>NC_134875.1:112504147-112849564 GCF_049852395.1 Peromyscus maniculatus bairdii | reverse complement strand
CTGGGTGGTTCGGGGTGGGAGAGGAAAATATAGAAGGCGGTGGCAGGTTTCCTTGCTCAGGACTCTTTCACTGGTCCTTGGGAAATGCCAACACCTCTGTTTAGGACAGCACAGATGCAGTTAATTTCCAGACACAGAATTTTTCGCATTGCACTGATCCCTGATGTTGGGATGTGTTTTGCAAATGATGTTTACATTTCTTTCTCTCAGTGAAGATGTTATTAAGTGGAGGGTGACATCTTACAGGGAGGCTATCACTGTAGCTTAGCTGTCAGGTACAGCCAAGGGTCTCCTGGAAACATGGCAGCTGCTTTGCCCGCCCCGGTGAGGAACGTTGTTGTGCTATGTGGCCTAGCAGCAAGTAGCTCTCACAAAGGCACCTGGGAGAGCCGAAGCTCACCCAGACGGAAGCCTGTTCAGAAGTGCTTGCGTGTGGCTCCCTGCACAGCAAGGCCTTGAGGTAAGGCTGAGTTGGCAAGGGTGGCAAGCCACGGCCACTTACCTGAGCAGTTCAGGCTCCGAGCCAACTCTGTGGCCATCACCTGGATGATCAATCCAATCCGGAGTCTGAGCATCTCTGCAAAGAGGCTAGGCTGGGCCCGGACATACATGGCCAGGTAAACCACGATCTCCTGGTACAGATGGGAATGGGGCTTCAGGGAACCTGAGAGCCATCCTGGCACCCTGAGGAAGGCTGTGGCCCAGCCAGCCCTTCCTCTATCAGTATCTGACCTGTGTGAGGACGGCAATGCTGATGTCCTGTCCACTGGCCTCATAGATGAGTTTTGTGAGCTCCTCTGGGGGAAGAGGCCTAGGAAAGAGCAGCAGGTCACACACAATGGGTGCCTCCGAGGAGGGCCCCCTTGCTCTCTCTCAGTCTAAGTTCCAGCCTTCTATACTACAAGCACCCACATGACAGGGTATTTTCCAAAGCCCCTGCCATCCCTCCCCAAGAGTGCAATGTTCTCTCAGTGCTCCTTTGCAGACTGGAGGTCCCCAGCAGGGACTTACGTGGAGATGGTCTTCTCCCGGGGCTCAGGGGGAAGACCCACTGTAAGCTGCTTCTGGTGGGACAGCAGATCCGCACAAGCCTGCATATATTTTTGGTGGTGTGTGGGGGGGGAAGGTGTACAAAGGAACAGAAATTTAGCAAAACTAACTGAGGAGGTTAAGTGTCAACAGCACCAGAAATTTACCTTTATGAACTTCATAATCCACATTGCCCTTCTGAGAAATTAAAACCTAAAAACCCAGGCTTAGCAACCCACATAGGCTGGATTCCTGTAATCTTTGTGTCTCCCAGGTGTGGTCCCAGACCTGCTCTACCCACTATAGTAAACACGCCAGACTTCCTGCTATTTGGACAAGGTAGGTCGAGGCTTTAGCTAGCAAGGATTAGAGTTACTAGCCACACTGTGTTCCTAGCTTAGGTGCCCCTCAGTAGTCACATGTAACAATGACTGGCATCTTACCAGAATGCTCATTAAAGCCACAGGAAGTGGCTCTGGATTTTGCAGGGCCTCAGGGATATAAGCATTAATGATCACCCTACTGTGACATGTGGAAATAAGTACTTTGTTTCATGCGATTGCTTGGTAAGGCTTTCTGTGGTTAAGAGAGAACCAAACTAATCAACTTGAAAATTTCACTTCCTTCCAGAGCACTGAAATCAGTAGAGGGCCTGGCCAGTGCGGGGGCGGCTTCCCTCAAGTTCCTTTATTGACAAGAGGCACATGCCTTGAGCTTCCACAACTAGGGGACTGGAAGAAGGCAGCACGGGGTTAGAGAGAACAAACGGACAACCCGGCAGGCATGCTTATTCTGACCTCAGCCAGGACCTCCACTTTCTTCCTGAGCAGGCCTGAAATGTAGCGGATCAAACCCCATTCTTGATTCAGGCCAGCTTTTCCATAGAGCTCGCTAAGAAGACTGTGGACAGTGACTCCATGCTGTCCAAACAGATTGGTATCCCAGCTGGGACCCCTGGAAGGAGGCAGGAAAATAGAAAGACGAAGGTCAGAGTGTCAAGGCCGGGTGACGATGCATGGACTGCTGTACACTTTGCCAAGTATTTGAACATTTCTAGTAACTCTGGGTCTCACCAAGAGGCTCCAGTCCAAGCCAACATTTCTATACCATGTCTTTTGAAACAAAAGCTTAGTGCTCACACACCACTATGGTATCCTGGCCTCACCCAGACTTCTGGAAGGCCAGCATCATGAGGCAGAGAAAAGGATAGAAGTTTCATGTGTGGTGTTCCTGGGTAATTTGGGTGAACGTGATCATGGTCCGGCATTGTTGGAATGCCAACAGACCAGGAAAATGAAGTATGGAGAACGAAGTTCAACATGGTGAAGCCCATAAACTTACTGCTCTGTCCTGAATTCTTGTGCTCCCCTCAAACCCCTATACTAAAATCCTAACCCCAGAGTTACGGTAGTGGGATGTAGAGCTTTTGGAAAGTAACGAGGCCATGGAGTAAGATCCCTCATAATCCATCAGATTAGGAGAGGCCCTGGAGAGCTTGTTGTACCTCCCTCCCACCATGGGAGGAGAGGGTGAAAAGGCACCGTCCGTGAGGAAGTCGGCTGTCACCGGACACTGTATCTTGGACTTCCGGCTTCTAGAACTGTGAGATACACTTCTGTTCCTTAGGATGGCAGCCCAAAGAGATGACGGCACTTACTTGATTACATAAAGAATGTACAGAATGTCTGCTTGCTCCTGCAGGTCTGAGCAGTCTTTCAGTTGCCCAACTAGCTTTTCACAGTCCATCTCACCGTGGTCGTCTCTGGGCCACTGGCAGTCATAGTCAGGAGTCTGGCCACATGAAAGTCAGAAGTAGGGAAAGGAGGTGAGAATGGGAACTTTTAGATGACCAGAAAGGGAAACACCAACTTGGCGTTTGAATGGCAGCACTATGCTAGGTTTCATTTTTTTCAGGAAATCTTCTGTACTATGTTATTTATGGGCATTTACTGTCTTCAATAGTGATCTATGTCAGTCAACATTTGCAAGGAACTAGACTGAACAGGTTAAAACGTATATGTTTTATTTATGCAAAGTTCAAAAACAGACAAAACCAACTTCTACTGTTAGAGATCATGACAGCCGTGCCTCTCCCCACCATGTACGGGGGATGGAACCCAGGACCTTGCGTGACAAAGCGTCTACTACTGAGTCACAGCACCAGGCCCCAGCAGTGATCTTTGGACTATGGGATGGGGGTAACTAGGAGGAGGCACAGAAAGTGGCCAATGACAATGCATATTGACTCAGTGGCAATTCACTGCATTCTACTCGTGAATGCACTTTTCTGTCTATATGTTATACTTTAATAAAATATTTGTTTGTTTTCTTCAATAAGGTCTCATCATGCAGCCCAGGCTTCCCTAGAACTTTCTATGCAACTCAAGAAGACTGAAAAATTGCAGTCTTCTGCTTCTGCCTTCATGGTGTTGGAATTACGATCACATGCTATCACACCCAGCTTTCAATGAAGTATTTTTAGAATGTAAAACAACATAAAGTGCATGTTTAAAACTACCTTAAAAATGAAGTTAGATAAAAACATTCTCCAATAGGCAGAACTGGATATTTTGATTCATATGGGTAAAATCAGGAAAGCTGTCTGAATAAAATAGTAAAAAGGACCAACACCGTGAGATTTCATGTTTGTGTGGAATCTCATTACATTAAGAGTATGAAGAAGCCAGAAGTGGTGGTGTATGTTTATAATAAGTCCTTGGCAGGCCAATGCGGGAGGATGGGGAATTCAAGGCCAGCCTGGGCCCAAACCTGAAACCCTGTCTTAAAAAAGCAAAGTCAAGGGTCTGAGTACTACAGTACTAAAGTCCCATGCTCTGTTCTGAGCTCTAGCTGGCTCAGATGAGGAAAGGAAGGCAGCTGAGTGTATTTCTTCTCGTACTGCCTGTGTTCTGGTGAGCAGGCAGAGAGGCAGTAAGACACCTCTTCCTCCAGGCAAAACACAAAGGTATGCACCAAACTCGGAGCATGCGATGATGCCGACTGCATTCCAGACAACTAAGTGCCTGGATTCACATCAACACGTACAGCGTCTCAACTGTGAAACTCTGGGTATAAAGAAATACGCTCTTTAAGTGCCACCATTTGAGACAGTTCTTGAGACTAAGCCAGTATTATCAAATCTTACATTCAAACAAAACAATTCAAAACACTTTACCTTCTTTAGGAGTGGCTGAGGGGAGTCAACAAGATTCAGTGACTTCCGGTGTCCACTCAGAACTTTAGTTGGCAAAACCATTGGAAAAACTGGAAAAGAAAATAATGAAGAAGGCTCTTGTGAGGCAGAACAATGACAAAGCCCTTTTGGTAGGTACAGGGCATTTCAGGACTGCAAACAGATGTAAAAGAGGTGATGCTTGACTCCACTCCTCTCTCTCTCTCTCTTTTTAAAGGCTTCTGTCACTATATCTGGCTTTCACTTATTTATTTATTTATTTATTTATTTATTTATTTATTTATTCATTCATTCATTCATTCATTCATTCATTTTTTATGTATGAGTGCTCTATCTGCATGTACAAATTTATGCCAGAAGAGGGTGTCAGATCTCATTATAGATAGTTGTGAGCCACCATGTGGTTGTTGGGAATTGAACTCAGGACCTATGACTTTATGCCAGAAGAGCTGGTTATGAGCCACCATGAGGTTGTTGGGAATTGAACTCAGGACCTCTGGAAGAGCAGCCCGTGCTCTTAACCTCTGAGCTATCTCTCCAGCTCCTCACTCCTCTCTTTTATTTTCCAGATGAGAAAACTGGGATCTAGAGAAGGTGGAACATTTGCCCAAGGTCACAGGGTTTTATGATCAAGGTGTCTGGGTTTCCTGCTCAGTTTCACTCTAGCATTGCTGGCTGTTCTCAATTTTACTTTTTATCATCTCTGGATGCTTTTATTATTTGTAGTCATTCAGTAAGATGTCTCTGTCTTCCAGGCTATATCACAACTCAAAAAACTAACAAGTAGCTCATGTCTATTTTATGTGTGCACATATACATGGGAAAGCCAGGGCTTTGTGTTAAGTGTGATAATATTTTATTTGTGCTGAAATGTGGTGACATTTTATTTGTGCTTTAATTAATAAAGATTGCCTGGAGATCAGAGGGAACAGCAAGCCATTTTAAATAAACAAAGAAGTCAGGTAGTAGTAGCACAGACTTAATCTTATCACTTAGCAGGAAGGATCTCTGTGTGTTCAAGGCCACTCTAGGGAACAGAGCCAAGGGTGGTGACACAGGCCTTGTCCCAGTACCAACCATAGAGGTCTGGTGGTCTGTACAGACAGATAGAAAGTGACAGAGCTGTAAAGGAAGAGGAAGTGATGTGGCTGGGCTAAGAGACCCAATGACAGAACAGAACACAAAAGGCATATAAATGTGAGTAGACAGGATGTAACTCGCATTTGGAAGCTGCAGAGTTGGTGAGGTGTTGCTAGAGTTTTCCTGGTCCTGCCTGGCCCACAGTCAGGACAAATCTCTCTCATTCGCCAGTCCTGCAGCCGCTCAGACCCAACCAAGTAAACACACAGAGACTTATATTACTTATAAACTGTATGGCCATGGCAGGCTTCTTGCTAACTGTTCTTTTATCTTAAATTAACCCATTTCTATTAATCAATAAGTTGCCACGTGGCTCATGGCTTACTGGTATCTTAACATCTGCTTCTCATTATGGTGGCTGGCAGCGTCTCTCTACCTCAGCCTTCCACTTCCCAGAACTCTCCACTTTCCTGGTCCCACCTATACTTCCTGCCTGGCTACTGGCCAATCAGCACTTTATTTATCAATCAATCATCCACAGCAGTGAGGTAAGTTTGGCTGGTGGCTTTCCCTATTTCCTTGATCTCTCTAAGGCTTTCACTCCTATACTGGCTCTGTGTTTTTTTATTTAATAAGACCATTTAGAAATTTGTCTACAGTTAAGTGTCTTCCTCAATTTCTTTCCACATTATTTTTTGAGATAGGGTCTCTTCACTGAACCTGTAGTTAACTCATTCAGCCCTAGCGATTTGCCGCCCACCCCCCACTCCCCATTCCCACCACCACAGCTGAAGTGCTGGAGTTATAGATGCGCATTTCTATGCCTGGATTTCACATGGGTGCTGGGCACATGAACTCAGATCCTCATGCTTGTTCTGCAAGCCCTTTACCCACTGAGCCATCTTTCTAGCTCCCTCACTAATGCATATTTACAAGGGATTCATAAAGCAAGCTAAAGTGGTTCACATCTGTAATCCCAGCATTCTGCAGGAGGACTACAAGTTTAAAGTCAGTTTGGACTATATAGCTGAGTTCATGGCCAGCCTGTACGATACAACAAGACACTGTCACCAAAAAAAACAAAACAACCGACCCTGGTAACAAAAGTAGCTACTACAGTTAGTTAATCTTTCATTCTATTGGGCATGATAAATTTAATTCAGTAGTTATATACATCTCGATTGGCTTTGAAAATTATAAATTTATAAACTCAAGTTCCAGTTGCTTTTGGGATACTATCTTACAAGGACTCCAACACACAGTATGGCTCGATAAGGAAGGGAATGGCTCAGTTGCCTTTAGCCTACTGGCTATGGGTGAGATAGGACCTCTGTTGGTCTTTTCTGTATCGAACACACAGATTGCAAGTCCAGTGCCACTTTGAGATCTTTGGCAGCAGTTAACTCTGCAGCTCACACACGATTGAGCCTGTATGATAATGAGTATTCAGAGACGGGTAATACCTGGGGGGCACTCACCAACCTAAGACAGAGCACCTGTGTGGCCTGGGCAGGTGTCTCCATGACGGGTAAGGTGACCTGCTGACGTCCCATGCAACCTAAGTCAGAAGCTCATTTTTTAATAAAAGGGGGACCTGTAGGGCCCTGGCCCCCGTTTTGGGTAACTGTTGCCTTGCTTGCGGACCTTGACCTTGATATCCTCCCAATGCTAATTCCCTGCCAGGTTCCACCCTTCCTGAATGCTTAAGGGAAGTTCCTTGTCTGTGTATCCTGAATAATGGGCGTTAACAGCTTAGATGCAAGGTTGTAAAACATCAGTAGCGAACTTCTGCCCTCCGGGGTCCTCCCATTGTGCTGTAAGCCTATAATTAAGACCTCCTACACCCTTCAAGAAATGACATTCGACATTTAAAATTAAATATATATATTTGAATGAATACTGCGAATATAATCTATGAATACCACAAATGTGATTAATATCATGAGTGTAATTTAAAAAATAAATAAATTTAAAAAAACACTAAACAAAACAAAAGCACCTAACTAAAACCAAACAAAAAGGTTAAAAACAGGAAAGAAGAAAACAGAAGCATTTTTTAGGAATAGGAAAAACAAAGGTTGAAAGATAAGTGATTTAGAAAACACAGGACCTCCATATATGTTAGGGTGGTGGTAGCTTGGTGTTCTTGTGAGACTCCTAACAGTGGCAGCAGGGGCTATCTCTGACACTTTTCCCTGTTCTTGGGACCCTTTTCCTCCTACTGGGTTGCCTCATCCAGCCTTGATATGAGGATATGTGCCTAGTCTTACTGCAACTTGTTATGCCATATTCAGTTGATATCCCTGGGAGGCCTGCCTTTTTCTAAAGGGCAATGGAGTGGATCTGGGGGAGAGGGGAGGTGAGAAGGGCTGGGAGGAGTGGAGGGAGGGGAAACTGTTTGGGATGTAATATATGAGAGAATAAATAAAAATTTTTTAAAAAGGAAAAAGAAAACACAGGGTCAGCAAACTCCAAGAATACAATGGGGAATCAACGAACCAGTCAGATCTGCTTTAAGAGAATCCTCTGAAGTCTCAGGAATTTGCTGCCCTGCTTACTTCTGGAACTGGTGTGGAGCCCAAGGGAATAAAAACAAAGAAGACTGAAGAGACAGTCTGTGAGATGTAGTGAGCTCCCTAGATGTTCTTTTCTGCACACAGCATGCTGTCTGCCCCTTTCAGGAGGACAGAAGACTGGAGAGTGAATGAGGGAGGAAGCCTGGGCACAGACATCTGAAGGCCTGTGTTCATTCCTTAGAGAGACAGATCAGGGATACACGAGAAGTTCTTTCCCCTTCCAGAAAGAGAACAGTACAACGGGAGACAGTAGAGTACCTCTGAAGAATCAGCCTACATCTCACAGGCCCAAGGCCACAAGTTCCACCCTGTACTGCAGGAGGACCTCTAAAATGAGAAGTGGAACCTTTACTAAAAGGAAAAGGTGACCTGGAAATGGAAACCATTAGGGAGAACAAAGTGTAAACATGAAGATACAAAGCCCTGTCTCTAATGTTTTTAGAATCATAACACATTATATTACATGTATGAAACAAGAACAGATGGAATTTGGGAAATGAAAATTAAAACAATAGCAAAAATGAAAAAAAAATCCATTAAGGGAAGGACAAAAAGTTGAGCTAATTGTACTCAGAACAGATCAGAAATATGGAAAAGAGAACAGAAATGATAAAAACCTCTCTAAGAAGTTAATTAATAAATATATGAAAAAAAGAACAGGAATAATATGAGGAAGAAAATGATTCAAAGTTTTTAGAAAAACTTTACAGGATTGAAAATCATGAATTTTCAGATCAGAAGGGGCCCATTAAGTACCCAATACAATGCATGAAAACATTCCCAGGTCAAGAGAGACAATTAAAATTTCAGAACCTGTGAACAGAAGATCTTAAAACTTTTCAAAGCCAGCTAATATTTGAAAGATCAAAAATCAACATAGGGGCCTCTTCACCTAGCCAGATCTCCCATATCTTTCTCCAGGGTCTAGCCTGGTGAGCCTCTCCCTCATTCACGTACCTTTCTCAACCCACCAGACCTAGCTCAGGTCTCACATCCAGTGCTCCAGCCTAGCCTGGCCACCCCAGCCTGCACCACATTCGATCTCTAGGTTTCCACCAGGACGGACCTTGCCTACCTCCCAACGTAAAGGCCACTCCCATGCCATATCCAACCTTTCCACCCAGCTAGATCTACACCCACTCCAGGGTTGGGCCAGGAAGAGCATCCTATATGCCAGCACAGTATATTTTATCGATCTGACTTCATTCCACCCAAGCCATTTCCAACCTCTAGGCCCGTCACAGCCACACATCCTTTTCTCTGTCCCAAGCTGTTCTATCCACATCAGACTTAGAACTAACTCACTCACTCTCTCTCTCTCTCTCTCTCTCTCTCTCTCTCTCTCTCTCTCTCTCTCTCTCTCTCTCTCACACACACACACACACACACACACACACACACACACAGAAGGTCAAGCCAGTACCTTCTTTCTCAAGCTTACAAGTCCTATAGGAATTTTAGAGGAGAGTTACCTAGGTGCACCCCAGTACACAGAATTTACAAGAACCATAAACTTCAATCAAGGAGTTTGAAGAAAACACAAAGAAACAGCTCAATGAAATGAAATAGAAAGAGATTAAGAAGAATAAATGTCTGATGAAGGCCCAAGAAAACACAAACAAAAAGGCTGGTAGAAATGGTGACAATAATCCAGGACTTGAGAATGGAATTCAGAAAGAAGACGAAACACAGGGGGGCTCAAGCTGAAAGGAAGATGGAATTGGAGATGCCAATAATTTAACTAGAAAACTCCAAGGGAAGCCTTACAGGTAGAATGAACAAACAGAAGATAGAATATCAGGACTCAAAGACAAAGTAGAACCTAGAGACCAAGTAAAAAGGAACATGAATTAAAAAAAATTAACACACACAAAGGAAGGGAAAAATATAGGAAGTGTGGGATACTGTGAAAAGACCATTTTGAATTATGGGCATAGATGAGGGAGAAGAATCCAAAGTCAATGGCACAGATCAGATTTTCAAGAAGGTCACAGAAGAAAACTTCCCCAAAGGAAAGGCATACCCATAAATGTATAAGAAGCACATAGAACACCAAATAGAAAAGACCAGAAAAGAAAATCACCATAGCACATCATAGAAAAAACACAAGTTACAATGTTGTGGGATAGTTTGATCATACTCTGACACTCCTGAGGCTCTCAATAAAGTTTACTTTGAATCAGAGATCAGAGGTAGCTACCAGCTGACCAAATTAGTCATAGAAGTTCTGGAGGACCAAGGACTTAGGGAGATACGGGAAGTAGTAGGGTGGGGCTTAGAAAGATTCTTGGCCTTTTTGGATCAAGGAAGGAGAGAAAGGGGAAGTCACTGGTTGCTTCTCTGCCATTTCTCTGATCATTCAGGTTCTTACTCCAATATCTGACTCCAGAGTTTTTATTGATAAGGAATAATTAGATAAATGCTTCATATGGTGTCCAACATGTGGCTTGAATATCCACACAGGGCCTGAGAAAGTAGTCTCTTGGGTAGGCACGGCCCCTTTAATACAGCTGAGCACCTGAGTAGCCTGTGCACTACTGGAGCAGGAGACTAGATAGAAACACCTGCAACATGGACATAGCAGCTTCCCAGAGCTGGGACAGGTAAATGTGGGCCTGCAGCAGCCAGCATAAGACTAGGCTCTCACAGAACTGAGGGGGCAGAGTCAGCTACCAGTGTGCCATGTGCCACTTATTATTACATGTCATCCTTTTATATGACATGGATAGAAGTTTGGTTATACATGATAGGTGACATATATGCTGATCCCTCGACATGGCAACAGCTTTGAGACTGGATGAGACATGATAAATCTTGTTTGCTATAGAATCCTCATGACTTATTACAGGCCACACAGTGTACCAGTGTACCATTACAAGGGTTGTCTCCTGTGGTCAGAGAACGCTGCAGGCACACAGTAAAGCCAGGTCCAGACCAAGAAAACTGCTGAATAGGTAGAGTATGCTTAAAAATGTGCTTAGATGCTGAAAAAAAAAACCCAAAATGGGTATAGACAGTCATAGAAAAACAAATAGTTTCAAAATAAAATAATGCCTTTAAAGAGAGAGTAAAGAAATATAAAAGAAAAAGCCACATAAAGATGGGAAATACAGGGGCTAGAGAGATGGCTCAGTGGAAGAATTGGCTGTTCTTCCAAAGGACCGAGGTTCAATTCCCAGCACCCACATGGCAGCTTACAACTGCCTGTAACCCCAAAATCTGACACCCTTACACAGACACACATGTAGGCAAAACACCAATGCACACAAAATTTAAAAAAACAATGGGAAATACACAGGGTGTCTGGATCCTGTATGGTGCTTTGCTGACTTTGAATTTTTTAAATGCCAATGAACAAAAAAACAATAGCTGCTGAGAGACACTGAATTATGGAAAATGCTAAATTAAACCAATCTATATATTTTAAGAATGTCTTAACTTAAGACTGAAGGTCAGAAAAATGTGTTGCGTTGGAAGAGGTTATGCTTTTGTTTCCACAGGAAATGAAAAGCTAAGGATTCCTTCAAAATTAATGAAAATCAGATTTGATTGGGGGAGACCTGAAAATCTTGGCTACAGACATAAAGGAAAAAAGCCAAGAAAGACTATAGGACAGGTGACATAAATGCTGATCCCTCAACATGGGAACAGCTGTGAGATTGGATGAGATATGATATGATAAATCTTGTTGGCTACAGAATCCTCATGACTTATTATTACATGCTTTCCTTTTATATGGCATGGATAGAGGTTTGGTTATACAGTCCAAAAGGACTTATAAAGTTAACAGAAGCTTTTTACCTGCTCAAACATAGAAGAAAAAAATCACCTTTAGCTGACTTGTGCATACCATACTCCATACTTGTGTTAATACAGATATTTATGTTACCTTTAAAAGATTGTTCATTTTCAAAAAAAGGACAAGACATCAATAAAAACAAATAGCCCAGGTGATCCAGCCTCTCAGAATGCCTCTGTTGCAGTTTCCTCAAAATTCTGCATCCAGAGCAACTTCAAAGCTGCTAGCTGAGATGATCCTCACAAACTATCCAGCTAAGACTTCAGATAAGTTCTACACTTTATCATCACACAGAGACTAAACAAAAAATAACAGCTCTCCCAGGACTTGACCATGGTCCCAGTTTTTTCAGGGTTCCCTAAAGATGCTGTCATCCCCAGACAACAAGAAGCAGTCTAGAAAACAATGATGCCACATTCCCAAGAGTTGGGGTGGGTGGTTTTTGGTCATTCAGTGGATTATGGATGTTTGTCATTGTTTGGGGCAGGGGGTTGCAAGTTGTTATTGGTCATAGTTAGGGAGGAAAACTAAGCAAAGGAGATTAGCTTCAGGGATGTCATTCTGAAAAGAAAAAAGGGGATATTGTATAGAAATGACAGGAAAAAGGGTAGATTGCTGAATCTACTTTTAAACTAAAAAGCAACTGCTAGTCTTAAATATTTTACATTGATGTGCATTTTTGTATATTGATACAAATTTAAGGTTATTTTTGTTTTAACATACTGTATATATGTTTCTACTCTTATTTAAGGCATTGTACTAATGCAGCTCATTTAAAATGTAATGTATAATTAAGAAATTCAGGTTAATAGTCATCTATAATAATCAAACTTGTAGTCATGTTAGGTATGTTTTCAAGGTTAAACACAGATAATATTTTAGATAGATGGTCCTCAAACACTTCAGAGACCTACAAATTATAGCATTTAAGATGTTTCAATAACATAAAGCTTTTCATGATAGTGAGACACTTCTGCTCCTGGTAGTACCAATTTACTTCAAAAAGGATGATGGGCATCAAAGAACCTCCATATGGAGTCTGCTTTCATTGTGACAAAGCTAGCCCCTGGGGAAAAAAAAAAACTGACCTTGCCTCAACTGCTGACAGTATGCTGTCCAAATTGGACAAGCAGGACAAAAAAGAAGGTGACTGTTGACCTTTGCCAAGGCAAGGTAGGACAGTCCTTTGAAATTCCTGCTTCACAGAAAAGTCTGTCAGATATTCTAGGCCTGTAGGCCAAAGATGGATGACCCAACATTGCAGACGAACCTTGGGTGACTGTCTAGGCAACCAAATATCTCTGTCATTTCTATAGTTTTAGAAGTTTCTTGCTCTGCACTTCCTGTTTACTCAGGTAATATTATATCCTTCTTGGGTCTTTGATGGGGTTGAAGACTAGACAGTTATAGTTTTCTTTGTTACCAAATTCAGAAAAGAAACTCACAAAAGAGGTGCAACATGTAAGGATGAGAGACGTAAAAGCTTAAATTGTTTATCTAAGAAAACTTTGAAAGCCAGATGATCCTAGAGCAATGCATTATAAATCCTAAAATATCAAGACTGTCTCTTAGTAATGTCAGAAGCTACACACACGAAGTCTTACTAACATGACTACCTAAACACGAGATGAACAAAGACAACAACAATAGACATGCCAAAATATGTTGGTGTTTTTTTTTTTTTTACTTTTACTCTTTGGGGGGCCCACCACCCAGCTCTCAATTAATTACATACATGGAGACTTATTCTTTCTTATGAATGCCCAGCCTTAGCTTGGTTTGATTCTAGCCAGTTTTTCTTAACATAATTATCCTATCTACCTTTTGCCTCTGGACTTTTATCTTTCTCTATTCTATATACCTTTCTTTACTTCTTACTCTGTGGCTTGCTATGTAGCTAGGTGGCTGGCCCTGATGTCCTCCTCAATCTTCTCTTCCTAGATTTCTTCTATTTTATTCTCTCTGCCTGGAAGCCCCTCCTATTCTTTCTTCTGCCTTGCTATTGGCTGTTCAGTTCTTTATTAGACCATCAGGTGTTTTAGAGAGGCAAAGTAACACAGCTTCACAGAATTAAACAAATGCAACATAAAATAATGCAACACATCTTTAAATCATTAAACAAACGTTCCACAGCATAAGTGAATGTAACACATGTTCATTCTAATATTTCACAACAAAAATAGACAGGAGAAAGATCATGAAATCTCATTTACACACACACACACACACACACACACACACACACACACACACACACACAAACAAAAAACCAAACCCTATAGTCAACTAAAGAATGTTGAGAGCTATAGAAAAGTCTTCTCCAGGAAAGAATATACCAATTGGTTGTCTAATATCAAACAGTTGGCACTAAAAACATACATACAAGTAACATTGTATAGATTAAGCAGGTTATATTTAGAAATATATATATATATATATATATATATATATATATATATATGAAGCCAATCATGAAAACCCATATATAGTATGCATCAGCTTGTTCTATATATTAAAAATGAACAAAATATAGAGACAGAAAGACAATTGCCTGGGAGCAGGGAAGAGACTAATTGGAAATGCTAATGGAGCTGAGGGTCTTGCTTTCTGGGACATGTACATATATGCATATAAAAACAATTAATTAAAAATGAGGTCATTATTTCAAAGAGAGCAAGGGGGGATATATAGGAGGGTTTGGAGGGAGGAATGGGAAGGGGGAAATGATATAATTATATTAGAACTTGAAAAATAAATGATTAAAAAATGTGGTGACTAAAAGGTGTAATTTATGTTTAATTATTTGTTTACTTTTCTCTACTTACAAAATTAATCATACATAGGCCAGTGAGATGACTCAGTGGGTAAAGGTGCTTACTGCCAAGCCACATAAGCTGAGCTCAATCCTGGGAACCCACATGACAGAAGGAGAACCAATCCCTACAAGCTGCCCTCTGACCTCTACACGTGTGCCCATACCCACACAGCATAAATTTAAAAAAAAATGTAACTAAAACTAAATGTGGCTAATAAAGAACTGATCAAAAAACTAACTGTATTCTTAAGGCAAACTTTTGGAAAAGCCAAGTGAGAACATATCAGAAAGCAAACATCTTACCCAGAGGGAACCTTCTTGTCTATATTTATGTAACATACTCTATGGTTCTCCTTCATTTATGTGCAGGCTGTGGATTCCAAATCTGAGGCTGATACTGACAAGGGACTGAAGCGTACTCCATCGGAAAAGTGCTTGTCACACAAGTCTGAGCACCTGAGTTCCCATACCTGCATTAAAAGCTGGACATGGCTACATGCACTGTAATTCCAATATTTTAGAGGTGGAGACAGAAAGATCCCTAAGACTTGCTAACTAGCCAGCCTAGCCTAACCAGTGAGCCCCAGGCCAGGGAGAGACTGTCTCAAAAACACAAATATAACAAGGTAGCAAGCATCCTTGTTGAGGAATACCCAAGGTTTGAATATCAGCCTTCACACACACACACACACACACACACACACACACACACACACACACACACACACACACACACACACACTAATGCTATGAAGTGATGCTTTTAAAAATCTGAAGAAAAATGTATTTTTAATCTAGATTCTATACCTAGTCAAACTGTCAAATCAGTATAAGACATTTGCAAGCATTTTCAGACCCGTAAAGGCTCAATGTTACCCACTACCTGTTGTTTCTAAGAAGGCTACTGGATGTCTTCCACCAAAATAATAGCACTAAGAAAGAGGAAAAACTGAGGTACAGAAAACAGGAACTAACCCAGAAAGCAAGTCAAAGGAGCAGCAGGCCTACAGCACAGCTGGCCCAGAAAGGGGGAGACATTTTACAGACTCTAAGAAAGAAATAGTCTCAAGAGATTCACTAATGTAACTCGCCTTGTGGAAATTTTATTATGAGGACACTAGAAGACTTAGAAAGAAGAAAAGCAAGTGAAAAGGACAATGTTCATTTCAGGAAAAGCAGAGAGTAAAAATAGGAATGTCATCATAGTACACTATGCTGTTCAGTTAAGAATACTATCTGTATATGCACTATAAAGTGTGAAGACTGCTTTAACTAAATTTTTAGACAATTCCCTTTGTAGGCTAGGGAACAAAGTAGAGGGGTGGTAATTCAAGACAGCTAAATCTTGATCCACACACTAGAACATTATAGGCTAAATTGATACCTCCAAGGACAGAAGTAAACACATTATTTTAGAAATATGGAAATGCCAGAAGAAACATCTAGAGGAGCTGAAAGTGGTCATATCGAAGTAGAAGGTTAGGGGAGGAGGGCACACCTTGTCTTTTAGGATCAACTTAAATTATATTAACACATTACTTTGATAAAAGAATGTATCTTAATGGACAGAAGAGCTTAATAACATACATGGAGTTTCCAAACCCTTCGCTTTGGCCATCACAGAAAGTATGTCCCGAGTGGAGTGGACAGCGCTGAAAACATGTCTGTCTTCTGATTTCTTACAAAGAGGAGGCAGGTAGCACTTCAAGGATGTGCTTTGAAGAAGGTGGTTGATATACTGGTCAAGTTCATCTTGGCTTTCTGAAATTGGACAACCAAGGAAAAGAATCCATGAAAACAAGCTGTTGAGGAGACAACATCCAGCAACATATATTTGCACCTCCACTCACACTAAAAGGATAAAGCTAGTGACAGGTATGTCATATGTATACATAAATTCATTGTTTAAAAATCTTCACTGTAGGCTAAGGGAATTCAGAATGAGACCGTGTTTAAGCCACACCATTCCCAACGCAAGCAGTAGAATATGAGAACAATCTGAAGAACAGCAGCTGACGTCCTGTCTGAATCCTAGAATAAGCTAAGCCTTATGGAGCTTTCTGTACCACTTGTAAACGTTACCTAAACGTAAAGCCAGAGCCCGGTGGTGGTGGCTCATGCCTTTAAGTCTAGCATTCAGAGAGAGAGGCAGGCAGACCTCTGTGAGTTCAAGGCCAGCCTGGTCTACAGAGTGAGTTCCAGGGCAGCCAGGGCTGTTAAACAGAGAGACCTTGTCTCAAAAAACCAAACCAAACAAACAACAAGCAAAGTAAAAAAGATCACTTTGATTCAAAACCATGTTCAGATGAAGACATATTATATACGTGTGGGGTTTCACCCCTCATATCTAATCAAAGCTAGGTCATTCCTACCATTCCTTTCAAAAGTGAAGCAATGTGTTTCTCTTTTACGGAACTATTTCGTAAGGGCCTGGCAGTGCAGCTCAGCAGTACAGGCATGCATGAAGCTTTGGGTTCACGCTCAGGTCAGGATTTAGTTTAAATAGCTGTGCAAACCTGCTGTGGGATGGTCTGTATATCAAATTGCTCTGATTGGTCAATAAATAAAACACTGATTGGCCAGTGGCCAGGCAGGAAGTAGGTGGGACAAGGAGAGAGGAGAATTCTGGGAAGCGGAAGGCTGAGGCGGAGAGACACTGCCAGCTGCCGCCATGACCAGCAGCATGTGAAGATGCCGGTAAGCCACCAGCCACGTGGCAAGGTATAGATTTATGGAAATGGATTAATTTAAGCTATAAGAACAGTTAGCAAGAAGCCTAACGGCCATACAGTTTGTAAGCAATATAAGTCTCTGTGTTTACTTGGTTGGGTCTGAGCGGCTGTGGGACTGGTGGGTGACAAAGATTTGTCCTGACTGTGGGCAAGGCAGGAAAACTCTAGCTACACAAACCCCTTGAAGGAGCACCAGGAGCAGCTGGTGCAAATGAACCACAGAGGTCTGAGGGGCAAATGGACCATATTAAAAAAGAAATAACTAGAGAGAGGGCTGGTGAGGTGACTCACTGGGCAATAGTGCCTGCTGCCAAGCTTGACAAGCACAGTTCAATCGTCAGGATTCACATGGGGGAGCAAGAGAGTCACCTTCCGAAAGCTTGACCTCTACATATGTTATATATGTCATGGTATGCCACACATACACACAAAGAGAGAGACAGAGACAGAAACAGAGAGGGAGAGAGAGAGAGAATAACAGAGAGAGATAGAGAGACAGAGACAGAGAGAGCTAGAGAGACAGAGACAGAGAGAGTAAATAAATAAATGGGAGACATTTTTTTAAAAAGTATCAATCTATGAGCAGTCTTGTACCTGAGACTTTCCTACGGGCTTATGAAGCCCTGTTTTCAAGGGCACCAGTGTAATTTAGTTTCTTACACCAGTACTTCATTTGTTTGAGTGAGCAGAATCTTCAGAAGCCTTGTTTTTGTTTGCTTTTAGCTCACTTGTCAATTGTTTTTTCTGTATTTGGGTCTTAGGCAATTTTATCGTAGTGTCAAGGTTTAAACCAATTCAACCAACAATCCACGGAAGCACCCGCCGCAAGGTACCTGGATGACTGCTGTCCTCCAGGTATCCTCCTATGTCTGACTCACTGTCAGGACTAAAGCTCCCATCGCTGACGTCATCAAACAACTTCTCGTCACAGTCTGGATCCAGGAAGGTCAGGTAGGTGTAGAATGAGGTAGTGAGGAACTCTGCCAGGTTTCCTAGTTTTACTCTGTCAAGAAGGTACTATGTTAGGGATGCAGGTGGAGTGCTGACAGACTTCCACTGAGCATCACTGGGAAACTCGTCAACAGCTAGTTCACACCTCTGTAGGAGTCAATAACTCTATTGGCCCTATCAAGACAAGAAACAAACCCAAAGATTCAATACAAAAGTTGGGCGTGGTGGGGAATTCCTGTAATTCCATCACTTGGGAAGTAGGAGCAGGAGGACCAGAAGGTTGGGACCATCTTCAGCCTCACAGAAAGTCTGAAGCCAGCCTGGACAACCTAAGACTGTGCCTCGAAAAGCAAAACCATCAAAACATTTATTCACAAGTATGAAGTGAAAGCACATAGCATTTAATGGCGAAAGATTCATGCCACATTTCTGTCCCCGAACCTAACAAATACAAATGCACTTTCCTGATCAGCTAACAATTTTACAAAATAAACTGAGTAAACCCCTTTCAGTTAGAATCAAGCTCTGGGATTTCTCTCCCTTAAAAACTGCATTAGAAGCAGTAATTCCCCTGGCGTGCTTGTCCCTGCCATGGAACATGGTGAGACAGGTGCAGGAGATTTATGATGCAAGCCACATGCCTCAGAGTGAAGGGTCTCTCTCTATGCGAGTCACTGGATTAACCTACCATCCTCACATTGACACCCATGCCCCCTGCACAGACCCTACTGTATTGGGCTGAGAAATGCTCCACTGAAAACCAGCAGCTTGGGTCTTGCTGGAGAGGTATCAGCAACCAAGATACTGGGAGCCCACCCGCTTTCTGCCCTACAGAAATGTCAGATATTGAAGTGGAAGACAACAGGACCTCCCTCTGAACTCCCAGCATCAGATCAATATTTATTTAATATGCCTGAGAACCGAAGAATCCAGAATAGATTGGTTATGGAGGAAATCAGAGTATGCAATTCAACACCTTCATAGGTGCCCAAGTTTCAATGGGCAAAAGGCACAGGACAAGATGACAGTTGGGGAAGAGAAGTCTGTCCTTAACTAAACAAAAGCCTTCTCGCGGGGAGCCAAGGGCCAATTCTACGGCTTGTTTTGTTTGGTCCCGGGATTGGGGAGGTGGTCCGGGAAAGCCAAAATGCAACGGAAACCTTTCCCTGATGCAGGTGAAAGCAGCGGTCTTTATGAGCTAAAGAGAGCTCAAAGGAAGGCAGGCACCTAAAAAGCTTTTGGTAGCAGGAGACTCCAAGTAGGTCTAGTAGGTACAGTGAGTTCAACTTTTTTTTTTAACAAAACGAAACAAAAACAACCTTAAATATAAAGAAACCCAAATGGGACTCAATCTTAATTATCCAGAACTGAATTGGGGGCTGGAGTATTGCTCTGGGGTAGAGAACATGTAAGCCTGAGGCCCTGGATTTGATTCCTAGCGCTACAAAACAAACCATAATTGATTACAACAGGTAGCGGAGAGAGCCTCAGCATTCCGATTTCGTCCGTGGTTCTCTTCCCAGTGCTTTGTAAAGAGGAGGCCCTAGGTCTAAGGGTTAGAAGTTGGTTCTGGCTCACCAAAGAGCTCCTATACCTATTTGTCTTATAGCCCTGGCACTCTGAGCTCATGGTTCCTTACCCATAGATGAGACTGTAGCTTGCCACAAAGCGAAGACTAAATGAGACAATGTTCAGGACACATTGCAAAACTCCTAACGGCACACTATATTCTTTTTACAGCGATCAGATTTCAATAAAATAACGTATTTGGTAAGATGGTTCATCATAGGCCTGTGATATTTTCTTCTGGTCATGATGCTGTATACCAGGTGGCAACTTAACCAAGCTAGAGGCAAACTGCTCCGAAGGAGATGCTGGTGGGAGTCCCGGTGCCAGCCCTGCAAATGTAGATGGTACCACCCTGGGGACTGTCTTGACTGATGCTCCTAAAGGACCAAGGGAAGCCTGCACGGGAAGCCACTTCTAGGCTACAGTGGGGCCCATAGGGAGCTACAAGGGCACAGATGACAACTTCAGGAGCTGCAAAGAAAACCACTTGGGGCCAAAGTTTAAAAAAGGTTAAGTTCACCTTGAAGGACAACAGTGAGGTAGCAAAAGGAGCTAGTCATTACAAGCTCTTACATTATACAAGTTGTCTGTCTAAAACCACGGGGACACAAAAATAGATAGGGTGCTGCAGACAGGCAGGTCAGCAGAGACAGACAGGCAAGTCAGCAGAGGGTTGTTTCTTGCCTATGGTGTTCTAGTTCTGCAAGATGGAAAGTGTCCTGGAGATCTGTTTCACATGATGGGAATGTACTTGACATCATGAGCTGCAAACTTAGATATGGTGCAAATGGCAAGGCAAAAGATATTTTATCTGAAATTTAAAAAAAAAATCATGCTTTCCCTGTGGCACCAGGTGGGATGCTGTCTGAAGAGGTAACTTGACTTCCAAACGCTGTCAGCAGCTGGTGAGCTAGCCCGAGGGAATCCTCTCTGCCTGGGGAAGGTCTCGTGGTCTGACCGGAGAGTGAGGCTCCATTGGGAAGTTATCTGACATACTCCCAGAGATTCATGGAGCTGAAGATACAGAAGCTACAGATAGATCCTCTACTGTGGGTCACTCAGAAGGACAACATGAGAAGGAGGTTCCTGTCGAGTTAGCAACCCTATTCACCTAAGGTGCCTGAGAATCATACTGGAGAGAGTTGTACTCTAGGACAACAGACCCAAATAGGTGCCATGCCACTGAAGCTGGTAGACAGTGACTCATGCAGGACTAATCAGGTGCCTCGTTTCTGAGGGCCATTGAGAAACCTGTCAAGTCAGCTTTCATTGAGTACCTCTGGCCCCTCGCTAGGTCATGCTGCAGGAGGGATAACGCCTCTAAGGGACTGAGGTGTTCACCTCTCTAAGATGGTAGACTTCTGGTGCCCAGGAAAGTCTAATAAGCAACGACCAAATGGTGCTTTAGACCTGATTCAAGTTGCCCATGGGAGATGGAATTAGCTTCCTTCTTACTCTAATATTCTGCATTTCTAGATTCAGAAATTGATGCAAACAGTGGGAAGAGGACAGTAAGAGACTTTCAGGAAGGTCAATGCTCTTCTTGTTTAATGAAAAGAAATCCCAACTTACCTAGCACCTCCAAAATATCCATCTTCTAGTTTCCTGATTGTAGAAAGAACTGCAGGATGAATATCTGATCCATCACTGGCTAAGGAAAAAAAAAAGATGAATGAGTTTTCTTCCTCTGGGAGTCCAATGCACTGCAATGTTCTCATCAGCACAACCCAATCAAAACCCTTATGGTACAGAAGATTCCCGAGACAAAGAAGTCAAATGGCTAAGGATCCCCTTCGGTACTTGGCACTGTCCACAGGAACTGTACTACACATTTAGGTAAGAGCCCATGACCCAACAGATGGAGTTCACAGAATTACTGAGCATGGTGTGCGTGACAGGAAAGGTGAGTGTGGGGCGGCCGGTCATCCGCCAGCAGGTGCACAGATAGGCCAGCTCGATCCTCAGCATCTCCACAATCATCTCGTTGTCCAGGGCCAGGTAGAAGTGATGCTGGTCCGTGAACTGAAAGTTAGAACAGGCCAAAGTCAAGGGCCACCCTTCACTTATTTCCACACGACATCTGTCACTCGGGGCAGCACTGATCCTGAACCTCTTGCCAGGGAAGATGTTTGGTACTGGGCCTCAATCTTCTGATCAGGCGGCCACTTTCTCTGAGATGAGACATAATGACCTGTCAGCTGCTCAGAAGCTGCAGCTACACTGGTGTGAAAGGGAAGGTGTGTTTCTAGACCTGCCTTCAGCTCTTCCCATAGGGGATCTAAGTGTCTTCCTCACCACTGAGGGCAAATAAGAGCCTGTGATTGCTACCTCTTTTGGAGCTACTGGGTTCGCAAATACTTCCCAGGTGAGGGAGAGCTGGGAAGACTGTCCATCTGACTGATGCCTGCTTAATGCCGGTCAGAGGTACTACCACATACTGATGCAAATCCAACTGTCCTCCTGACCTCTCTGCTAGTGCACACTCACATCAGCATTCAGAACTTGGAACTAAGAGAAATAGTTCGTAAGGCTGAAAGTGGCAGCTGCTGAGGCAAGACCTCACAACCAACCACATGTGCAGGCAGACAGGGGTCCATGCTGTGACTCACAACTGGCAAAGTGACCACATTGCTAATCTTTCTAGCTTCTCAAATGGAGAAAACTTTTTTTTTTTGGTATATGCTTCCACTAGGTTAGTTTTCTTTAGGAACAAAAATTCTAAAGATAAGTACTACTGTCAGTGGATTCTGAATCTCAGGAAGGGGCTGGGGACCTGCAAACCAATGCAGTTGTATGTCATACTGAGAGTTCTAGGACAACCTTCACAAAGGCTAGGGACTACTCATGTTAGCTGATAGGAGCCAAGGGACATGTCACATTGTAAAGCAATGTGGATTTATTTAAAAGTCATGCCTGGAAGTGATGGCATATTCAATTTGATTCAAGTAACATCAATTGAGCACCTATTGTAAACATTTTCTATACTTCCACCTGATCCCATACATATAAAATTCTTCCACGTTTGAAGGAGAAATGCTTATAGATAGAAAAGAGAACTTATTGAGAGGATGCTGGATGCTGGCTTATTTTCTACTGCCCCCACTTATTTCTTCTGTTTTTTAAGATAGGGTCTTACAATATAGCTCTGGCTGGTCTAGAACTCACATAGACCAGGCTGGCCTTGAACTCATGGAGTTCCACCTGTCTCTGCCTCCCTAGTGCTCAAATTAAAAACATGCACAACCATGCTCAGCTGGCCTGTTCTTTTTACCTGGGGTGTAAAAGTGAAGATCTGGTTCCTAATCACATAGAGTTTAGAGGTGCCAAGGACACCAATGTGCCGATATGGTCGACCACCCAACTTCATATTCTTATTTCGTCCTATTTGAAATAGAAAGGAGAAACTGGAGTTAGAGAAAATGAAGTAACAGCTATTCTTGGTGACCTAGGCTAAGGCTGGGCTTATTTTTGTGTCAGACAATATATGCAGGGGTTTGTTTTGCTTTTCAAAAAGTGGGACAAAGTTGAACAGAGAAACAAATCCTACCCCCTCTCTTCATGCATGGACATGAATAATGTCAGTTTGTTCTATATGAAGAACTATTAAAAGGACTTTATTAATACTGGCTTTGAATTTACTTAGTAGTCAGCCATAAACCAAACAAATTCAGATTCTAAGAAAAGGGAACCGACTCCTACTTTAATAGGTAAAATGAGTATTTGGGGGTACCACAGATAACAATTAGAAGCTGCATCCAGACACCCGTGACTCTTTCAACTGTGACATTTCAAAGGGAGTTGCTTATTCTCCAACAGCTCTGCCAACCCTCCTATGGCAGTATGGGTTGGCCGAGCTGAGGGGAATCTGCTTGCCTGTCCATTCTTCTTCACAACGGAGAGGACCCACTGGTTGACCTGCCCAGTGCTCTGCCCAGGTCTGCAGAATTTACAACAAAGTTTTCTCACACCCAAACCCAGGACCTAGAAAGGCTCTCTTTGCCCGCTATCCCCCAATACTTCCCTGACCTACCAAGTTTGGCATATATGTGACTAAGAATCCGGCCTGGCTGGACTTGAATCGGATGCACATCAGCAATGCTCTGGACATTCACCCCATGTTGCCGCAACAGCCCCTTAACGTGACTGTTTTCCGCCAAAACAGCGACTGCAAACGAAAACACAGAATCCACATCAGATCCATGTCTGGTGTCTCTGCACACTGACACACGCTTCTCCCTTCTGCCCAGCACTAGGCATGCTAGCACACTGCCTGTGGAAATGGCGGCTGTTTGAGCCGCCGTACTCCCTGCTCGTCTGTCCTTCCTGCACCTCAACACATACAATGCATATCTGTCAAGTGCCCTCACTACGCAGGACAGTCTGAGAGCTTCTAGAAATAGTCTTCAATAGGTTCGACACCACCTTAACCTATCTGAAGTAATGTCTTGCCTCTGTCTGGGTCTGCATTTATCTAAATATGCCTTGTGTCCTTTCACACAGGGTTAGGAGTAGAAACAGCTACCTCAGGGGACGTCAGAAATCTGTGCTCTTGCTTCTAAAATGTTGGCAGGGGAAATGAGAATGTGGCAGTCTGCTTACAGGGAATGCTTTAGCTTGAGAGAAAGGAGAGGCTATCTTTCTTTTCCCTAGAAAAGAAAGCGGGCCTGCCGGTGGAGAGACTGGTAGAAGCAGGACTGTCTGGCCCACTTAGAAGCACGGCACAAAACCCCACAGGAGAGAAAGAGCACCCATCCTAGCTGGTTCGAGCCCTTGGCTTTCTGGCTGTCAGGGACCTCCAAGTATCCAGGTCCTGGCAGCCTATGCAGAAATTAGCCTTAGCTTAGGGCCACATCAGGGATGGCGGGGTGGTGTCGATCATACTAGAACTGCCTGCCTTTATGAGAAAGCAGTGTGTGGGCAAAGGGATGGAGTCTGGAGAGGGGCTTGCAGAAGAGGAGGACAGTCACAGGAAGCAGCTGGTATCTTGCCCAACTGCAGCAGAGCCTTTTGGAAACTAGAGGGACTCAGGGCCATGCTCAGTCCAGAGAACAAAGGCTAAGCTATTGTTAGGGTGTCTTCCCCAAACCCCACCATTATATCCATAGGCTGGAGGGGGGCAGCGCTGAACATATGATACATATACATGCCACTGAGAGCTGAACATTACCTCCTTACATTTACATACCACCCGATGCTTTTTAAAGGGTTTTAATACCCATGATCTCATCTTCCCAGTGAACCCTTAAGAGAAGCCATGAGAATGCTTAATTAGCCTGCAATAGATGAGGCGGAACTGGAGCCTAATCCCCTCTTCCCCCAGCCTCCAATAGATGGATTGCTGGCTATGCAGGACTGGCCAACATTTCTAAAACCATCCCTTCTGAAATTTCCACTGACAAGCAGAACTCCACACTTATCAAAGCCACACCGCTGCCACTCCCCATAAGACTGCCTCCTTCAGAGAGTAGTTGGAACTGAAACTGGGGAGAGAGAGCCTCATGGTCTGATGCAATCACATGCGATCCCTCCCTCCGCTGTTTGTGTGTAAGAGGGGCACGCATGCGCCACAGGATGTGTGTGGAGATAAAAGGGCAACTTGCAGGGGTCAATTCCCTTGTTCTACTACGTAGACTTGGGAGACTGAACTCAGGCGGTCAGGCTTGGTGGCGAAGTGCTATCACCTCTTGAGGCACCTCACAGGATCTGCACGGGTTTTTGAAACAGCCCCGGACCTTCTCCATGCGAGATCCTCTGGTAAGGCTGCTCTGTTCTACTACACTAAAAAAGTGCTGGGCTGGAGAGATGGTTCAGCAGTTAAGAGCACTCACTGCTCTTCCAGAGGACCCAAGTTTGATTCCCAGCATCCAATCAGGGCGCTCACAATTGCCTCTAACTCCAGCTCCAGAGTACCCAACACCTTCTTCTGGTCTCCTTGGGCACTGCACATAAATTCATTCTCAGATGCACACACACACACATATATACATAATGAAACATACAATCAATAGATTAAAAAATGCTGGTTGAAATCTATCAGTAAACCCCAGCCCACAGTTGGAAAAGAACTCTTGTAGATTTAAGAGTCAAATTAGCAGAATATGTGTTGGTCAAGTGTGGAGACTAAGGAGCGTAGCTGGATCAGCCAATAGGTTCCCACCTCCAGCTGTCAACCGAGATCCTTGAGTGAATAAGTTAACCTTTAAGCTTCATGGAGATAAGCAATGTTGTAAATGTTACCTAATCAGAATGTTATGGTGGTTAGCTGTACTCTGTATACACTATGGATGAGGTGACAACTTGTAGCTCTTCTCATTGTATTATGGGCATGCTCATTAAAATGGGCCAGTGGCCCCAAAGAGGAATGCTTTCCTATTTGTTCAATCATTATTTTCAGTGTGTGGGTGCACAGGTGTCAATCAACACAGAAGAGAATACAAGCCTTATCCTTAAGAAGTGTACACCCTAAGCCAGGCATGGTGGTTCGTGCCTATAATCTCAGCACTTTGGAAGACTGAGGTAGGAGGATGTCTGTGAGTGCAAGGCCAGCTTTGGCTATTTAGTGAATTCAAGGACGGCCAGTTTTACAAAGTAAGACTCTGTTTCAAAGGACCAAAAAACAATATACAATATACAAACAAAGAAAGGTATGTAGCCTAATTGAGGGGCAATGCGTTATATATACACAGCGGGCTGACATTTGACGGTATCTGAGTGTTCCACAAGGCACTCGGAGTGTGTCAGAGCTGCCACAGTCCCTTAGTGGAGGAAACGAAGGGGCTGCTGCTCTAGGTGACACCACAGGCCAGACCTAAACTGAAAGCTTCCTCCATAGCCATCTCTGTTGTTTGCAGGACTCCATGGGGAAGAGCAAGAATCCTAGCAGCCCGGAGACATGGCCTGTTGGGGTACCCTGGGAGAGGCAGCCCCACCGGGATTCTCACCATTTTGGAGGAGGAACTGGCTAAAGAGGAAGGAAGGGAGGGTGGAAGCCGGTGGCCAGACCTGAGACCTCCAAGGGACAAAAGAACTACTGCACTTTGTGGGTGGGAACAGTCCCAGTGCTTTTGGGGCCTGCCTGAGTTATACAAGGTTTCTCACAGATGCCTACATCTTACTGTACAATACACGCACATACTCTATACCTTTTTTTCTGTGTCAAGGTCTTACTACATAGACTAGACTGGCCTTAAACTCTCTAAGAAGCCAAAGGTGACCTTGACTTCTGATCCTACTGCTCTTACTTCCCTAATGCTAGGATTATAGGTGCATGCCATCATGTCTCAGTTTATATGGTGCTGAAAATCGAGCCCAGGGCCTTGTACATGCTAGGTACGCGCTTTTCCAACTGTGCTACCTCCCCAGCCTGGCTTTGAACTCTTGACCTTCCTGCCTCGGCCTCCCAAGTCCTAGGATTACAGGTACGCACTGCTGGAACCCAGCTAAACATCCTTCAGAATTTTCCGAAGAGGAACTAGGGAACAATGTGAATGAAAAATTAACGCTGATTTCATACAGTAGAAATGGATAGGAAACACGCTCACAAACCTTGTACTACAACATCAGGTTTGACTGAAGTAGAAAATCTTCTATTTAAGGGGTCAATTTCACCAGTGGCAAGGAATCCCTAAGAAGAGAGGAGCATTAACACTATGCAACACTGCTGTGACTAAGATTTCACCTTGGTCCTACACTTGAAATGACATATTCGGGGGCTCACACCCTCGAAAACCTTTTCTTCATATTCGTGGAGTCTCTCTCCATAACAGAGTATGCTACTCAGACAGCTACTGATAAATGTATTGCACGCTTGGTGCTTAGCTCTGAGGGTTACTCAAACACACCCCCACATTGTGGGAGTGAAAAGAACGCCATTTGTAGTGCTAGCTGAGTTCCTGCGTGTACACTGTCACACTCGAGTCTCCTGTGTCCGTGGGTGGGGAAGCCGACACGGAAGTGCTATAGGGAGACTTCGGTCCAGGGCTGACGGCTTGGAACAGAAAACTCTCCCCATCTTGTTGACTGGACTGTGCTCTTTAAATATATACCTTCTTACACGCTCTAGAAATGATCCAAGCATCCAAAGGGGATGAAGGTGATCTGAGATCGAGTGGACCTACTGCTGGGCCCTAGGAAGACTTGTATATTGGAGAGGAGGTCTCAGAGGAGTGGAGTTCGTTATTTCCCACCTCACACGTACTGAAATCTGAGCTGGAACGCATTGAACAGACAAGCGAGCCCAAATTTTCACTTTACAAGTGAGGCAACTGAGGCCCAGCGAGGTTAAGAGACCTGCCAGAAGTCACTGAGCTGGTTGACTACAGGACTGACTTTCAAGGGGATGTATGTGCAGTCCTATAAAGAAGGTCATGGCCATGGAACTTTGGGAGACTCAGCAACCAGTGTTCCCAGGGGATGTGTCCACTGTGCTATCTTCCACTGGTCTTTACCACACCAGCACCCCGGTAACATTCTGGTGCCCTGTCCTCTTCCCCAGTTTTGTAGGTGGCAGAGCACACAGGCTGGCCAGCCTTAGGTGGCCAGTCCCTTTCTTCTTCAGCCTCCTTCCCCACACCAGAATTCTCACTCAGGACTGGGAGATTCACTTTAAAGCTTTTCCAACAGAAGCCTGGCGGCAAGAAGGAATGGACCAGGAGGTGGGTTGGTGTGGGCTGTGGTATCTGAAGGACCTGTGCCTGCTGTCCTTTCTAGGGAGAGATCTGTAGAGCCCTTCTGCTTCCTGTGGCCTGGGCTGAGAGAGCTTCTAGCCCATCTAATAACTTCCTAACCCTGTCTCTTCTAGGATCAGATGTGCTAATCTTGGCTGAAAAGGTTCCCATGTCTGCTGAGCAACAATGCAAACAGATTCTAACTAAATAACAGAGATTCTGCTGAGAGGGAGACAGGGAGCATGGCATGTAGCTGATCTAAATTGGTTTTATTGTAAATATGGATATGAAAGGCCAGAGAAAAACCTGGAGCCCCAAACAGCCCAGGCGACCTGGAAGGTAATGAAGCTGCACAGACTATTCATAGTCACTCAGTACAGCGAACCACTGTACTCTTCCCAGATTCCTGTACCTCCGATCAGATAGATAGATGGCTTTCCAGCCTAGAAAGCCTACCTCGGCCAGCAGGGAGCTGAGGATGTACAAGGACTGTCCCCAAAGATGGGGCAGCTTCCCCAGTGGAATTCGGTCTACTGTGTGTGGGTTCTTGTACTCTTCATCCACCTGGCAGAGAAAATGACAAGTTCAAGGTCAGAATGTCAGAGGACACAAAGGCCTGCAATGGCCTATACTTGGGGAACACACTGACGATTTACAAAGCAGTTCTCAGCCTCTAGACCAATTCTGTGCAATACAGGATGGTGGACTCAGGTGGCAAAACCTTCCTCTCTCAGCACCCCATGGCTATAAGCAACAGGGGTGGATTTCAAATCTTGGCCTGGTCCGAGGCCAGTGTTCCTCCCATAAGCATACCCGGGGCCACTGGTGCTGGAAGCTTTGACCTGCCTGCTGTATACCCAGCTCTAGGTAGCAGGAAGCTCCACAGCTCTTGCTGATGGATGGCTGTGTTCTCATAAAAACCCAAACCAAACAGCAGCCTGCATAGGCACAGTGCACAGCTGGATGTCAAGCCCGCTTTCTTCTGCTGGCTTACCGTCCCCGGGGCTGTGTGCCCGTGCAAGAACATTACCAGAAGGTGGCACTATGCATTGAGGAAAACCAACGGTGCTGCTACCACTCCCCAGTCCACCTCCTTTAGAAAGTGGCATTTCCCCAGAGCTTTATCTTAGCAACCTAAGTTTCTGTGCTTTTTTTAAACCCTAGCAATGCCTGCTCATTCTGAGGACAGGGCCAGCTACATATGGGACGCTCTCCTTCTAAACTCCATGCTTCCCTTTAAGGTTTTAGTCACTGAAACATTGATTAAGGTAGTCACTCAAAGGAAACAGGAAACATTTATCCCTCTATAAGGGAAAAACTGTATCAAGTGTGTGTGTGTTGGGGGGGGGCGGGGAGTTCATTCTCAGTATTGTGGATTAATATTATCAATATGCTTAATAAAGATTTATATTTCTTGATAGTAAACATTTAAAAAATTTAAGTTTTGCACACACTGAATGGAGTTATCACTTGGTAGTCAAATAGTCAAGAAAGAAATAACAGTATGGAAGAAAATTCTCCAAAATGCAACAGTGGTTATTACTGAGTCATAGCATTAGGGATAGCAAATATTTTCTTCTTTCTACGGAACTCTGTATATATTTTACAATGTAGAGCGTTATTTACAATTGACTAGCACATTACATACACATCAAATACACTGAAATACAACTATTAAGGAAGACTGCAACAATCCAGACTGAGACTATCTATTGCAAAGAACAAAAAGCAGACAAGCTTTCTAGGTCAAAAATGAACTTGTTCTGCCCTTTTTTCCCACTAGAGTTCAATTCTACCTCTTCATGGAGTCATCTCTCTCCTCCCTATTCTGGTCCTTCTGAACTACTGTTTACAGGTGCATTTGTACCACGTCTTTGCTTCCATCTCTTCTGTGGCTGCCTCCATTTCACACCCTAGTTCTGTTTTCACCGTGCTTATAGACTCAAAGATACAGAATCACCTTATGTACCAGGCTGTGCCAGGCATGGAGCAGATGCTCACTACATGTTTGCTGGGCATACTTTCACTAGTGCCCAGTTGTGCAGTGGAGGGTCCATAGATGGTGGCACCTTGCCCAAGCATACAGGCTGCATGCCACACAGTCCCAGACTTTCCTATTTTGTACAAAGCTGCCATATAAGTTTGTGGTGTCTTGCAAGATTCCTTCCCAGTGGTCTCTAAATGTTATTGATGTGAATGAAGAACCTTGCCAACTCTCACCTGCAAAGCTAACACAAAAGGAAATTAAGGAAAAATACTGTCCAATGCTGGTGCCTAGTATATAAGCTAAATATACTGTACAAAATGAAGAAATTTGCAGGAGACGTCATGACACATAGAAAACATCCCTGGCAGATTCTGTAACTTCACCTGTATGGTGAGGCATGACAAAAGTCTTGTCCTTAATGTGTCCTAAGAAAGCTTGGATAACAGGAAATGTCTGGAAGCTCAGACTAGGTCTAGGCTGGTAGGACTGAGTGGGGTCTGGTCCCTGAGTGGAATCCAGGGTTGTCTTAGATTGGACAGGTTCCAGAGTCTCCCTCAATATAGTCAAGCTCTTTCATGTCCTTTGGTCATGTGTGTATGGGCCTGATTCAAACACAGAGTAGGTACATGTATGCTTCAAAGGTCTTTAGCTGCCACCGCCCTAGGATATCCATAGTCAGGCATAGTTCCACATGTTTCTCAAAGCCATAATTCCTTATGATGGATAGGAAAACTAGCCTTTAGAAACCACTTCTAGAGAAAAAGATCATTTGGCCTAAAAGGTAGGAGAATACCAAAGAGCCAAGTCCTAACTCACACAGTCTAGCTGAGCAGCACAAGGGGCTTACCACCAGCTGATTACCTTGTCTGGTGGGATGGCATAGAGTTCTGGCACCAAGTGGATCCCATCTTTGCCCCTGATTAAGATTCCTTCCAGAGCTTCTCGGTATTCTTGGACCTGGAAAACAGCCCCAGCATGTTTAGTGTGACAGAGGTCTGGCAGTTAGTGATGCAATGGCAATACAACTTAGAAAACAATTACAAACTAGGCCTCTTGGCAACAGAGCAAAAACTGCTAACATGCTTGGCTGTAGAAGACCAGAGAGGGACTCCTTCTGACACCATTGCCTGTCCCTCCCTGAGTCCAGGTCCACTTGCCAAGTTTCCAGGGAGAGGGAAAGGGCAGCCCCTGACGAAGTAGCTGTTTGGTCCTCAAACTTTCCATAGCACTGTCATTTATACTATGGACCAGACATCGTTCCTATACTCTTCTTTTTAAAATAACTTACTCTGAAGTTTTCTCATGTGTAAAATTTATCTTACCAAGTTTAAAACATCTTTGGTTAGAAATTCTATATTAGGCAGCATATTCTAGTTCTGCCTAAGTGGTAGTTTTCCAATCATCTATCTACCTATTAGATAGATGCTATACTATAAAGATGTGTTGTCCTCAGAATGGGAATCAGGATATGGGTTACATTAGGGAAGAGGTTTTGCTTTTGTTTCCACAGGAGAAGAAAAGCTATGGATACCATCAAAATTGATAAAGATTAGATTCAAACAGGAAAAGTCTCTTGATTAGAAGAGGTGACAGTTCAAGAGTCTGGTCATTCAATCTAAACTAACTTATAAGACTAACAAATGCCTCTTATTTGATCAGGTATAATGTCAAAAAGGAAACTCCCCAAAGTTAGGGCTGGGGCAGGCTTTTGTTTTTGTCTTTCCAGGAGAATGAAGGCATCTAGCATAAGAGTCTGAAGACCACTAGACAAATGAGACATCTGAAGAAAAGGGACAAATCATCCAGAGAAAATATCCCAAGAAAAAGAGTAAACTGCCGTAATGTTATAGCACGTTTGCAACAGGATAAAATTTCATAAATCTCCCCAAATGTTTGTTTCTGCTGTTTTCTACAGACATATAAGGCAAATGGTCTTTTTGTAGTCTCAGTTCAATTAAAAATTAAAGCTGGCTTTGGAGTTGGAGCATGGCTTTTTCCTTCTTTAAACCCAAACATGCTTGTTAAAGGAAAATCCAAAATCTCTGTCTCATGTCAGAAGAGCCACCTGGTATGGGACAGAAAGAAAACAAAATTAGGGGACTATTCTATTGCTACTAATCTCATGATCCTTTGGTTTTGACTCTTTAAATCTTTTATAAGGTATAAACATTATTTCAAAATTTGTAAGATTTATATATCTATTTAATATAAGATATATATATATATATATATATATATATATATATATATATATAAACTTTGTCATGATATTAATGGTCATATAGAGTACTAAATTTAGAAAAAGGTTGCATCTATCTTTGTGTACATGATTTCAGGCTTGAGTCTGAATTGGATAACTAGGAATTAAGTTTGTGTACTCCAGATGTACTTAACAAACTGTGGTCCTTTAAGCTCTCCAAGATCTGCTGTATACAACATTTAAAATATTTAAGTTTTCTGCAGTGAACTGTGACCGTTTCTAATAGTGACCTTTGAGGTCTCCAAAATGATCATGGGGCCCCACAATGATTCTGCCTAGATTGTGGTAATGTCACTAAGCTGACAAACACTATATAAAGATCAGCTCTGGACTACAAACTGCTCAGGACAATTTCAAGGTGGCTAGCTGAGGTGGTCCAGCCTCATGCACTACTCCAGCCAGGACTTCAGATAAGCCCTACACTGTCCCATTACACAGAGACTGGCAACAAATGATACAGCTAGCTCTCCCAGGACGTGACCAGTATCTCAATTTTCTCAGGGTCCCCTAGAGACGCAGTTGCGCCCCCCACCCCAGACAACAGGATGCAATCTAGAGAACATGACACCTACATTCCCAAGAGGTGGGGTGGGAGGTTTTTGGTCATTTGGTGGGTTATAGATTTTTGTCACTGTTTAGGGGTTGGTTACAAGTTGTTATTGGTAATAGTTAGGAAAAAAGTTGGATGAAGGAGATTAGATTCAGGGATCTTGTTCTGAAAAGAAAAAGGGGGGATATAGAAATGATAGGATAAAAGGGTAGATTATTGAATCTACTTTTAAACTAAAAAATCAACTATTAGTCATAAATATTTTACATTGGTATGCATTTTTGTATATTGATATAAATTTTAAGGTTATTTTTTGTTATACTGTATATATGTTTCTATTCTTGTTTTAGGTATTTTTATATATTGATACAAATTTAAGGTTATTTTTGTTAGTACATACTGTACATGTTTCTATTGCTGTTTAAGGTATTGCACCTATACAGCTCATTTAACAATGTAACGTAAATTTCTAGTCCTTGAAAGTTATTATTACAAACTATTGAGGATAATAAAGAAATGCAGGTTAGTAGTTAGTCACCTATTACAATCAAACTTGTAGTCATGTTAGGTATGTTTTCAAGGTCAAACATATATTTTAGATAGACAGGTGGTCTTCAAACACTTCAGAGATCTACAGAATATGGCATTTAAGATGTTTTAACAACATAAGGCTTTTCATGATAATGAGACACATCTGTACCTGGCAGCACCAATCTACTTCAAAAAAGGATAATGGGCATCAAAGAACCTCGATATGGAGTTTGCTTTATGGCAAAAGATAGCCATTTTGGCAAGAAACTGCCCTTGCCTCAACTGCTGACAGTATGTTGTCCAAACTGGACCATCAGGACACACAAAAAAAGTGACTGCCAAACTTGACCAAGACAGGGTAGGACAGTCCTTTAAAGTTCCTGCTTCACAGAGAAGTTTGTCAGATATTCCAGGACTGTAGGCCAAAGATGGATGTCCCAACACTGCAGAGAAACCTGGGGTGACTGTCTAGACAGCCAGCTGTTTTTGTTGTTTCTTTTAGTTTTAGAAGTCATTTGCTCTGCACTTACTGTTTACTCAGGTAATATTATATTATTCTGGGGTCTTTGATGGAGTTGAAGACTAGATAGTCATAGTTATATGTGGTGATATATTATGTCCCCCAATATACTGTGTCTCCCAATAAAATTTACAAGAGGATCAGAGGAAAAGGCCAGCCACATATTAAACAAAAGTCATGCAATGTTAGCACATGCCTTTAATCCTATCACTTGGGAGGCAGGGATCTGTTGGATCTATGTGAGTTCAAGCCACATTAGGAACAGAACCAGGTGCAGTGACACACACCTCAAATTCCAACATTAGTTAACCATGGAGGTCTGGAGGTCTGTACAGACAGACAGGAAGTGACAGAGCTGGGCAGGAAGAGGAAGGATGTAGTTGGACAGAGAGAGCAAATCAGATGGCAGAACAGCAAGGCATAAAGGTGTGGGTAGACAGGAAATATCTCAATTTTTGGAAGCTGAGGACTTGGTAAGGTAAGATTAGCTGTGGCTGTTCCTATTCCTCTGATCTCTCTCAGGCTTTAACCCCAATTTCCGGCTCCGAGTTTTTTTATTTAATAAGACCATTTAGAAATTCGTTTACAGTTATAGTTTTCCTTACTTATGATAGAAGGTAAATGAAGTATAGAGCCTTGGACTTATCATGATAGAATAAATAATGGAGCATTTTCTCCAAATATGCCAGATACAAATGGACTGCACATTGTAAATGTAATTCTTACCTGATAATTGTTCTTATTGTTTATAGTTTTATTATGTTAGAGTTAAAACCTTTCCTTTTTATTTAGACAAAAAGGGGGAAATGTTGTGGAATAGTCTTTTTGTACACTATGAAGATTTGTCACTTAGATTAGTTTAATAAAAAGATGAATGGCCCATAGCCAGGTAGGATTTTTGGGGTGGAGAGGATGCTGGGAAGAAGAAGGGCAGAGACATGGAGAGTCACCAGCCAGAGACAGAGGAAGCAGGAAAGCAGCATGGGCAGTACAGAGTAAAGGTAATAAAGCCATGAGGCAGAAAGTAAATTAATGGAAATGGGTTAATTTAAGTTATAAGAGTTAGTTAGAAACAAGCCTAAGATATCAACTGAGCTTTCATAACTAATAATAAGTTTCCATGTGATTTGGGAGCTGGCAGGAGGACAGAAAAATCTACCTACAGAATCCCTAAAGCTCACTGCCCAGTCAGTTGAGCTGAATCAGTAAGTTCTACTAATGAGAGATCCTATCTCAAAAAATAACGCAGAGAGAGTCAGGGAGCAACTGAAGATATCCAACATCAATCTCTGGTTTTCACACATGGAACCCTCTACACACACACACACACACACACACACACACACACACACACACACACAATGTTTATTGGTTAGAAAATATTTGCTGGGATTGGAAATATATCATGGTGGTAGTGCTTACCTATAATGTACAAAGTCCAAGTTGTACCTCATCCTCAGCACAAAACACACACACACACACACACACACACACACACACACACACACACACACACACTTATATGTCAACAAGGGCTAGAGATGTAGATGAGTGGTAAAGTACTTGCCTTGCATACACAAGGCCTTGGTTCTGAACCCTTATAGTGCCCAAAAATCTAAATATGTCAACTAGAAGAGATAGCATAGGTGTGGGGTAGCAGATTGATTCTCTGAGAGTTATAAAACAGGATATAATAATGAAGTAACAAATGAAGACATCATTTGAGCATGTTTTTTTGTTATGACTGTTTGCTTACTCTAAACCCTTACCTTATTCAAAACTAATGTTAAAAGATTCAAGTTTTTTCATTGTCATTATAAATACAACCCATGTTCATACACATACACATTCACTCATTATTCAGTATAATTTGGATAAGGCAAAAAAGCGAGTTTTTAAATTAAACACGAATTTCATTTACTCTAGTGAGAGATATCCAAAGATTTGGGTTAATTCTTATCTAAATTATACAAAAGACATCAATGTCTAAGAACAACAACATTTGTGAAGTTTTATGCCATAAGTATCGAGTTTCTTGATTTAATTAGTATCTATAATGTCATATAGTACAATCAGCTGGGATTAAAAATGAATTAAATATTTGTATTTTACTAATAAAAAGGGAGACTATTCTACAGTGATATCTTCCGAAGTTCCATTTCTAATCATTTAAATATAAGTAAGATAGTTCATTGAGTACAACTGTAAATACAGGGGGATTTACAATCAGTCTCATGAAAAATTATGTCAATTCTGGCTATTTTCAACATGTTTATCTCATCTGTAACATTCACTCCATTAGGTCAAACTTTGTTCTGGAATTCTTAATTTTAGGTATAGTAATCTGTGTCACATGTAAATGTTATATCATATATAGAAGGGTTGAAAGATGATTCAGATCCAGATCATGATGCCAATAGTTTTCATATGATCCAGGAGTTTCTTTTTCTTTTTATTTATTCTTCTCTCATATAATATATCTGGACCCTTGCTTCCCCTCCTTCCATTCCTCCCAGTTCCCTCTCCCATCTCCCACAAATTCACTCCTCTTCTCTTTCCCTTCAGAAAAGGGCAGGCCTTCCGGGGATATCAACCGAACCCAGTATAACAAGTTACAATAAGACTAGGCACCTCACCTCGGATTAAGGTTGGACGAGGTGACCCAGTAGGAGGAAAATTGACCCAAGAGCAGGCAAGAGTCAGAGACACCCACTTCTACTGTCAGGTGTCCCACAAGAACACCAAGCTAAACAACCAGAGCATGTATGCAGAGAGCCTGGTACAGGCCCTTGCAGGCTCTATGATTGCTGCTTCAGTGTCTGTGAGCTCCTAGATTCCCTGCTTAGTTCAATCTGTGGGCTCTGTTCTGATCCAGGAGTTTCTTAACAGCCTTCTCTCCTGAAGACTCCTTCCTGCCTCATCTGTATCAGATCCTCGAAAAGGGCCTTCCTAGCTATAAGTAACCTTACAATATTTGATATATAATATTTGGACCCTGAATGCACAAATTAAGATGCTTGGCAAACATGGGGAACTGTGAACAAAAAGCTCTTGAAAGGAATCTGTGGTGCAAATCAATTGGTCTTAATAATAAAAACCCAGAGTCAGCTATCAGGGCAAATGCTGAAAGTTCAGAGAAGTAAAGCAGCTAGCCAAAGTCACCTTTGACCTCCATGATTCTCTGAGCTCCTGTCTCCTCCTGCCTTATATTATATTTCTCTCTCCACCCAGCCGTATCACTTCCTGTCTCTACCTCCCTAGTGCTGCAATTAAAGGCATGTGCCTCCCAAGTACTAGGATCAAAAGCATGAGATCCCAAGTGCTGGGATTAAAGATATGAACCTCCACCGCCTGGCTCTGTTTCTCTTTTAGACTGGATCAATCTTGTGTAGCCCAGGGGAGCCTTGAACTACTGATCTTCCTGCTTCCTCCTCCCAAATGCTGGGATTAAAAGTGTGTGCCACCACTGCCTGGCCTCTATGGCTAACTAGTGGCTAGCTCCGCACTCTGATCTTCAGGCAAGCTTTATTTGTTAGAGCACAAACAAAATATCACCACAGGAATCTGTATATGCAGAGACTGATTAGTGACTAGAATTTCAGTACTGTGGAAAGATTGGAATGTTGCCAAGTCCAGAAGCTAGTGACCTTATTTTGAAGTGGGTCTAGCCCTCCAAAGCAGCCACTCTTTGCCCACTTCTGTGTTAGAAATAACACCCTGTGACTAATAATAAAACCCTTTTGGAATTTTTAAATTTAGCAGACCACTAGCTTCCACCACCTCAAAAGCTCAAATAGCATTTGGGGCTTACAGAAAAGCTTCTCCTATCTCTGTACCTGCCTCTCTGGTGTACCCACCCTACCAATGTATTTTAAACTTGCCTTGATTTATGACTTGCTTTCTTCTGTAAAACTATATAAACTTCATGAAACTGTTTCCATGTTGGAACATGGAATTTGGAGTAGCCTAAATACATGTTCCTGGATCATGGACACTTAAAATGGTTACAGAATAAAGTATCTCTTATTCCCTTAAAAAAGATATGAAGCATAGTCATTTTAATCTCCTTATCTCCCCCCCCCCCCCCCGATCCCTTGATCATTGCTAAGTCTATTTTTCACTGAAATTCAAAGTCAGTCATTCGGAGAACTTCCAATACTTAGAATAAAAGACAAGAAGGCCCGAGATAAACTCTAAGCACAATGTAAGAATGAATAAGCCGGGCGGTGGTGGCGCACGCCTTTAATCCCAGCACTCGGGAGGCAGAGGCAGGCGGATCTTTGTGATTTCAAGGCCAGCCTGGTCTACAAAGCGAGTTCCAGGAAAGGCGCAAAACTATACAGAGAAACCCTGTCTCGAAAAAAGCAAAAAAAAAAAAAAAAAAAAAACAAAACAAAAAAAAAAACAACAAAAAAAAAGAATGAATAAAGACGGGACCTTAACATTTTAAGTTTACTGCCTATATTCCTGAGCACTGGGTTTTCAAAAGCCAAAATGCACAAGACAAGACTACTGCCATCTCCTTCTTCTCCAGACTTGGGATGTGATTAGAATGGGCTCTGAGAAGCCAGAGTGAGATCCTGGTTAACAGGATCTATTTGCACTATTGAGTGTTGTAGAAACTAGCAGATAGGGCCTATCTGGAGAAAGTAAGTCATTAGAGTTATGTTCTTGGGAGAGTGTACTGGGGCCCTAGCTTTTCCCCTACCACATACCCTGTTTCTTGGCCGATATGAAGTAAATAGTTTTCTTTTGCTATAGGCTCCCTAACACAAGGTATCACCACATTACAGGACCAAAAGCAATGAGGCTAAAATGACCCACGAGTTGAGACCTCTGAAACAGTGAGCCAAAAGGGAATTTTCCCTCCTTCTAGCTTGGTTATTTCAGATATTTTGTCACTGTGACAGAAAGGTGACTAACACTGTCAGGCAGCAGCATAATCTAAGTTTGTCTTTTAATAAAATCATCCTGGCTCAGATGTAGAGAATGGAATGAACAGGGAGTAAAGCTGGAGCATGGGAGGCAGTTAGGGTTTGATACAGTAAACAAGGTGTTATCTGAGAGTATCACAAAACCAGAGTACCTCTCAACTAGACCTAACAACAGCAAAATGACCGACTGATCAGAAAGGAGCAAAAGGAACACTTGTCTGACATAGAAAGGAACTATGTCTTCTAGCACTCATGCTCTTGTCTAGTTCGCCCCACCCCCACTCTTTACTATGTGACAGCCATTTAACCGACCATGTGACGGAGACGCTTTGCCAGTTCTGTAATAAGACTTAAGAAAGCCTAGCAGCCTATGCTTTTTACATTCTTGGAGAAAAGACAACTATGGCATGAAAAATCTCATGGCCCAGAGATTCTACTGCTGTGAAAAGCCCAAGTGAGGCACCTGGAGAAAAACCAAGTCCCCGCCACAGCTCAGCTGAGCATCCAGTCTTAGCTGGCAGCCAGATTTCACTCCCTAGCCATGTGACTAGGACCATGGTAGGAGTAGGTCCTCTAGTCCTGTGAACTATCCCAGGGGACAGAAAGAGAAGCAGAGACAATCTGTTCCTACTGGCTCAGCCCGAATAACAGAATTATGAGCAAATCAATAAAACAGCTGCTGCTTTAATTCACTAGGCTTTGGAAAAGTTTTAAAAATGGCAACAATAGCTGCAACAATGATGTGAATTCTGAATGACTCTATGCTAATAGTGATCAGCCTACCAGTGGGATGAACAAGCTTATGAGCACAATGCCCAGCATTTTCTCACCTGAACAGCATCACCATTGAAGATTCCATCTATGATTAAGTAAGTCCAGAACACAGGCCATTCACATTCAATGTTTTCAAAGAGCTTAAGTTCAGCAGGGTCATAATGCAATCGATGTGGGTCCTAGAACCAAATTTATAAAACTTTTAGAACAGAATGTTGGATTTCATATACAATGCCACTGTGCTTCACTGGGTTTCCCTTGCCCATCTCAGTCAAGGCAGCTCTGTGATGATTAGGAGTCTACTGCCATGGGGAAATGCTAGTTTGGGCAAAATTTCAGACACTAAATCAGAAATACCCACAGGACTCCTCAGTAGTTTATTACATTAAAGCATCCTCTCTCTCTAAGAAATAGCAATTTGCCTATCACAATGCTTGGTAGATGATCTGCTTCATTTATAACATTATATTAGTCACCGTGGCAATAAAACCCAAGGAGAATGCTATAGATTATCTTAAAAAACTAACGTGTGAGCCACAGACTTACTCATCCTTGATTTACAAGCCAGTTTCACATTACTGGCTTGACCTGATGATCATTCTTTTCTATATAACTCCAAGCTTGCTGATTCTAAAATTAATACTTTCCTTCGCAATATTCAACATATAATTATAATCAGCAGAGGGAGGATGACACAGTGGCAAGTAGGTATGGAGCAGTTAAGGAAGATGAGAAACAATATTTAAATCCAACCTCTCTTGGGGTTTTATAACCATCCCGAAGGAAGCGACAGCATCCATAACGCCCCTGGTAAGGTGAAGGTGGAAAAAAAAAAGCAGAGCTGATGAAATCAAAAGCATTCTTCTTTGCCTTTTAATTTCAACTCAAAGCAGTCCTTCATCTCCTTTCCCTTGTGTATTTCAGTGAGCAAATATGTACCAGTGTTCTTTGCTTTAATGTAAAGAGTTCTTTTTAAGTACCAAGCAAAGCGAATTCAGTCTTGATGAACACTCAGAAGAGAATACAGAAGCATTCCATCAGAGTCTGGGGTGGGGCTGCAAATATGGTTACCAAGGTCTCAGTGAATAAGCATTCTTTCCGTGTGGTTTACAGTATCAGACACAGATGCAAAGGTATCCTCACTAGGTGAAAAGCCACCGGTATTTGGAATGGCTGCCTCCTGTGTGTAGAGCTGGAAAGGTAAACGGATACTCTGCAGACTCAATGCACTCAGGCTGTGCATGCTGAAGATGGTCTGCTTCAGAGGCCTGTCAAGGCTTAGAGGAGGCGGAGAAGGTTACAAAGGTGGAAGTATGGAAGAGGAGCTGGCTCACTATCTGTAGATGCCAGGGCTCCTGTCCAGTTTTCTGGGTGTCAAGAAAGGAAGCTGGGTGTGATGGTGTCTTATCTGATGTCCCCAATCCCTGGATGGCAGCTTTGGGTCCCTATTTCCCAATTTCTTTTGGGGGTGGTACTGCCCTGGCAGGCTTGGCTATCACTTGTCCTGGAGGCCTTTACAAGTTCTGTGTGGTTCTGGGAATCATCCCAGGGGACTTGACATAGACTCCACTTGTCCTGTACGTACATTACAACTGCCCTTTCAGCTGCAGCTACCTAGATCCTCCTCTTCTCCACAGAGCTTGACCCCTCCAGTTGCTTTCTTTTGGGATTATGCTTAGAGACTCTTTAATTGCTTTGTTTGCAAGGGACAAAGGTATTTCCTGCTAAATATAGGTGGGACAATCAACATGTACGCTTTGACTTAGGAAACATACATCCTTGGACAATTTTATGGACTTCTGTTTGCTGAAAATATAATATGGTCTCAGCTTAGTGATCTGTTACTGCATTTCACTGAATGCAGTACTGGATTTTCACCAAATTTTTATTAGAATATAAAAATATGAGTTTCATTATATTTCATAATAAAAACATTTCTTAATTTTTATATTTTTATTGTACTTTGTTCTCATTTACCTCCTATTAATTTCTTGTCTCCCTTCCTCCCTCCATTGGCTTCTTTTTTCTTCAAAGTCAACCTTTCTCCTTTTATGTGGCGTGCGTGCGTGCGTGCGTGCGTGCGTGCGTGCGTGCGTGCGTGTGTGTGTGTGTGTGTGACTGGAGGTTGATGTCAGTCATTTTCCTCAATCCCCCTCCACTTTATTCTTTTGAGACACAGACTCTCACTGAACCTGGAGTTCACCGATTCAGCTAAACTGGCTGGCCAGCAAACCTTAGGGACCCACCCATCTCCTCCTCCCCAGTGCTGGGATTATGAACGTGTGCTTCTGTGTCTGGATTTTTACATGGGTGCTGGGGAGCTGGACTCCGGTCCTCATACTTGCATATCAAGCACTTGGATATGTGCTTTTGTTCTAGTATGGTCTATAGAGCTTTCAAGAGATTCTCTAAGGAGTCTTCCTATAACCTCTAGAGCAGTGGTTCTCAACCTTCCTAATGCTGTGACACTTCAATACAGATCCTCATGCTGTGGTGATCCCCCCAACCATAAAATCATTTCATTGCTACTTCATAACTATAATTTTGCTAGTGTTATGACTCGTAATGTAAATATCTGATAGGCAGGATATCTGATATGTGACCCCTACAGGGTTTGCGACACACAGGCAGAGAACTACTGATTTAGGAAAACCACACCATGAGTTACAAGGATAAGCTAGCTGCCCCATGTCATCACATGAATGTGGCATTTAATGCAGAACAGAGGGGCATTGGCCAATGCTTACCTGAAGCTTGGAAATGATTTCATTTTTGGTCACATTTACAAGGTTCACATCTTCTACTGCAAAGGCCGGGAAAGAAATAATAGAAAGAAGTCCAGCATCGATTTCTTTAGATGTTGATGCTCTTGGCAACATGGAGAAAAGAATTGACTGAATAAAACACAAAGAGGTGATTTAAGCTAGTGAAGCAGGACTAGTTAGATATAAAATCTAGGGATCGTCACCTTAGCCTAAAGGAAACATTCAAACGAGTTTGTCTATTTGGAAAAGGACTCAGTCTTACCAACATGGCCTCCGCTGACCAGCCCTGCTTACCCAGCCACCCCGACAACGCTTCCTCTTCCTGAGGAGAGGAGTGGGGGAGCTGAAGAGAGCATGATAGTCTGAGGCTCGTGCTAAGAACCCCGACCTCCCTTCTTTCCACGCCCACTGATGGGGAGGAAGTACAGCACTGTTTGTGTCAGCGGTCAAGATGGCTGGCGAGGAAGACAGAAACCAGACGAGAACACTCCTACAGGACCAGCACAGAGAGATGGACGCGTTTGTGAAATGGGACTAGATGAGTTAGGGAAGTTAGAAACTGCTTGAAGGAGGAGTAAAATGCAGAAGAGGTCATGAGTGGTCAGACAAAACAGTGCGAATTAGTTTAGTTACAGAATATTTTTAAGATCATCAGAGGCACTACGATATGGCCTCAACAATAAGGTAGCTAGATTAAGCACTATAAATGTAGATGGGGGTTAGAATTATACGGAAATGTTTGGAAAAGTAAAAGAACTAATGGTGAGATCTAGCGTGTACAGACACAGGCTAGACACTGGCAAAAACAAGCTCATTAAGTACACAAGGACTCTGAGACACAGGATTCATGCCCTAGGTCAGGTAGCCAGTGACCAAGCTAGGATTATAACCCAGCTTATACTTTCCTACTGTACTGTATATCTACTAAGACAAATACCAGTATTCCTTTATTAATGTATACCATAAGAAAATACCATAGACTTCATTAAGGACCATGCTTAGTGGGGAAGATGGAATGAGCTGGAAGGTGGGGTTAAGATGAGTGGAACCTTTCAGCTCTAGAATAAAACTTTTTTATAGTCAATCAATTCTTGGCTCAGTTCTTTAACTATAGTCATGAATCACTTAAAGAGTGGTACATTCTGAGAAATATGATACTAGGTGACTTCATCATTGTACACTTACAAATACTTAGATTGTATAGTCTACTATACACATAGGCTGTAAGGTACATTTTGGTCAATAAGAGACAAAATACACTATGATACCATAGTATATGCCACCTCTCATTGACCAAAATGTAACTATAAAGTACATGGTAATAATCACTTCTTTTCAGGGTTTCTCTGGCTGGAAACACAAACTTTCACTTGAAACATTTTACAAGTGTTTTGGGTTTAGATTTTTGGAGACAGGGTTTCATGCAGCTTAAGCTAGCCTGGAACTTGGTAATTCTCTATGTAGCTTGTGGAGGGGCTACCCACCACCCCCACACTTCCCCAGAGTGCTCTTGAGTAGGAGCAGCAGGAAGTATTAGTTAGAAAGGTAGAGGGGGCAGGAACAGATAGAAAATACAGGGCCTGGATCCTAATCCATTGGGCCTAGACTGTCCCTGCCCTAGGGTATTTATAGGAACGCCAAGGTGTGGAGCAAAAGATCTCCCCAGCACAGCCAAGTGCAGACCGTCTCAGGTACCTGCACTCAGGCCTGTGGTCCAATCATCCTCTCTATGCAGACCTGCTGGGTAAAGCCACTAGGAAAGCTGAAAATGAGCTCCCACAGTAGCTGAAGATGAGCTTGAACTTTTGGTCCTCTTGCCTCTTCCTCCTGGGATTCCAGGCATGCACCACCAAACATGGTTTATTATTTACAAGTTATGTGTCTGACTCACTTTAGTCCTAGCACATAGTAGGTCCACACTAATAACTGCTAATAATAATTAAGAACTGTCTGCTGAATGGCACTCCCTACACTGTACCAATTATTCCTGTGGTCTGTATTTCCAAGAAGTTCTATGAATTTGCCATCTCTTCTCATTTTCTCTCTCCTCTCACCCATTCTTCACACCATGCCTCCTTTATTTCAAGTAAAAATCCACTTGCAAGCCACTCCATTTGGGAGCACTAAGGAATGAACCTGCGAGAAAACCACTTATGTACTCAAAAAACATAGCACAGATTTTGCTTCTAGTGAAACCAAGATGCTTTGGCTGTTAGCTACACACACACACACACACACACACACACACACACACACACACACACACAAACTTGATGGCGTATGTCTCATAGTACTTTCTGGCTACACAGTACTGGGGCAAGTCATCCAGGTTTACTCTGATCCTTACGGTTACCCTGAGGCAGGAAGAACGGTGCCTAAGCACATGCCCACTTTAGGGTGGGGGAAGCTGAGGCACAAAGAAGTCCAAGTCAGATCAGTCACCGGGGTGGAGCCCACGCTGTTCCGGGCCAGGAGTCTCCTTCCCTACTTTCCCGAGCTCTGGAGGAATGACTGTTACCTGGCAGTGCTCTACTTCGTCAGGTAGGACATGGATGACTGACTTGCGTCCTCCATGGGCTCCAAAAAGATCAAGTTCATCAATTGCCTCAAGTGCTGCCTACAAAAATGGGTAAGAATTACTTTTCTTTTAATAAACATGCATGCTAATGTGGCACTCCTTTTTCATTAAGTGTCTAACACACACATTTCTCCTAATGAAGAATGTCTTTAAAATCTAGCTAGAGTCTTATTGCCATGGTCTCTCTTCATTCTCAGTAGCTCAGAGCTTTCCAGGATGACACTGCTCATTCTATGAATAAGAAAGAAAGGGAGAGCATTCCCTCATATGAAAGTAATATCCTACCGGAAGATGGATTTTAACAAGTCTATAACATCATGTGTGGAAATTCAGGGTTGGCTTTTCTCTCATCGACTTTTGTAGTTAACGTACCTCATGGTTAGTTGAGAAAGTTAATTTGGTTTTCAGTAAAACGTTCATTTCTGCCAGTTTGCTGTAACAGCATATTCATTGTTGTTTTTAAAACTGTGGCAGTTCAAGCCTATGCGGTCTTTAGCAAGGGATTCACACCAGTGGTCTACAGGCTGGATGTGCCCCACAGTTACACTCTGTTTGGCTCTCAGAGTCCCCCCACTTTTGTCTTCTGTTTCCACTCTTCTTGTCTCCATCCCTCTCCTGCTTTGTCTCCTCTCTTCTCCTTTTCCTTTTTTTTCTTTTGGTTTTTCGAGACAGGGTTTCTCTGTGTAACTTTGCACCTTTCCTGGATCTCGCTCTGTAGCCCAGGCTGGCCTCGAACTCACAGAGATCTGCCTGCCTCTGCCTTCCGAGTGCTGGGATTAAAGGCATGCGCCACCACCGCCCGGCTCTCTCCTTTCCCTTTTTAGAACAGGCCTCACTGTGCTGCCCAGGTTGGCTGCAAACTCCTGGGTTCAAGTCACCATCCTGCTCCAGTACTCTGAGATGGTGGGATTAGAGGCCCGCATTACAGTGCTGGCCTGACAACCATTTTCTAACTGCTTCCAAGCTGGAATACTTTCAGGGAAAGTTCCCAGCATCCCCAGTACCTTCCTCTTGCCCTGCTCTCCTTCTATCTGCCTACTGTTACTCATCTGACCTTGTAGACTTGAAGATGTGCACCTCACCTACAAAGTGCTCCTGTCCTCTGACCTTTAACCCTTACTATGACCCAGAGAGGAAGAGTGACCATCACTAACACAGATTAACGGCAAGAGCTTGCACCCACGGCTGACACACCAAACAGTACAAGCTGTCACATGCAGACTTCAGTGTTGGAAACCTGTTTCCTTGACCTGTAACTTCACTTGGCTGGGGTACAGGTGCCACTTGGATTTCATATATTTGCTGCAGCCTTTTGAAAAGAAAACTGGACCAATCATATGAACTCCAAATTCCTGGAGAAGAGGAGCAGAGAAAGCAGGAAAGACACAGAGGAGAACAAACAGGACTGTCACCTTGGCCATTCCCACAGAGCTCGCATTCAGTTCTGGAATGCCCTGATTAGTCTTATCTCCACGCTCCCACATTCCATAATCCTGGGGGAGAAAAAGGCAGCCAGCCGTCAGAGGTGCGGGAGGACCCGAGCAACACTATGGAAAAGCACTTTCTTTATGTTAGCACCAACACAACAAACATTAGCATGCCTTCTCAAAGGCTTTGTGGCTTTGTACGTTTCTTCTGTTCTTGCTCAATTTCAGCTTAGCTGGCCTCTGTACAGAATTTTAGAAGGAAATACTCAAGTGGAACAAAAGAACACACAAAGACACTCCAAAGGCTTATTTCTAAAGGGCATTAATTTGTAACAAATTCAATTTGCAGTGAACAATATATTTTAATCATCTTAATATCAAAGTGCTGCCCTTCTATTTGGCCAGTGCCTTTGAACTTACTTAAAACAATTTCAAAAACTATTTTTAGCATTACCTGTTGTATAAAGAAAATTGCAGCAAGTAAGTGAAGCCAAGGTCAAAAGTGACTCACTGAATGCACATGGTATGCAAGATGCATTCATACAAATTAATCGGAATACCGTCACACCAAAGACTCAATACATATATACCTAACTTTGGTGATTCATATTTTTATTAAAACCCAAGTGTCACATGTTGTTTCAAAAATGCTGCATACACTGTGAAAAGAGCAAAATCCTAACAAGAACCAACATGGCTGCCCAAACATGATACCATGAGCAAATATTTCACCAACAGACATGTCAACATGGAAGGGGAAAGCTCATGAAGCCTCAACAATAGACAAAGAACTACAGGCCACTAAAGAAGGCCGAGAGTGGGAGCTATAGTCCTCCCCAGGGAAGAGCACATCACTTGGTTGTCCAACACCAAATGGTCAGCCCTGAAAAAAGACATATACAAGCAGCACACAGACTGAGTGGGTTATACTTAGATATTTAAGAGTACACGTGTGTGTGGGTGGGTGGGTGGGTGGGTGCAATTAAAGAAAAAAGGCATGAATCTGAAAGAAAGCTAGGGGGTATTTGGGAAGATTTGGAGGGAGGAAAGGGAAGGGGAAATAACATAATTATATTATACTCTCAAAAAAATAAAAAAGAGCAGAGTTGATGCCAAAATACCAGTTTTTATTTTTTAATATCCAAAGAGGAATGATGGCCATAGTGACTCCTACTATGGGAAGTCATGAAAATTGAAAATGACTAATGACTTTGGTTGGGGGGTAGCAAAGACTTCAAAAATATGAAAAAAAAACAGACATAGTATTCATACCTGTAATCCCAGCACCTAGAAGGCAGAGGCAGGAGGATTGCTGAGTTTGAGGTCATCTTGTCTCAAAAAAATTTAAAAAATAAAAATAGAAAAGAACAAACAAAAACAAGGAAGGACATTTTCAAATGTGAACACCGAAACCTAGACACACTGGGGCCATTGTAACCCTGCCCTGCAAGCAGGCCTCATAGGTGGACCCAAGTGTCTTTTCTCATATCTGCGCATTCTTTTGCTTCTAATATTCCATACTCCAATCTAGCAGCCATCAAATGCATCCCTTAAGATTGTGTGATGAGTTTGGCCTCCATCTCAGATAAATTGAGCAATAGTTTTTTTCCTAGATCACATCAATGACTCTTTGCATGGTCATACCCTCTCTAATCTGGCCTCCACCTTCAGCATGCCAGCAAGCTGACAGACACTCCACCATTTCCAGCGTCAATTTTCATCTGAGGTCTGTGCCTTTACTCTGCACTCTCTACCCCATCTGCTCCCAACCCCTGCCCTCCCTAAATCACGCCCCCAGCCTGTTCCTGTCTGTAACCGCTCATTACTCATCCTGTTCCTGCACTCAGATGCCCTTTCTCTTCCTCTCTTCTTATGGAAACCCTACTCACCTCCCAAGGTCCAACTGAAAGTACAATTTTACCACAAAGATCTCTCGGATTTCTTTAGACTGGGGTCTGTCAACTTTGGCACTACTGACATTTTGGGACAGATAAGTCTATATAGGGATGAGGTGGCTCTCTTCTGTATTATAGGCAGTTCCTGGCCTTCTCTCACAAGATGCCTGTTCCCTCCTAAGTGTGACTGCCCCAAATGTCTCCAGATACTACCACTGTCCCGTGTGAGAGAACAATTACCTATCAACACAAATCACTGCTTTAGAACTGGAATGAGAAAACTATGGCCCTTGCTCATCTTTCCTGAAGTCTACTTGAGACACAGCTATGTTCAGTTGGGTACACAGTATCTATGGAGATTTCCTGTTGCACAGGGTCAAGCAGCTGCATAAGCCATAGTGCCATCTGCCTTTTCCTTACGGCCTTGACAGTCAGCCTTGCAAATTATTGTCTAGAGCAGTGGTTCTCATCCTGTGGGTCGCGACCCTTGGGGGGGGGGTCAAACAGCCCTTCCAATGGGACACCTAAGACTGTCTGAAAACACAGATATTTACATTACGATTCATAGCAGTAGCAAAATTATAGTTATGAAGTAGCAACGAAAATAATGTTATGGATGGGGGTCGCCCCAACATAATTTAACGGTATTAAAGGGTCACAGTGTCAGGAAGGTTGAGAACCACCGCTCTAGAAGCACATCAAGGCTTATCTTCCAACACAGACAGAAGCCTTGAGGAAGTGAACTCGGTTTATGTTTACACTCACAGTGTAGCCTCCTCTGCCTGTGCCCTGATGGGGTAGTCCCCATGGTGCCCCAGTTCCCATCAAGGCACTGACATACCCCCTTTTCAGCCCAACTCATACACATCCTATGGACCATTTGAAGGTGTTATTTGTAATATAGTAATGTATTCAGACAGAGTGTGTGGTACATTCCAAAAATGAAATCCCCAACTATGTCCCAGGATGAAAACATGCATATACTTTGCCTACAGAGACGACACATTTCACACAGCTCTAGTTTTGCTGACATTCTAGTGAGCCCCCAACAGCTGGCTTTCACAGAACTGGATGATTTTAGTTTAGTTTTCCACAACTGGAAAAAAGACGGCCAGCGCGGGTACTTACGGCAACTTTATACGCAGCTTCTATGTAGAAGACAAGATTCTGTATGAAGGCCACTTCATCAAGGGTGAAAATAATACGCAAGCCTAATAAAGAAAAGCAATACTGTGAAGAGGGCTGCCGGTTACACACAACAAATATCTTGCTAGCACATAAGTCTTTTTACCTTCCTTACTGGGCATCAACAGTTAACTCGGAAGGAAGTCCTAAGGTTAATGTATACCCTCAGAAAGCAGAGGGGACGTTAAAGGAAAGACAGGAAGTGGGGGTAGCTCCACACTGAGGGTGCGCTATGGGAAGAAAGTCCAGACATAAGGCATGGGCTCTCTGAACCATGGTATGTTTGTGCAGAGAAGGTTCCGATAAAGCAAAGATCTGAGCCTGAAGTAGCAGTCTCTAGCCTTGAGCGAGCCAAAGCAAGACTTGCGCAGGCCCAGGTAGAGCTAATTTCTGTCTCCAGGTGCCAGACGGCATTCCCTGCCCTGCCGCAGACACAGATGCACATGACACACAGGGAGGCATGCTTTTCCTCTGTATGATCGACTACTGATCCCCAGTACTTGCTATGTTCTCAGTGGGGCCCTCTGAATTCAGCGTTGCTAATGTGACAGTCCTAAGATGTGGGGCCTATATGAGTTTAGGTCATGGGTGGATTAGGGGCCTCGTCACAGAGGCTTCATACAGCATTTAGTTCTCAATCCATCTGCCCTGTAAAAACAAAGCTTTCTACTTCTTCAGAGGAGGCAGCTCTCACCAGACAGCTGAACCTGTTGGTACCTTAATCTTGGACTTTGCAGCCTCTAGAATTGTGAGAAAAGAAACTTCTATACTGTTTGAATGTCCCAGTCCTGGGTATTTTGTTACCTCAATACAAATGGACACTGGCCCCCTTCACTTTCGGATTTGTCTCTCAAATGGCCATGGCTCACCTGAGGCAGTCATCTGAGCCAGGAACAGGAGGAAGAGGGAGGTGGCATCCACCTGTAGGTGGCCCCACTGGTCATCACCCACCACGGTGCTACAAGTGGCCGTGTTGTACTTGGCATGCAGACTGTCCTTGGTACTCTGCGTGTGCTTGAACTTCTCCACTTTGTCCACCTGAGGAAGAAGAAAGCCGGCTTCAGCTAGCTATCGAGGTTCAGAGCTGGCAGCTGTCCCATCTAGGGGTGGTCACCGGATCTCCTAGACCTCTCATCTGCTATCCCTGGGAGCCAGGAGGATGGCAAGTAGCTGCTAATGAGCAGCAATACACACAGCGGCCATGACGGAGATTCTTCCCACTCATTCAATGGAAATACCTCAGCCCAGGGTTCATAGGTGAAGTTCAGGTCAAAAGGCGTCCTTGTCCACAGACTCCCCAGCAGGGGCACATGGTGCGTTCTCAAGGACACAGGGAAGGAAGGAAAAGGACCCATTTAAATGCCAACTTCTCTTTTCTGAACATGGCAAAGAAAAGAGCGCACTGTCTTTGGGTATTCTGACTAAGGGTGGGGTTACGGGGATCTGAACCAGTGCAGATCCTACTAGAAGGTTCTGTGTATAATATTGCAACAAATTGTTTCATTTACCCTACACTGAAGACATCAGTAAGTGACGACGCCCATTTTAAAACACAAACTACATTTATTTATCTTTTTGTGTGCATGTGTATGCACGTTGCGGGCAGAGGACAACTTGTGGAAATTGTTTCTCTCCATCTAGCATGTGGGTGCTAGCACTGAACTCAGGTCTTCAGGCTTAGTGATGACTGAATCACCTAGCTGACTCCAATAATGACAGATTTTAAAAACTCAACCACTTGATCTGAAGTGAACACCCAGAATAAATCATAAGCAGTATGTGGGTTTGTCTGAGTGGTTTTAATATTCTTCTTTCTTTATTAAAAAAAAAAAAGACATGTTCTCCTTTCATACACATAAACCTTTGAAAGAGGGCCTTCAAAACTGTCCTTTGAAACTATGGTTCTATAGCATAATAAAATGATTGAGGATCATTTGAAAAGGAGGAAGTAGGCAAAATATTTCTGGTTTTTCTTCTTGAGAAAGTCCCAAATGTAACAAGATGTCACCCCAATTAAATGATACAACGCACACTCCAATGCGGTGTGGGTACCGGTCTGTCACATGCCACCTACCTGTCGCATCATGCATTGGAGAAGACCTCGCATCAGCTTCACCACATTCTGTGGAAAAAAGGCAGCATCAGCAACAAGGCCTCAAGACCGATTCCTCGTACATGGCCAATAAGCCAGTGTTGTCTGGCAATGTTTCAGAAGAGACAGATCCCAACTATACATAAGTATTCTGATTGTTCACATTATTGAGACTTTTCTACTCCATCACAAAATAAATATTTTGACAAAGTGATTTATCTCAAATAAAAGGGTTGGAGCAGATGCATCTTTGGGCTCTTGAATTTAATGACTACCAACTGACATTTTAATAAGCTTTGTATTCTGGAACTCTATGTTACATTTCTTAGTAATTTATTTTTGTTATACTAAGAACGATTAAGCCTGTCCAAAAGTAATGATATTTTGCCAAAAGAGCCATTTGTGACACCATTATTGGGCCACTGAGCAAAGTTCTTACAAAATACAAGTGGTATCCAAGATTTTTTAATAATGTGATTATTAATAATATTGCAACTGATTACTATCACTATCATCATTCTAAATCATAATAATGCTACATTAATTAATTAGACACTGCATCCAGACACTGGGAAAAACACTTTACTTGTATTATTTTGAATTCCAGCACCAGCTTTTTAAGGTGGGTAGCATTTTTAACCCAGTCTCTACATGAGGAACCTGAGCCTGAAGGAGATGAAGTAACCTTTCTCAACTCTCTGATGCCAAGGGGTGAAGAAACACAGAACCTAGATAATCAGACATCATGGACTGAAAGAAGTTTCTACCTATAGGCATGGGTGTCTCACAGCACATACCATGCCTTATAGGTGACAGCAGAGAAAAGGACCTGGAAGTTCATGACCAGGGAAAAGTCTAAATCAGGCCCTTCCTCCTCTGAAATCCTAGGATCCTAGAATATAATTCCAATTTTTTGTTATAAAATCTGTTGGGGAAGCTAGCTGTGTGGTGGTGGTGCATACCTTTAATGCTAGAACTCGGGAGACAGAGCCAGGAGGATCTCTGTGAGTTCGAGGCCAGCCTGCTCTACAAAGCGAGTTCCAGGAAAGGTGCAAAACTACACATAGAAACCCTGTCTTGGAAAAAAATCACCAAAAAAAAATCTGTTGGGGAGCCAGGCATGGTGGCGCACAACTTTAATCCCAGCACTTGGGAGGCAGAAGCAGGCAGATCTCTGTGAGTTTGAGGCCAGCCTGGTTTACAGAGTGAGTTCCAGGACAGCCAGGGCTACATAGAGAAATCCTGTCTCAAAAAAAAAATCTGTTGGGGAAGAAAATGTTACCTCAAAAACAAGGTAACGTTAGCACTGTTATAATGCTTCCACTGTAGACAACACACACATTCGTCAACTGACTTCCCATCAAACTACGAAAAGCTATTTCCCATGAGAAGAAGTAAGTGCTTTCCAACTTGGATTGATACTGCCAATCCCCAGTAGTGGGGAAGCATCTAGAAATGTGGGGGTAGGGGCACTCTAATCATAACAATGTCAGAAGTAAAGATTATTGGAACTTAATGATCAGGATCAGAGTCCCTAAATATCCCCAAATGCATGAGACAATCTCACACAATGAAAGATTGTGTTAATCAAGCCCCAAGTATCTCTAACTGAATATTACTCAAAGATGCTCAGTGATAATTATTTTCCATAATCAAGGGTGATGTTTCCATTAGTATTTATTTATGGAGACAGAGAATCACTATTCAGCCCTGGATGGTCTGGAACTCACTATGTAGACCAGGCTGGTCTACATAGATATATCTGCCCCTATCTTCTGAACAGTGGGATTAAAGGCATATACCACTATGCCTAGTCCCATCCTTTAGTTTATTAACAACACATCAACAGTAAAAGACAGTAAACATGAAACATTGTGGTCTGCTTGGGGTTCAGTAAAGGAATAGAAAATTTAATCAACCTTAGTGGCATGTGCGTGTGCGTGCTTGCATATGATGGGAGAGTTGCAAGAAACTTGACATCGAATTATTATACCAGCAAATAACTGATTCGCTCATCCATCCATCTTTCTGGAGGAGCACTCAGTAATTGCTATTTGTAATTTTAAAAAATTTATATACCTCAAAAACTGAGTGATTTCATCACCTCACACTGAGAAAGTCCTGGTCAAATCCAAACTTTGTTCCCACAGGTAAGCTTCCTTTCTTAGCTTTACCAGAGTTATCAAATTTTCTTCATGCTGCTTATCACTCACTGAGGTTACTATAAACAAGCAACAACTGAGTCCAATCATCCACTAACTATGAAAGTTGTCCAGGAATGTATGAACTAAAGATAAATCCCAAGACCAGGTGCTCATTTGGTAGTGTGTGTGCTTATCTTGTGTGAGGCCCCAAGGTCATTCCCCACCCCCTAAATTCCATCTTTGTCAAGATAAATCTCAAATGCTCTCATGGGTTTTCTAGTTCAAACAAAGGTACTCAACAGACAAGACACTGATGCAAGTTACTATTACCTGTTCCAACTCATAGGCCTTGGCTTTATCCTCATCTCGGTCGGCATTCTTTCGGTAAGCCATGCCCAGGCCCCACACAGCCAGTATGCTATAGATGTTGTCCCGTACCCAGGCATCCTTCTGGTCATGGCTGGCTGATAACAGCCCAGTGACTGGGTTCTATTGAGAAGAGACACAAAAATGCTTGGCATCACCTTCATAAATCCACACAATTCATGTTTAGCTGTGGAGGTGGATGAGGACTCCAAAACAAAGAGCACAGAGACCTGTGCATCTCTGCATCTCAGATGCCACACTCGTATAATTAGGAGATGAGACTAGACAATCTCTAGAACTTTTTAATTCTTCTGTCCTTTTTTAAAACCTTCAGACTAGACCAAACTGTTGTAATGTCTACAAGAGAAGAAACACCAAACAGAAAAAGTCTATCGGGCTTTACCAATCTGTGTATTGCCGGCTTCGGGTCTTCTTGGCCTTCAGGTTTCCAATCAGTTGGTAAAGCACTGAACCTGGGAGCAAGATACCTGTGTGCAGGCCCCTCACCCACCTCCTAGCTCTATGTGGTCAGAAAAGCTACCAGCCCTGTCTGGACCTCAGCTACCATGTCTGCAATCCAGACACTTCATTCACCTAACCAGAAGATGCTATGTGGGAGAGCACACGGGAGCCCTCATTAGCTGTGATATCACCGGTGTGCTCCAGAAAAGCAGCACAGTCAACAAAAAGGTTTGGACCTTCTCAGGAAAAGTTGTGCATAAATGTTCACAACAGCATTACTCATAAAAGCTGAAAAGTAGAAATGGCAAGTATCTATCGACTGATGAAAGAGTAAAACATTTTTCCTTTTCTTTCTTAAAAATTATTTGATTATTGCTGGGCGGTGGTGGCGCACGCCTTTAATCCCAGCACTCGGGAGGCAGAGGCAGGCGGATCTTTGTGAGTTCGAGGCCAGCCTGGGCTACCAAGTGAGTTCCAGGAAAGGCGCAAAGCTACACAGAGAAACCCTGTCTCAAAAAAAAAAACAAAAAACAAAACAAAAAAAAAAAAAAAAAAATTATTTGATTATTTTATGTGTATGTGCACTTTGCCTGCATGTATGTATGTACACCATGTGCATGGCTGGTACCCACAGAGTCAAAAGAGAGTGTTAGATTCCCTAGAACTGGAGTTATAGATGGTTACAAATCATGTGGGTGCTGGGAACTGAACCTGAGTCCTCTACAAGAACAATTGTTCTTAACTACTAAGCCATCTCTCCAGGCCAGCTTTCCCTTTTCTTTATAAAGGAGATTCAAGTTAATTGGGGTGATAGATGAACCACCAAATGAATATACTTAAAAGCAGTTGCATGCTTTAAATAAACAAATTCTATAGTACCCAAATAAAATAAAATAAAGCTATTTATATATTTGGGGGTACTGGGGATTGAAACTGGAGCATCCTACATGTTAGGCAAATATTCTACTACTGAACTATATCCTCAGTCCAATATTTCTAAAGCCAACCCTAATAAAAACTAAGCCCACAAATAAAATGATTAAGAAATGAGTCACATGAAGTTGGCTGACTTCTGAAAATATACAAAGAAATATGTACGTAATAAAATATACTTTCACAATTAGAGCCTTGCCAAATTAAAAATTATCTTACTTGCCAGTTTAATACATTACCTATAGTCCTACCCACCCACTGGTTTTTGTGAGCCACTTAAATGGGTCTATGTGTTTAGAGGTCTGGGGTCTTTGCTTGACCCTGGTATGCAAATAGAGGGATAGTGGTAGCAATCTGCAAGCTAAAAAATGCACAGCTCAGAGTGCAGTGCTTGGCTGGCATGCATGAAGCCTTGGGTTCAATCTAAGCATAAAACAAAACAACAACCACTATTTAGAGGGCACTATATTATTTATAGGGAGAGTCATGAAAAACTCCACTGGGTAATTTTGAAAGGACACTGCTACTAAATTAAAAATAATAATAAAAAAAAAACTATTGGCAGTGGTCTCACAAAAGAAACTAAATATCTGACTTTCTCTTTTAACTAATCTATATTCTCTAGAAAAATACCTAAAACTCAACAGATACTACCTACAGGAGCAACAACATTCGATGCACTAAAATAGTTCTCCAGCCAACAATTACAAATCAATGGCTTTACCGTCAATGAAAGACTGGGGTGTTTGTGCATTCAACAAAAAGAATACTTTCTGATTTGCTTACTGCTTTAAAAGCTATCAAACAGGATGTGTTATGCAACAAGAAGGTATAGGAATATCCACCCAGTCTTGAAGGCCTGAAAGTGTAAGTGTCATTCCTCTAGTGGATTGCTGAGTCTAAAAGAATCACTATTCCGGAACATTCTATGCACAGCATGTGCGGTTATATCTGTTCTGAGGCGTGCTGGGTAAGCTTGTGACAGGAAACCATCAGGAGATCCTAAGTAAGAAACCAACCTCTTCCTGGCATGCCCCACTAACCTTGAGCCTAAAACGACACAGGAGTGGCAGCTTACACAGGGTCAAGCGTGGTTTAGATTATGAAATGTCACTGTCCCGTTAACTGAAAGTTCTCTCTTTTATTCCGCTTAGTTAATCCCCACCTTAGTTCATCTTCACCTAAGACTAGATTCATTCAACTACAGAGAAGCAGGCGGGGGTTTCAGGGGATCCTTACACTCAAAATTACAGACACTGAATCCATGGAACACTGGGGTGTTCCCTGAACACAACAAAAAGCAGACTTTCTGATTTGCTTACTGTTTTAAATCTATAAAACAGGATGCGTTATGTAACAAGATGATGTAGGACTTTCCATTCAGTGTGACTCATAAAAATTGAGATGGCCACAGACTTGCAGATACTCTGGCGCACCAGGTTCTGCTGTCCTTTTTAATAAAGATGCTCCAGGAGTTTGTCTTTGTGTTCTTCTTCTACTTGGGGATGTTCTATCCCATATCCCCTGCATTTCCACCCACTGAGTCTTATGAGCAACCCAAACAGGTCCATTTCTTCAGAGGTCTGGGGCTTTTGGTTGACAATGGTATGCAAACAGAGGAGTATCTGATGCCAATCTGCCAGCTAACCAAGACAAAGGCAAATGCATATCACAAAGAGGAGGGGGGTAGATGTGTCTAGGCCAAGTCTACATTTCTGATTCGATTACTTTAACTATATGCTGCTTTCCAGTTAAATTTGGGTGGATGGGCTGGGCGGTGGTGGCGCACGCCTTTAATCCCAGCACTCGGGAGGCAGAGCCAGGCGGATCTCTGTGAGTTCGAGGCCAGCCTGGGCTACCAAGTGAGTTCCAGGAAAGGCACAAAGTTACACAGAGAAACCCTGTCTCGAAAAACCAAAAAAAAAAAAAAAAAAAAAAAATTGGGTGGATGGTGGAGAGGCTCTGGCAGGAGTTGGGGGAGGGGTAACCATAATCAGACCATATTGTATGAAAAAAATCTATTTTCAATAAAAAACGACTTCATTAGAACTAAACCCTCATATAACAATGTAGAAATATATAGCTATAACCAGACAGTTATTTCTTTCAGCTTTTCCTCTTCTCTTTTTGATGTGCTGCTTCCTGCTCATATTAGCAATCCCCCCCCCCAAAAAAAACCCAGTCTATGTAACAACCTGTATGTATGCATGTATGCATGTATGTATGTATGTATTTCTTTTAATTTGTGCTGCCAAAACTGGATATCATACATTAAATATTACAATAAAGTGATACATATACATATGCTTTGGTATAAATTCTTGCTCACACAGAAACTTTTTTAAAGGGTATCAGTTTTTAATGAAATATAGAAAGGGGGCTGCTTCAAATGTAAAATACAGCTTATTGCTCAACTCAGAGTTGAGATAGGTAAACTAGTACCTTTGTGGGTCAGAAGCTGAGGTTAAGGGGCCAGGAGAGTTCACTGGGGGCGGAGCTACAATGGCAGAGGGTAATCAGAGAAGCCAGGGTACATGACTACCTAGATTGGTATATATACTCTTAAAACACATATTCAAGACCATGACTTTGTTCTGGTAAAATGAAACCAAAGGGCTAATGTCTTCATACAAGCTAAGAAACCATGTTACACCATCTTCTTGGCTGATGGCAATATCCCAGTAATTCTTAAGAGCCGAGGACGGGACAGAGTTGAACAACTTAAGAGACCAGAGAAGCTGAAACAGTAACATACTCTGCTCTTCCTAGGGTGTGGGAAAGCAAGGGGAGGGCAGGCAAGGTCTGTAATGTGGATGCTGAGCTAACACTAGAACTGCAGGACACTTACGGACTTGGACAACAGACCAAAGCCAACTAGATGGAATTCCACAAGGATTTATTTATTGGGCTCCTGTGTTTAATAAAGCTTGCTGGACTAATTTTATTAGCCATCACTCCCACATTTTAATGACTCAACTCCCTTTACACATATATTCCCACCTCCATGATCCCAACAAATCTTTACACAGAGCCTCTTCTCTCTTCTGAATTGCTCCCTACCCCAACAGCTACCCTGTGACCCAGAGATGTAGCCTGCTCTCATACTTACATATAAGAAAACCAACTGTAAAACACCGTTAGCTTTTAACAGCAACCAACTAGTTGTGTGAGTAACCAATACCATAAAGCTAACGTATTAACAGAAGTAGAAGGGCAGGGTGTGTGGCCCAGTGGTACAATACGTCTTTAGCATACAGAAGGCCCTGGGTTAGATTTCCTATAGCTCCCATTCCCCTCTCCATACAAAGTAGCTTCCAGAACTGGAAGAAATGGAGTCACACTGACAAGCTGGGTTCCCAAATGTGATGGTTAGCCTTGTCAACTTGCCACAATCTAGAGTTAACCTGGGTAGAGAGTCTCAATGAGGGATTGTTTACATTGGGTTGGCCTATAGGTACATCTTTGTGGGGACTGCCTTAACTGAGAAGATACAGCCCACTGTGGGTGGCACCATTCACCATTCCCTAGGTAGGGGATCCTGAGCTATTTAAGAGAGGAGAAACTGAGTAAGCACAAATGAGCATGTACACATCTATTTTTCTCTGCTCTTCACCATGGATGTGAAGTGTCTAGCCATTTCAAGTTCTTGCTACTTTGACTTCCTTGCTATGATGAACTGTAACCTGGATTTGTGAGCTAAAATAAAGTTTCTCCCTAAGTTGCTGCTTGTCAGAGTATTTGTATCACAGAAACAAAAATGAAATAAGAACATCAGCTATGGAATTACTGTGAGAAGGTAGAACTTTAGGAGGTGGGACTCAATGAATGGACGTTAGGTCACTGAAACATGACCTTGAAGGAGATAGTAGGAAATAGGTGCCCGTTGTGGGATATCTGTACACTGTGTGAAAATGTATTGCTGTGATTGGTGTAATAAAAAGCTGAATGGCCAATGGCTAGGCAGGAGAGGGTAGGTGAGATTTCCAGGGAGAGGAAGAGGAAGAGGAAGAATCTAGGTGCACAGATCACGCCAGCCAGACGCCAGGGAGACACTGAAGAAGTCAGATATATGGTACAGAATAGAGGTAACTGAGCCTCGTGGAAGAACATAAATTAATAAAAGCAGGTTAATTTAAGTTATAAGAGCTAGTGGGACAAACCTAAGCTAATGACCAAGCTTTCATAATTAACAGTAAGCCTCCGCATCATTATTTGTGGGCTGGTGGCCCCAACAAGAAAGTACTACTACAAACACCTCTCTCTCCCCTTTTTTCTTGACTCCTAGCTGCCATGAGGTAAATAACTCCTCGCTATTGGCTGCCACCATGATGTACTGTGCTGTCATAGACCCACAGCAATGGGGCTGTGACTATGGGTTGAAATCTCTCAAACTATGAGTCAAAACAATCTTTTTTTAAAAGTTGAATTACCTCAGACAGTTTGTCATAGTGACATATAGCTAATATAGGCCAAATAAGAGAATAAATCAATTTAAAGTAAAGCAAAGACATGCAATGAACAATTTTATTCTTTAAACGCCTGAATCCAGACATGCCTGAATCTAGAACTACTTCCTAGGGTTTTTAACTGTTGGAGCAATACATTCTCATTTGTGTTTTAAGGCTATCTGGGGTGAGTTTCTGTCATTTGCAACAAGGAATTCTGACAAGCAGAACAAAAAATGTCTACATAATGAACTAGACACTGTAAAAACATTTATGTGGTGATATATTGCGGCAAGATGAGATCAGTAAGAGGAGCTCAATACAAAGCAGGGCAATTGTCTCAATGTCAATGTAAGACCTAGCCGACAGGAAGGCAGAACACACATATACCTGATAATAACACCAACATACTAACATTTAACAGTCTGTGATCTAATTTCCAGAGTGAGGTTACACAGATGAATGTCAACACCTACACGCCTGAAATGGCACGGAAAATACACATTCTCTTTCTTCTACCTATTCTATCATAAAACTAAAAAAGCTCTTTAGTAGTTGATGTCTCTGTTTCTACTAGTAGTTCCTTCTGGTCCAGCTTCCACAAAGGGTAGTCACTGAGGGTTGGGGATTTAGCTCAGTGGTAGAGTGCTTGCCTAGCAAGCGCAAGGCCCTGGGTTTGGTCCTCAGCTCCAAATAAAAAAGAAAGAAAAAAAAAGAAAAAAGGGTAGTCACCGAAAGATGTAGAAACTTAATTTTCCTACCCTGCTCAAAATCCTCCAGTGTCTACAGAAAGAGCTGAAATCACTTATTTTGCTACCCCAAACCCATATGTTAGCTCTTTCAATCACCTGACACTCACTCTTTAGCCCCCTAAAAATCCACTGGGTATTCCTTGCATTTTTGGGCCTGGACACATGTTCATGCTCTCTTCTCTGTGAAGCCTTCCTTGACTGCAAGACTACCAATTTCCTTTTTCCCACAGAGGCTAGAGCTTTCAATACAATCTACCTGTGGTGTTTTTCCTTTTGGATTAGAAACTCTCTCTCTCTCTCTCTCTCTCTCTCTCTCTCTCTCTCTCTCTCTCTCTCTCTCTCTCTCTCTCTGTCTCTCTCTGTGTGTGTGTGTGTGTGTGTGTGTGTGTGTGTGTGTGTGTGTGTGTGTGTGTGCCTTGCTCAGTTCTAAGGGAGGCAAGCAGAGCTGAAATACTAAGAGACACTAGAACAAATGCTGAAAATACATGACTACTTATCATTATTATACATGCTGATAAAGAAAAACAAGTAAAAAAACGAAAAACCCCAACCTAGGCCCTCTGCATTTGTATGGCCATTGTGCAGCTTGGTCTGTTTGTGGGGCTCCCAGCAGTGGGATCAGGATCTGTCCCTGGCACTTGAGCTGTCTTTTAGGAACCCAATCCCTCAGCTGAGCTGCCTTGTCCAGCCTTGATGCAAGGGGAGGAACTTGGTCCTGCCTCAACTTGATGTGCCATGCTGAGTTGACTCCCATGGGAGGCCTGCCCCTTTCTGAATGGAGACAGAGGAGGAGTGGATGGGGGGGAAGAAGGGAGGTGGGGAGAGGGAACAAGAGGAGAGGAGGGAGTGGAAACCATGGTTGGTATGTAAAATAAATTAAAAATATTTAATAAAAAATCTTTTAAAAAATTCTCAAAAGTCATTAAATTCATTCATCATGCTGAAATTTTGTTCCAGTGACCAACTTTAAAAATAGTAAAAGGGAGTGGTGAAGGGCAATGTTTGGACTGCAGATGTATTTATTACGTGTATACTGCATGTACCCTAGCATGCCCATGGAGGTCAGAGGAAAGAGTATGTTCTCTACTTCCACCACGTGGGGCCTGGGGATCTAGCTCACATTGTCAGGAGTGGCGACAAGCAACCCCGATCCACTGAGCCATCTTGTCAGCCCGTAGATATATTTTAGAGTGACAATTATAACATTTACTTTAAAATGATTTTGTCTATGATTAACACTACCAGTTTGCAGCTCTCCCTCTCTCTCTCTCTCTCTCTCTCAAACACACACACACACACACACACACACACACACACACACACACACACACACACAAAACAACCAACAAAGAAACTAATTAATTAATTTTTTATGTATATGAGTGTTTTGCCTGTGTGTGTTTGTGTAGCAAATGTGTGCGCCTGGTACCTGAGGAGGCCAAAAGAGGGTGTCAGATACCCCAAAGTTACAGAGGGTACTAGGAACTGAATTCGGATCCTCCGGAAGAATGCTCTAATTGCTGAACCATCTCTCCTGCCGCAAGAGTTCACGTTTTCAATGATAGTTTCTAAACCTCTTGAAGTTTACCTATCAGATTTTACAAAAGCTATCTTTTAAACACTGATGTTCAAGGAGAGCGAGAATGTGAGCTGTTGGTGTAGCTGCCTCTTGCTTTACCTAATAGACCAGAAGTATGCAATCTTCATGTTTTTCTTTTTGTGCTTATTAGCTCTCCTCCTCCTCCTCTACTTTCACAAGCATAGGAGTCAGGAGGCACGCGCTTCAGGCAATTGCTTCATTCCAGATCACTCATCTGAGCTATTTCCAAACTTACAGGCACTGTGCCAGGTCACTTAACTTCCATCAAATGACTTTCATCACTCCCCTAGGAGGTTTGAACTTTCTGCTACTCTCTCATCAATCCTTGTAGTAAGGTGTGTGTGTGGGGGGTGTACTAAGAAGGCAATATTCAGCTTGGTTTTGTGTTAGCTTAGCTTCTGGAAGACATCCAAACTCAAGGGAGCTATCAGCTCCCCAATGGCCAATACCTGACGCCTCAGGTATCCAAAGATCACCGGATATGGGGGCCAGCAAACTTTCACCAGAACAGGAACAATATAGAAGCCATTATTTGATCTTTGCATTTGCAATACTGACTTTTATGCCTTAAGTTTCAGGTTTGACTTCAAAGGACAGAGACAATGTACACCACTCTATGTGTTTTTCTTTTTCTTCCCACACAGGGTGTTAATAAGACGCTCAGACTGGTCTAGAACTCATGATTCTCCTCCTCTGCCTCCATAGCACCTTTGGGCTCTTGATTTGAGGTCTCCAAAGGATCTTCCAGGAGTTCACAATGGACTTTGATGGGGAATATAGAGACACAGGGGATATGAGACTCCTGAAATTTTTGTGTGAGTTTTTCTCAAGGGAGGACAAGATATTTGGCCTTCATAAAATACTCAAACATCTACCTCCACTTCCTGTCTTTTATGAACATTAACTGTACTCTCTTTATCTTTTGAGAGGCAGATGTCACACTACTATTAATTAGCAGTCACATCTAAACATGAGTGACAAGTTAGGCAGAGTGCTGTGTACCTACAAAACTCCAGCTACTGGAGAGGCTGAGGCAGGAGGATCACTTGAGCCTAGGCATTTCAGAGAAGCCTAGCCAACCATAGTGACACCCAGAGTCTTAAACTGTTTAAATCATTTCAAATGTAAGCACACATGACAAGGACAACATGGCAGAAGTAAACTTGGTGAAATATTTAAAGGAACAGCCAATTCAAGTTTCCATTTTAACACACTGTCATTCCCAGCGATGTGGTAGAGCTACAGTAGCCATCTCGACACTCTAGCTCAGTCCTGGGAGAAGACCAAATACTTATGATGGCTGTCAGCCATCATAATGAAAGATGACCTCCATTATATTTGCTGTGCTTCTTTCACTGTGAGATGAGAGATCTGACTAGATGATATTTTGGATCCCTATGACGGGTCAAACAATTTTAGATCTCTTCCCTACACAAGCTACACAAGCCCTCTATTTGTGAGGTGAGGAGTCAGGGACGTTTCTGTTTTTGAATGACTTAAATGTTTTTGTTATTTTGTCTTTTCTTTCCCCCAGAGCTGAGGACTGAACCCAGGGCCTAGCAAGTGCTCTACCACTGAGCTAAATCCCCAACCCCAACTTAAATGTTTTTATCTGACATGAAATTAAGGCTGCTCTGAAAAAGGCATAGCAAAAGTCCTCCTCTTTGTTGCACCCCAAAAGCTACAGTAGTAGGTAACAGAACATAGGGCCCTAAGATTGTACCAGGAAGGAAGAAAAAAATCTGCAGAGTACCTCCTTTCAGGAAATAGTGTAACAAGACAACTGTCTCTCACAGTCCCGGCATGACCATGGACTAACATATTATTTCTACCTTCTATTGAACCTAGTGTATTTTTTGAAAACGATTTTATTGTTAATTATGTATATATGTATGTTATGTTTATGTGGGTGCAGGTGCCTATGCGGTCTTGAAGAGGGCATTGGATCCCATGGAGCTTGAGTTACAGGCGATTGTGAGTCACCTGACATGGGTGCTGGGAACCAAACTCAGGTCCTCTACAAAAGCAAGAGGTGCTCTCAAATGCTGATCCATCTCCCCAGGTCCCTCCTTGTGTGTGTGTGCCCTCCTTGTGTGTGTGCATGGGGAGACCAGAAGTCAACATCAGATGCTGTTCCTTGAGGAGTCATACACCTTATTTTTTCACCCAAGGCCTACCACTGGGAGCTAGGGCTCACTTACTAGGTTAGGGTAGCTAGTCAGCAAGCCCTAGGGACACTACTGTCTTAGCCTCCCAAGTGCTAGGACAGTGTGTGTGTGTGTGTGTGTGTGTGTGTGTGTGTGTGTGTGTGTACACACCCTGCTTTTTATGAGTGCTAAGAATCAAGAATCAAACCCAGGTCCTAATGCTTGCACAGCAATCACATTACCAAATAAACTATCTCTCTGGGCCCCTGGACCCAGCATAGCCCAGAATGAGGGGGATAGTCCTTGGAGAAGCTTGCTTTGGTCACAGTAGGGAGAAATTCTGGAAGGGGGCTGAGGATGCAGGGAGAAATGGGTGGAGAAGCTAGTATAGGAGGCCGAGAATGACAAAAGGTGGCGATAACAATAGAAAGGAGCATGAGAAGTGGGCAGATTGGAGAGATGATTAGGAGGTGAAGTTAGCGGTTTTGCAATGAAGAGAACGCAGTTGGCAAAGGAACAAGCAGAATCTCAAACAACTCTTATGTTGTCAAATTGGGTGCCCAAATGGGTGATGGTACTCCGACTTATGAGGAAAGGTCCTCCCACGGGGAATGTGACATAGCCCTACCCTGTGCCAATATTTTGTGCAAAAACCATTGGAAATAATTCATGCGAAATTTCCACAATCTATAATTTCTCATTATATGGATGATATCTTATTAGCTGATCCAAAGTTAGGTACCTTAGAAAGCACGTTTGAAGAAGTAAAGTTTTGCCTCACTGGGGACTACAGATTGCTTCTGAAAAGATACAAAGAGGAAATTCTATTAATTATTTAGGATATAAGATAGATCTTCTCCAAAAAATTAGACCCCAAAGGGTACAACTCAGGAGAGATCGACTGCGGACTCTTAATGATTTTCAAAAGTTGTTAGGAAGCATTTCCAACTTACAGGCTACCATTGTAATACCTAAAGATGGACTAGTAAATTTGGCTAATACCCTAAAAGGGGACAAGGACTTAAATAGTCCAAGAGAATTATCAGCTGAGGAGGTTTCATTCTTCTCCAGGTTATAGATAATGGCTATAGGGTTGGGGGTGGAACAATAAAAATCAGACTTGGTATTCTCCTTAAGAAAAGAAAAAGGGGAATGGATATGTATAGAATATTAGGGTAGATTACTATACATACTAGTAAACTAATTTAGTAAAATACCAGCCTTAGATAATTTGCACTGTTATGGATTCTTGTATATTGATACAAATGTAAACTTTTTTTTTTTTTTTTTGGTTTTTCGAGACAGGACTTAGAACACTTTAACACCAGTCTCTTCTCAGTCTTCCATCATACTGCTTCCTAGACTTAATTATATTATTTTTAACTCTTCTACAATTGGTATTTACTACTGCTATTCATTCCATATATCATGTTCTATTCATGCTATTCTTTTGATTTTAAGTTTCATCGTCATTAATCACAATGTTGTTCCTGCCCTAGTCTTTCTGAGTTATCATACCCAATAATTTCTAACTATAGTGAATACTGATTTGGTTATTATTTTCTGGTTCATAATCTCTTATCACTACTTCATACTTTACATATATTAATGAGCCTTCAAACACAGCCATTACTGAAGAAACATTAAAAATAAACATCTTATACGGGCTAAAATAAATCTAGAAATTTCTTTCTAAAAAGTCAAAAGATTTCTAAAGAGACTCCTCAGAATGTCCAGTCACAAAATGAAACTTGCTAAATGACCCTGTTATAGACATAGGTCTTACCTTCTTGCCTTAAAGATTCAAATAATGTCTAGTAGCCAAATAGTCTCTATCTTGCAAATGACAGACGGAAAAAGTTCTTCTCCTTTACAAACAGAGTAAAGGAATTAGTGGGTGTGCTAGACGATGTGCGTAAACTACTGATTTGAACGGAAAAATAATGATCAATTGACATACTTAGGAAATATGTCTAACCAGGAAAACCAATATTAACCAATCTCAATTTCAAAATCAAAGGAAAAGACAGAGTTCAGAGCTTATAAGAACTGACTTGACAAATGTGTCAGAAACATGCACATACCTACAGTAGATGGCACGGTATTGCAGAAACTACAGAAACCTAGCTCAGTTTTCATTATGATAAAAATTACAGGCCGGGCGGCGGCGGTGGCGCACGCCTTTAATCCCAGCACTCGGGAGGCAGAGGCAGGCGGATCTCTGTAAGTTCAAGGCCAGCCTGGGCTACAGAGCGAGATCCAGGAAAGGCTCCAAAGCTACAGAGAGAAACCCTGTCTCAAAAAAAAAAATTACAGAACACAGGAGTCCTACCTATTATATTCAGAAAAGATGCCAAGGCCCTGAACAAGTTAGACCTCTACACTGAGTAGCTGCTATGGCAGGATGGGTGCAGGGGTTGCTGGACGAGGAGGCATGCAACTGTCTACTTGCAGATTCAACTTCCCCAGCTGAACTGTCTGGAATATTCTGGTTATCCAGAGGAAAAGAGAGAAAACATGAGGGCCTTTCCCTGACTACCCCCAAAATAAATACAACTAAAAGATTAGACAACTGGTTTTTAATCATTAAAATGTTGTGGAGGAAAGTCCAACCCTGCCGCTTTAGTGAGAATACAGTTGTTTTGCTCCTGAGCAACGCAAGCCTGGACCAAGAGCTGTGCCTTTAGGGTGGCACAGAAGCCCCAGGGAATATTTTTTTAACAAGACTGAAGGATACCTTTAACGTGCCTGAGGCATTGCTTGAGGAATAGGAAGGAGACACGGAAGTCTCTGTACTTAGGAGCTGAATGTACCAACAGAACACATAATTATGACCAAAGACCAGAAAGCAATTAGTAGCAGTATCAAGCCTTGCAGGGAAGGGAGCATCCTGGGCCAGAATGGTCTCACAAGGACTGAGTAACAACATGTGGCCTATATCAAAAGCACCCACTACTTACTGATCTCACACAATGTCCCAGGAAGTACATTAGACATTCATTTTTCTTCATAATAACCCACTCCCCATTCTACAGATGAAGGTGTTAACTCAGAAAGGATAAACAAAGAGCTGGGCCAGCACTCAGGAGGCAAAGACAGGTAGATCTCTGACAATTTGAGGTAGCTTAGTCTACATGGTGAGTTCTAGGCCAGCCAGGACATAGTGAAAACCTGTCCAAAACAAAAAGGGAAAGGAAAGGATGAACAAAGGTTAAATGTGTTGCTCAAGGCAGAACCGGGTACTCACACCTTGGTCTGACACAAAAACTAAGTGTTTCTTTTGTTTTTGTTTTTGTTTAAGACAGGGTTTCTTTGTGTAGCTCTGGGTGCCCTGTAATTCCTTCTGTAGACCAGGCTGGCCTCAAACTCACAGAGATCCACCTGCCTCTGCCCTCCAAGTGCTGGGGTTAAAGGCATAGGCCACCACTACCCAGCTAAAAAAAGTTTTATCAGTTCTCCTTACAGTTCTTTCTATCATAGTAATGAAGGGAAAGGTTTTCAACTGAGATTTCAAAACATTTTATAGTTGTAATTCTAAAAATGTTAATCTGTAATTACATTCTGAGAATAAAAGCAAAAAGTAACCTACTTTTTTGTCATTGTTTTTTATGTGCATTGGTGTTTTGCCATGGGCACTGGGCCCCTGGAACTGGAATTACAGACAGTTGTGAGCTGCCATGTGGGTGCTGAGAATTGAACCTGGGTCCTCTGGAAGAGCAGCCAGTGCTCTTAACCACTAAGCCATCTCTCCAGCCCCTGTTCTGTTTTGTTTTGATGAAAAAGCAACCTCCTTCTATCTGCTTACTCCCTCTTCAACAGCCAACCAGAATGCCATTTCTTGCAGAATTCCTTCCTAGCCAACTAGGGCTTGGTTGGGAGTGGAGGTGTCTTTCTCCAAAGGTCTCCACGGAAACACTACAGTCCTTTATGAGTAATCCCCAAAGCCAATAAGCTTTGGAAACTCCAGTGTTAGAAGAAAGTTTGCAGAAAGTTCTTTTGGTGGCCAAAGATAAATTGGTCTAAAATAAAACTCTTTTGTAGTCTTTACTTATTGTACTTAGTGTGACTATTCATATTCTGATGCAGAAATAATAATGGATATAACTAAAGGATAATGGAGTATTATAGCTATTATAATGTATGTATGCATATGACTTGTTAAAATTCAGACATTTCTGGTTTGCAAGCCAAATTTGGCCCCAAAGTGTTTCAAACAAGGGACACTGAACTTATACCTTATTGATAAATTTCACTGTGCAATAAAACACTTTTTTCTTTTGTAATGTTGGCAATCCAATGTCGGGCATTGAGAATGCCAGGTAAGCTGTTATACCACTGAGTGACACCACCAGCAGCTCATTCATTCATTTTATGTAGGCACATACTTTGTACAATGTTTTGAATATAAAAGTGACACAATAAGCATTTCCTGAGTGAGGAGCCAAGGTTGAGAAATCAGCTAAGAAGAAAAAAAAAAGGTTAATGGTTTGGAAATGACCATGGGTCTCCAACTTGTAGGTCAAGCCTCAAACCACCAACTGGCACTTCCTTCTTTGACTCTGAAAGCCCTAAAAATAGCCGCTGTTGATTGAAGGCAAGCAATATAGCTGCTGTCTTCACTGGAAACAAAAATAGCTCAGTGGTCTTACACTGGGTACTCACACATAACTTTTGCCAAGTACAAAGCATTGCAAGCATATTCCTATCTGTGACCATATGCTCAGCTTTCCAACTGTACAGCCCTGATGCTGATGCTATGTGCTCAGAAGTTTTGTCAGTTGTAAAGTAGCAACCAGAGTGGGTCGTAGGGCCCTCTCAGGTAGATGTCTAGCAAGGTAACTCATGGGAGAGGCAGCAGCAGTTGCCCACACTCAGATGCAAGCCTTAGGAGTGGTTTTTTTCACTCCTGTCTACTGGACTCAGAGTAGAAGAGTTTACTGTTCTTATTCAGTGTGCTCTGTTCGATCTAACCTAACACACCTCTTTCATCCAAAAGAAGCGGTCAGGAAGGACATCGAGGGGTCCGTTCTGATTTTTTTTTTTTTAAAGGGAAAAAAGGTCCAAGAACTCTGCAAAACCGCCTCAGCAATTGTTCAAAGGCCAGAAGGCCTGGCTTGGGAGTAAAGAGAACAGGAATAGCAATGAGGAAGGGGGCTAATAACTGGCTAGCAAGGATTGGACTAAAGTAGAAAACCTCTTAACTGCAAGCTCTCAGGTCTCAAGAGTGAAGAGGCCTAGGGGAGAATGACTCATATCGGAGGGCTGATGAGGGCTTTCTCTTGACCACTCTGTTTACCTGGTAACACAGGATGGTTTGCTGCACCAGCCTCGCGTACCCGTCCAGGCGGACCCCAGAATTGCTCCTGCTCCGCATCTCGCCCACGCTCACCGGCCGCGGCGCCGAATTTGCCCGGTGGTGTCCGCCAGGATTGCAGCCTTCAAGCCGGCCTGATCCCCAAACACTCAGCTTCAGTGAGTTCTCCGACTAGGGTAGGGCGGGAGGAGGTCAGGACTTTTCAAAATGATAGACCTCAAGTACAACTTACTAGACAAGCCAACCAGAGTTTCGCACCGCTGGGCGGTGCGGGGGAGGAGACCGGGGGTGGCGCTATCGCCGCCCCGCCTCTACCAAGCTCCCAGCTGCCGGGACGGTTTCTAGTCCTGGACCGGCCACGCAGGACAAATCCGTGACTGAGACCTCGGCGACAGAAAGGCCTTTGCCATACCCCCTTTGTTTTCGGGGCTGTATGAGGTGGCTCCGGGTTGCCTGGAAGCCCACTAAGCTATACTCGGCTCCGCCCCCCGCGTGGAGCGGAACACTCCAAGTTTTCACCGAAGGGGGGGGGGATATAAAGAGGAAGACCCGTGGGAGCCGCGGAGAGTAAGGCTCTGAGCGGGAATTAAGTTTTGTCATTGAGTTTTCTCCTACCTTAACCGGCCTCCAACCCCAGCTGGGTCTAAAGGAACAGAGCCCCTCAGTCGTGGCCACCGGGGCGCCACAGCTACCCCCGAGAGCCGGTCGCGCCACGAAGTGGAACCCCTGGAGTCCCGCCCCGAAGGGCGCGTGTTAGGAGGTGGCACCTTCTGCTTGCAGCCCCGCCCACGGCCCGCCTCCGCCCGGGAGTGGAATCTGTCGTGGCCTGATAGGGGAAGGAAAATGGGGCAGCCCACGGGAGACACGGAGAACCTGGATCCAGGCAGAGAACAAGTCGGCTTTCTGGGTCGGCAGTGACAAGGTCTTCTGAGAGAGCCGCCAAACCCAGCTGAGACCTTGGCATCCTTCCAATGACCCGCCACTGTAGCCCTGCCCTGGTCCAAACCTCACCTGAGAACAGAATCTCAGAAGTGGAACCCAGCAAAGAAAGCAAAAAAAGGGAATCCCGAACATTGTCCCCCATATGGATTCCTGGCACCTGTGGCCTCTGACCTTAGCCCCTGGGAGAGTCGCTCAGCTCCTTTACAGTAGTATAATTTGAAACTTGGCATCCATTTGTTGTGGAGGTCGCTAATTAACTACCAGCTATATTCTTTGGTCTAGTCTCCATTGTCCACCAAAATCTGACCTACATTTGAATTCGACTGGGCAGCTGTTCTAATGTAATTGCTTCTACAAGCACTTTACTATTCTCCACTTACCCATTTCATTGTCTGAAACCTATCTTTGCCTTAAGGTCTATGTCAGCCCATGCTCCTATTAGCTTTCCCCATTTTCTGGATTCCTACAGCAATTTCTTTAGTAAAAATAAGACAAAAGAGTCAGTTCAAATTGCACTTTATTCCAGTTCTGGTTGTTTGAGTTTTAGTGTTTTTATCTGTTGGGATAGATTTCATACCTTGTAGAGTGATGAGGCCAAGAACATTTAGCACATTCTTGGCTCACAGAATAGCACTTCAATCAGCTATTTTCATCACCATTTGGAAATAATGCATTACCTTATATTATTTACGTTTTCAACTGAGGTATATTTTTCTAACTGGATTATGGATTGCTTATTGAAATAGCCTGGTATCTCCCACCATGCCTGGTTAGTTGAATGAACATGTGTTTAGGGCTCAATATTGATTGAATGAAAATTAGTCTTGCTTATTTGAGTCCCCTTATGATTGGTCCTTAACTAAAACACTTAACCTCTTATCAACTCATACACATTTTGTTTCTGAGATAGTCTTGTAGTGGTCTTGTCATGTAGCCTAGGCTGGACTCCACTGCAGTATATATCCAAGACTGGCCACAGACTCATAGCACTGTTCCTTTTCTCAGCACCGAAACTACTGGGATAGTAAGTATGCACCCTCCATCCAGCTCACATACTTTTAAACGTTGTTTTCAAGCTTTGGTGCAAGTATTTGTTGTGTGTTGAGAAGCTCCCCCCCCCCTTATACTTCTTATCCTCCTTTCCCTTTTCTCAACTCCTTTTTATTTGTTGTTGTACTGGATCTTGACTTATGAAGCAGTGTGTGATGTACTTCCATGCAGGATTTGCTGTGATCTAGGGAGTAAATAAAATTAAACATTAAGTTATCATAAATGAATCCTTTTGGTAATCTTTATGTGTACCTTTCCTAGAGATTTCCTATATTCTTCTGTATCTAAAAGCAGCCATCATTGCTTATTTTTATGAAGACTTGTGTTCTCATTGGAAACTGCTTAAGAACCTATTTTAGAGGTCAGCCTGCAAAGTGGAGATTTCATGTCTTTTGACTCTAAAAAGTACATCTCTGACTAGAGAGGGTGCATTCTTAATCAACTTACTGAAACTAACAACCAAATTAAGTTATTTCTATAACAACTTAGTTTCGTTGACCTGGAAGCATTTTACTTTTCCATTAGAACAGTGTGAAGACTGTTAAATTTGTGTCTGCTCCAGCTCCTTGCAGCTCTGTAAGATGGAGAGTTAGGGAGAGGACACACCAGGAACTACAGGGGTTCTTCACAGTGAAGAACATATATATCACACATTTTCCAAGCGTATATTTTAGAGCCGGGAGCAGTGATCCACACTTGTGATCCCAGCTCTCTGGATACTAAGTCACGAGGGTCCTGAATTTGAGGCTATATGGCTATATAGATGAACATGATACACAGTTAATAAAATATTATTTTTAAATGCTACTTTTTTCATAAGAATATTTTTAATTTTATCTGCTTTGATTTCTTGATGTTATATCTGGAAATTGAGGTGAAAGCAGTACATTCATTTAATATACTGCTAAGAATTCTTGACTCAATTTTGTGTTCCTTTAAAAATACTCAAAAAGAAAAACCAAACCCAGGTCCTCCACAAAAACAACAAGTGCTCTTAACCTCTGAGCCACCTTTCCAGTCCCAATATTATGTTTTTATTGTACTCACTCAGCTTTTCCTGTTTTCTGTCCCTCAAACTCCAAGGAGGAGCTCAGATAGAGACATTTCATTACTGTTCTGGAACAAAAAAAAAAATCCCACCACACAAGTCTGCTTGGTGAGTGTGTCATTCAGTAAATTAACTCTCCATTGAAATACCCTTCAAAAACCACCTGCCTCCAAGGTGACCTTGTTAGATACAACCCAAGCCACCAAGTGGAACAGTTTGTATCATTTCTGAAGAGAACAATTATGGTGCAGCTCATTAAAGTTAGCAAAGTTCCTAAGTAGAATCGATGATTGCAGTGTTTTCTAGGGGAAATTTCTTCAGTGCTCTGAGGAAACACTTCAAATGTTAGGCTCTGCTCTGGCATTCCCTGAATAATAGTAGCTCCTCTCTCTCCTTACAACAGAGTCTCAGTTTTCAGGATCAATTTTAAAACCTGAGGAGGTTGCTTCACAGAATCATTTGTCTCTGTCTCGTCATGTTATTTTTCTGAATTTACAAACAAATAAAAAAAACAAGAGAATTTAGCTTAAAGACTAGATATAAAGCATAATACAAAAAATAGGATGGTCGGAACTGAAGCATATGTGACATTGTGCCTTTTAGGTGCACTCTGGTATGTACACTGCTTTGGGAGATTGATTTCTGAAGTCTCATCCACCCTCACCCACACCCTCAAATCTAGAGTGTCTCACCACCTTCCCAATCAATTTGGAACTTGGCTTCTTAATAGTGGCTGAGGAGCCTGAAAGGAGAGCTTGCTCAGACAGTTCGTATCTACATGCAGCCAGTCCTCCCCGTTTGTGGCTTCCACACACTAACTAGAGACTCAAAGCCTCTTGAATCTTGTTTCCATTTTCCTGAAATGCCGCTGAGGCTGAGGAAGAAGACATCTGGATGGGATCTGAACTGAGTTTCAGATATTTTCTATAGCGCAGTGGTAACACATGTTAAAGGGAAGCTTTTGAAAGAAGAAGATAAAATAGAAAATAGCCCTTGGAAACTGCCCTCACGAAGCAGGACAAGTCCCTTTCTAATTTCACAATCCAAATCTTCAGAAGGTGTTTCCTACCACTCCTGTGCCGTGCTGCTAGGGGGTGGGGTGGGGAAAGAGAATGCAAACCAAACTTAAAGGTCTTAACTGCAAATTTATTTTTTGTCGATTGTAACATATAAATACAAAATAATTAAATAATTTGGAGAAGCAATTTTGCAAAGACAAATGAGCACACACAGAAACATACATTCCTACTATGATTAGTCTGGGATACAACATTTACTTGAAATATATGCAAGGGAGCCTTAGTGGAAGATCTGACTAGAGGAATTGGAAATGTTCCTATTAAGAATATACTGTACTAGAGGCATCACTCAAGCAGGTATAGATGAGAAGCAGGATAGACCTTCTATAACTAGGAACAATCAGAGTTGGATATATAGATCCAACCGTGATATACAATATCACAGGATAGTTCATTATTCCCAGTAGCTGCCCACCCCTCCCCCTTGTCACTGTACATTCTTCAAGATTTGACATGTTTTTAAAAATACATACAAATGGGACAGGATCGGAATGCAGCGGGTGTAACAATAATGTACCATGCAGCTGTCTTTTAAAGAACTGATTTGTTTGCCATATATACACTCTTGAAAAGTAATCCTACTCTGATTCCCCCCTTTGGAAAGGCTCTAAGTATTTGAGAAGTGGCAGTGTATATATTTTCCACCTTCACAATCTTCCTGACATGGTTTAGATTACAGTTTTATCCTCAATGACCATGGTATTAAACTAAACATCTTAATGCAGATTCTGTAATCTGATCATTAAGGATGAAGTCCGGGCATGGGCATTGTCATTAAGTGTCAAAATGGTCACACAAGTCATCCTCTGCATAAGTGTGTATGCAAGATGATGATTTAGGGCTACAATGTGGCCCCACTGTTTCCCAAACCATAAGCTCATAATGCTGTGTTTGCCCAGTGTGAACACCTTTTCTTGACCACTCAAAGGCACTTTCTGAGCTAACTGTGGCACCGTCTGTTTATAATTGTTCAGTCTGCCTTTATCATTATTTCTTGATTTCAGCAACATTTCTGAATTTCACATCCTATATGATCTCCCAAAGGAGGGTTAGAATTCACTGAATCAGTAAGTTATCACATTAGATAAAATGATGCAATCATGATTCTACAAAAGAATAAATTTACACAGTAGAAAATAAATATAAAAAAGTTAGAGATAAGATTTTTGACATGTAAGTCACTAGAATTTAGCTTATGTACAACAAAGGCATGCACAATTAAACTCACTGACAGACTGAAGTAAACATTTTTTTTTTCTAGGATGTTATCAGGGAAAACACCCTCTTTAAAATGTGACTAGAAATGAACATTCATTTTTCTTTTCCTAGATCTTATTCGGTGGTTTTAACATCAATCTTCTTTCAAATGAAAGATAAGAAACCAAATTTCAAATGTCTAAAGACCGTAATTATGCCATGGTTTCTTCTTCCGATAGTCAACCATTGCCCTCAATTAGCTTATGTTCCTTTAGAGGTTGCTGAGGAGAAAACAAGCTGATTTTCATACATCTCACATTGTGTAAAAGGAAAACTGGACACTTCACACCATCGACACCGTGCTTTGATTTGAGAAGAGGAGGATCACATTTGCTCAATGAAGTGCAAGCTTCCCCGCTTTGAAGTCCTTCTGAGCGCCACCCGGCCTTTACCGTTGCAGGAATCTTTGTCACCGAACACGTGCTGTTTCCCTGTGAGGTCGTGAAGGCACACGTCTCCATTCTGCACGCTGAAAGAAACCCCATTCCTCTCTGTAGATGCATTGCCTGGATGAGGAATATCCAAGTCAGGATTGTGAACTTGCCAGAGAAAGCACCCAAGAACAAGCAAGCCTCGCCTCCACTTTAATGTTAAATAGGTACACCGCAAATGAAGCTTTAAAACATCCATCCTATGTTTTCATATTTCATTGTTATTCCTTCTCTAAGGTCAGTGACAGTAAGCACAACAAATTTGAAGTTGATCAGAAACAAAATTCCTATGGCAGTTTTAAAAAAGTGAAACAGTCAAAATGGGGAGAAAAGCAAGACTTTTTAAAATTATTTTCAAAGGCCCATTTCCTAACTCCAGTTGAACACACTGAATTAGACTGTGTATAAGATAACCTACAGTAATATTTAAGATTAGCAGAGATCCTATGGGCACTCTTACAGGCTCCCTATAATTCCTATAAAATGAAAATTTGTATTAGAAGATAAGCTTAAAGAACCAGTTACAAACAGTCATGGCAAGAAGAAATCATCTCTCTAACCATTTCTAAATCTGTCTTCTGACTATCACAGTAGCACAGTTTCCCAAAAGGAAACCATGGATACTGACCTAAGAGTCCAGCCAGAAGACAGCAGGATGTTTATTCAGTGGTACCTGTAATTTAGACCTAGACCTCCCTACCATTAGCAGCCTCAGATCCTTAGGACACAGCATCTATGAGCTTTTAACTGCTTAGTAGTACCCTTCTGCTCATTATACCATTGAGAGGCCATGTGCAAAGCTGAATTATAAGCCCATTGATAATTTCATGATACAATCATAATAATGATGAGAATAGCACTGAACACATCATACATGTTGTCTCACTTATAGTGAGTGATAAAGGATGGGTGCTATTTATTATCCTCATTTCACAGATGATATGGCAAAAGCTGTAGAAATCAAATGCTCTGCCTGAGCTTCTTATGGCTCAAAAGTGATGGACTGAACACTTGAGAAGGTTGTTTCCAAAGTGTGAGCGTGTAGCCCTGCCTACTAAATTATATTGCTCTGGTGGCTCAGTACTGAAATATGACACATTCACACAAACGAGGCAGTGGATATGGTTAGCACAACTCCATCTGTGCCACGGCTCAAACAGGGCATGTGACTGTCTGAAGCAGCTGTTCTGACTTAGGTATTTTGGTTTGAGGACATTTTGGTTGCAGGAACAATTTGTCCCAGTATAATAAAGCACTCGGCTGCCAGTGACTTTTTTGAAATTCCCAGTGCCATTCCTCATCTGGTGTGAGGGCTGACAAGCCAGAGCTGTTCATTTGACAGGCATATTACCCTTTTTGAAACACGTAGTCATTCTGTTGACTGTAAAATGTCCCCTCCTTACATCAAAACTAGCTGTGTCAAGATAGGCTGCTTCTATAAGATCTGATTCCCCAAAGAATGACAACATTTTTTGGGAGGGCTAGGCAGGTGAAGCTTCACCTCTGAGCTCTTTTCAGAAAATGGAAAACTAGTGATGGATCAAGAGCCCCAAACGCACAGGCATCTAAGACTTCTAGATGATCTAGTTTGATCCTTTCATTTTCCTCCACTCAACTTGCTCTCTCACGCTTATTAAGCAGCCTTCATCTCGCTGTCTTTACTCCAAGGACCTACAATGCATCATTCCTGATATGGCAAGTTGGCATTCGGCCCAGAATTTTACTCTTGGTATTGACAGTGAGGATATAAAGCCACATGGCAGCAATTTCTTATCTTTTACAGCAATGGTTCTCAAAGAAGGACAATTTATTACCTGTCCCCACAGGAGACAATGTCTGGGGGCATTTTTGCTTGCCACAACTTGGGGCAGGGTATTGTTGTCTCTACTGGGGAGAGAGGCTAGGGATGCTGTTCAACATCTTGCAATTCTCTAAAAAGAATTATCTAGCCCCAAATGTAACCAATGTGTGAGATTGAGAGGCCTCGATGTCAAGGATTCCTGTTGTATTTTCTTTGTATAAAAATGCATATGTGGTATGTATGCACATGCATACTAGCATGTATGCTCATGTGCGTGCACGAATGCACATGCAGTGTGTGCATGCATGCATGTGGAGGCCTGGGGTTGATGGAGGGTGTCTTCCTGGATTGATTTTCACTCTACGTTGAGGCAAGGTTTCTCACTGAATCTGGAGCTGTTTCAGCTGGTCTGGCCAGACAGTTTGCTTGGGTGTTTCCTGTCTCTATCTGCCTTTTGTGTGCTAGGATTACAGCAGGGCTGCCACACCCACTGGGCTTTTAAGTGTGTTCTAGGGATCTGGTCCTCACCCTTGTGCATCACCTGGTAAGCCATCTCCCCAGTCAACCCCCAGTTGTATTTTTTAAAATCAAACTATCAGAAGCCCTCATCTTCATGTCTCTATTTGGTAGAGACAAACCGATTTGAATTAGTAATGAAAAGTACTAATGTCTTAAAACAAAGGATAAAGGGTAATTGTCCACTGGAAGAAGAAAATATACTGACATATCATAAGTTTTTAATAAAATGCAAAAGATTTATTAAGAAGCAGAAGAGAGAAAAGTAAGCATGATAAGCTTTATGAGTAATGAACAGCCCAGTCTTGGAGAGAAAGAAAGTGTAATGATGTTTTAGCTAGAAATTTTAGACTTAATGAGTGAAAGAAGCATAGCTGTAATAATCAGCTCATATCTGCGTGACACAGATAGTGACCAATATTGCTCACAATTCATCTTCCAGCATTTGATATATTCATGGGCACTTGGGTGCTGTCACAAAGCAGCCACCTTGTGGGAAAGGATTAACAAACATGAAAAGCGAAAAACAGGAAGGTTTCAAAGTACTAAGGATGTGCATGATTAATAGATATGATTTTTAAAAATCATATTGCTTGGTAATTTAGGTACTGCTCTTAGAGAAATAGTGCAGCACTGAAGTCTTTGGACAATATTTAAATTAGGATTTGAATATAAAACCTTTTAGGTTATGGTCAATTCCCATTATGGGAAACTAAATCGTCTTTAAAAAGTCATTCTCATATTCGCTCTAAAATAAATAAATTTGGGTTTATAAATGTTCTGGCTTATATGGAAAACTCTATTTTGATCCACTGGTCATAGGTGTAATCATTCAGTTTGCTTTGCAAAAAGAACTACTTCAAAAAATAAACACTGGCTTGAGAAACACTATATTGAGACAGACATACATACCATTCCCGCCTGCGTGCACTGAGCAATCATTATTCACTAGTAGTGTGGTGGAGTTAGTGGAGTTACAGCTTGACTGTAAGGAATTTGAAGAGCTGGATACTCCTTGGTTTACAGTCTGCTTCTTTAAACCATTAGTAGCAGTTTTACTCCAGTCTACAGCAGAATAAGCATTACAGAAAAAAGGGCGGTATGTTGAAGCTCAAATGCAAGAGACAGGTCACAGTGTAACAAGTTCTAGCAATTGAATTCTCACTTCAAGATCTCATAGAGAACTCATACATTTTACAAGCAGGTGTTATAAGAGGGACCTTCACTTTCACTATGCGTATTTACCTTTCAAATGACTGCCTCATTAAAAGGAACCTGTGCCCTCCTGGAACTAAAGGCTGAGCCAACTGGATTGTCTGGAAATAGCCATTGAATTAGGAAGTAACCCAGCACCTCTCTCCTTCTGCCCTCACAAGGACATAAATCAACTCTACTATGGTAATTGTTCTTGAATCCATACAGATGGCTGATTTACATACACTGCCGTTTTATAAATACCGACCTCAGTACCCATCAAGTACTGAAAGGTGGTATTCATGCAGAAGGAAGCTAGCTTTTCAAACAGGTCTTTATTATCCTTTTAAAAAAAATAGAAAGAAAGAAAAAGAAATGAGCTTTTTGCTCTACTAGCCAACCGGGAATATGTGAAAAGAACTTCAAAATAACCAAATACATGCCAAAGCTTATATACAAAGTCTGGTCAGTTAACAAACAAAGTCACTGACAACCTGGACCTGTGGAAGAAGAGTGAGTCAAGCCTTAAAACGCTATGAAGGAAAATATTAAAAATTACTTTGGGGAATGAAAACCATGAGCTCAATAGGAAACACACTCTAAAAATTTCACTGTTGCTTCCTGCAAGAAGCGGTCGGTTCACTAACCCCATTGCTCACAAAATTCCCAGGGAGGAAGAATTCTTTTCTTTTTTTAGCCCCTTAATGAGCAATTAACAGCATTTTCTGTTGTGCAGGTGGTGTCCCTGCTTTCCAGATCTGACAGCTCCTAAGCAACGATTGCATTCCTCTTAATATACACATTTATTTTCTTGAGAAGAAAAACGCAGGCAAATCTTTACCAGAATTTTCAGCCAGCCGTAATTTTCCACAACAAACATACCGCCTCCACTGTTTTCTGACATTCTCTTTTGCTGCACAGTAAAAGATGAATATGAAGAACCCTAAAGGGAGAGAAAAAATCCCAACCATTCACTCTTCAGTGAATTCCAAAACAACCCTACATCTGGGAGTCCACTTTGCACAAAAGAGGACATCTTTGGCAGTTGTGGACAAAGCACAATTTTGTAAACTGAATACAATATCTAAAATCCAAAGCTTTAAACAAAGATCTTTGTAAGATAGAGTGCTTATAAAAGGAACTGAATCTTCACAGCTGAATTCACCATCTTTTGTCCCAGGTCTTGCCTCGTCCTTCTCTGTTCTGATAGTACAAGCCATCAACCCAGGATCCCTGGCTGAGACCTCAGCTCCCATTCCCAGAATCCTCTGGACTTGTAATCTAGTTCCAAGTTCTATCCATGTGCCTCTTCCCTATGCCAGGTCCCTCGCTTGGGTCCTTTGGGCCTTCTTCTCTGAGCATCAAGCCTGCAGAATGTTTGGATTTACTTATCTACCATCTTCCTGCATCCCTTAAGTCTCAAGGAAATGTTCCCCTCATGTTCCAGCATAGAAAACTAGCTACAGGTTTGAACAGGCCTTTGGACTTGCTTTCTACCTAGCACTATTCCCAGTTATATGGGCCAGGAACCCTTATTCAGCGCTGTCTCTGCCAAGACCCCAAGGCTTTTGCTAATAAAATATTTGTGGGATGTATGTATGAATTCTGAACCCTCTCACTCCCCCAACAGTTACCTACTTTTAAAAATACTCATTTGAAAGCACTAGATTTGCTTCTAATGGGGTGGGTAAATATGAGAAGACCTCAATAGTTGATGGACATTGCACACCTTCGCCTAATGTTACCCTGGGAGGCTCCCTTGGTTGCATAAAGGGAGAAACAACATGTGTGAGAAAGGTATGTATGGAGCTATACACCAGCCAAAATAAAAAAAAAACATATACGCAGCTCATCTTCAATCAACTCAAAAGTACTGTAAAACTAGGCCTTAGCTCCCTTTTAGAAGCAAATTAATTCTAGTCATTTATGTTTTAGGAAGATATTCTGGGGAAATGGAGAACAAGAGGCACATTTGCTAGATTACTAAACCACATGAAGGCAGGTACATAGATTTCATGTTAATGATGAATGTGAATTTGCATAGCATATATATATATATATATATATATATATATATATATATATATTTCTTTTTAAGTATCTACTACTTTTAGTTCCAGTTGTTAGGTTATAAAACTTTTCTTGAGCCAAATGTGGTAGCACATGCCTATATAATTCCAGCACTGGACAAGCAGAGGTAGGAAGATCACTGTGTATCTGAGGCCAATCTGGTGAATTCCAGGCCACCAGGGCTATATAACAACACTCTATCTGAAAAGCCCCCCTCAAAAAAGAACCCAAAACAAAACAAAAACCCTTGATATGATTTTCTTGTTTTGTTTTGTGTTTAATACTATATAGCACAACACCTGGATATACCAATTTAGGAACTGGTATTTTGTAAATAAAAATACCAGCCATATATAGCCATGTGGTGTGTGTGTGTGTGTGTGTGTGTGTGTGTGTGTGTGTGTGTGTGTATGTGTGTGTGTGTGTGTGTGTGTGTGTGTATGCGTGCACACGTGTGCGTGCCTATCTGTCTGTCTGTGTATGTGTGTGCTTTTTTCAAATAAAATAAGAACCTATGGCCAAGTTAGGTATTAGAACTATACTTCTGGGAGGGATTTCTTTGAAAACTGGCAAAATTATCTTTTGCCTGATGGGGCCGCAGGAGGGCAGTATGGGAGCCAAAGGCAACATGAAAACAAGTAGAAGAGAATGTAATGGAAAGGAGTTGGAAGAAGAGGAAGCCAAGGGACAATTCTTTATTGTTTCTGTAATGCAAACCTATTAGCCTGCTGGGCTTTTAATGCCAAAGCACTTCCATTAAAAATTAACAGCTGACAAGACTTTTATAACACTGCTGCAAAAGGAATTAGTCATTTGCTTTTCTAAAGAACACGATTGCTAGGGTCCCAAAGTCAGAGTGGCTGGGCTTTATTACCATGTGGGAAGCTCAGAAGTCAAGAGGATCCTCCAAGCCTGCCTGAGGTCTGCTCAGGGCAGCTTGGTAGCATCTGGGGATTAGGCCATGGCCAAGATCACTGCCACTTGTGTTTGTTTATTATCTTCCTGCTTATCATTTTATGTTTCCAATCAAAGCCCCAAACCAAAGCCCTAGGTCTGTGTGGTGAACTCTTGTAGTGACAATGTATCTGGGTTTATTATCTTCCCACTTATTATTTTATGTTTCCAATCAAAACCCCAAATCTAAGCCCTATACCTAGGTGTGTGTGGTGAACTCTTGTAGTGACATGCTATCTGGGCTTTTCTTGTGTGCGAGTTCTGCTTCCATAAATTAGCTTAAAAATAAATAAAAAGGAAAGAAGCAAGAAAAGGCAGAGTAATTGGCTCTCCCAGGAAGAGTTCCTGGCAGATTCCCTCAATATAGTTTCTCCAAGGAGATGAGGATGGATAAAAGGAAAACTCACCATTTCTCAAAATTAGTAAAATGCCTTTCTCCTAAGGACCACAAAGCTCCTGTTCTCAGCAATAAATTGGTTCGGAAAGGTGTATAGCTTCAGCCACTAAATAGCCTTCCAGTGATATTTTTTTTATTTTCCACTGGGCTCTTTGGGTTCATAGTTAATGCTGTAGTGCTTACCTTGTAAGGTGTTAAAGATAGCAAAGAGATACATGAAGGCGACATTAACTGGTCCCCAGGCAAAGAAGGCAAAGCCCCAAGTAATTCCCAGTAAGAACGTGAGGCCAGCAATACTCCTGAGGTCTTGAATGCTAGTTTTGCGCTGTGCTCCCAGCTGCTTCTTCCTTTTAATTCGACAGAGCTGAACCAAGACGACAATGAACATGCTGATGTTCAGTAAAAATATCACACAGAAATAGCCCACAACTGTGATATAGAACACAGCATTGCTGTTGATCCAGCAACTGGATGGGGGAGAGGAGAGGAGGAAAACATTATGATGCGGGAAGCATGCTTGCTCCAAGTGATGCACTGAATCTATAATGTTTGGCTGAAAACTTTTTTTTTCTTCAAGTACAAAAGAAAAAAAAATGATAAACTGCTTTTCTCCACCATCATTTATCGCTCTGGGGGAAGAGAATCTAAGAGTTTGCCTTAGGACCCTTGCTAATGAAAAAATATTTTAGGGCCTGGAGAGATGGCCCAGTGGTTAAGAGCAATTGGTCCTTTTCCTTAGGACCCAAGCTCCGTTCCCAACACCTATGGTAGGCAGCTCACAACTACTTATAACTTCAGCTCCAAGGGACTTAACACCCTCTTCTGGCCTCCACAGACACATACATGTGTCACACGCACACATGTGTAATATACATATATATAAATGAAGATAAATCTTAAAAATAATAATTTAAAACTATTCTTAAAGCATTCAGAACGGTGTCAACTATAGTTATCCTACTCTGCATGTCCTTATTAATATCATATCATGAGCATTTCATTTTTATCAGAGGTTAAGTGTCTTAATATACGTCTTTCTAATTTGTATACTCTCTCAGAATAATTCCTCCTAATTCATTATTTAAATAGTAGCGTGGCAGTTTCCACTAGCTAATCTCATTACACATGATGATGAAGGCTCTTGTTTAAAATGATCTTAGATTTTATTAAGATGATAGATATAGCCAACAGATTGATTAGATCCTCCATTTTCTTAGAGAATTTAATTTTCCAGTTCCCTGGACATTCCTAAGATGAATTTATACTTACAAGTCATCTGGTGTGCCATTGGGGAATTTTCCATAGGATCCAATCCCATAATTATCTGGGGATATAGTCAGGATGATGGTCACAACCACAGCTGGTATCCCTGGAACATGGGAAACATCAGTCACACAGTTCTGACAACCAAATAGGTGAGAAGAAAGACTGGAGGTCATTCTATTTTCTTTCCTGTGGCATGGCAGAGACTGGTTAGCTATTCACCAAATTAAGTTTCTTTTCATTTTTGCTACATGGATGGATGTGTCTACCCTCATTGGCAGCAAGAATAAAATTTTGGCCAATATCCAATGCAAAACACACAGGGGTTTATTGATAACAAGCAAGCCTGGGCTTGGTCTATGTCCAACACTTGACACAGCGGGTGGAGGACGATGGCCTTGAGCTCTCAGGGTGAAGGGTTTTTAAAGGGAAAAATCACAAGCAGGGTGGTACAAGCCTTTGCATCATATGATTGGGTAAGGGTATATAACCTTTGAATTTACTGGTTGGGGGTTACAGTTATTATTTGGGGGCAGGCCTGGACAATTCCCAGGCTCTATCCTTGAGCTGCCATGGAGGCTGACTGGCCTCACATGTTCACATTGACCCATGCACATAGCTCTAAGTAGGTGAGGGGTCCCAGACAGTAAACAATTGACTGAGCCTTGAAAAGTCAGAGTACATGCAGAAAGGGAGCTACTGCAAGGACTATGTCTTTTGTTCATGGCCCTCCCAGAAACTGCTTGCTCAAGTCTCAGAAACTGAAATTGAGGCCTGATCTCTGAGAGAAGATTAAGCAGCCTGTTATGGCGTCTGCTTGGTCCTTTCACTTACCATCACTCACCAGCCCCATGTTGCCACTCTACACTAAACATAGACCAGCCAGTCAGCTCCACTACTCTGGTAAATAAAGCAACAACAACAACTCCTTTTACAGATTGGCTGGAGTGCCTGATACAATCAAATGTATTCTTTATTTTAATTCATTTGTACATCTAATGATACTGACATGATTAAGTCATGATTAGTAAGTTTCCTAAGTAAGACATTTTTAAAGATAGAATACTGGAGAGTGGAGTTGTAGATCATTGTTGGAGTGCTTACCTAGCATGTTCATGGCCCTGTGTCGGATTCTCAATGTCAAAGACACCGAGTATCAGAGGTGGAGGAGTTTGTCCTTGACAAGAGCATCTGGCATTTTAGCTGTCTCTAAAGAAGATAAAATTCCTGCCCAATGCCTGGAGCCGTGACTTTCTTTCTGAGACAAGTGAGGAGAACTGTGTATTTTACTATTCTTCACAATGATGTAATGGTAAGCAGGATGACATGGAGTGAAAAGCTTGCAGTCCTGTTGTGCAGGAAGGACTGTTTAGGTTGAAGAAGCCAAGCAGATGTAGGAGTGTTGATGGTTGGAACCCAGTGGAAATGATACATAAAGAATGAGAAAGCCAGGCTGGGCTGTTTTCTAGCCTCACAAAATGCTATGCCACACCATTACCTAGACCCAGGGTCTTCACCTGGGTGCTGCCTACAACTGACTTGCTAGCCTCATTGGCTTAGCTTCAATGAAGCGATTTATGTGAAAACCACATCAAAACAACAGGGCATTAACATTTATGGACTATCTAAAGGCTCTTGGGGGAAGAGGTATCAGCTTATTATTTTTCACTGAATAGACCAGAACCAAGCTCACTGGTAAGTGCCACCAAGAGCCATGAACTTAATGGAAAGTAGAAATGGAGAGATTTTGGAAATGATCTGGTCGCTGAGGCAACAAGACTGTTCTGAGGACAGTGCAGCCCACGTGGAGTCCAACGCTCCTTTAGAAAGTGGCCAAGTGGGATCTGATTCATCAAATCTCTACGTGAGTGCAAGTCAGAACACTGGAGGAGTCCAGGCAACACACAAGGAAATTTATACATACCCCAGCCAACAATGCAGAATTTAAGGATGTACTTTCGGATGTATGTATTAAACACTTTGACAAGTGCCAGGTACATGTGGAATGCTTCTAAGCCCATCCATGTGAATGAGACCAAGAGGAAGTAGTGAAGAAATGCAGCCACAGAGATGCAGAAACCTCGGGTATTATACAGAGCAATCCAGGAATCTAGCAGGAAGACCAGATTGAGCAGAAGCAGGGCAGCACATAGCTGGATGAGGATTTTGGAAGGGTAATCCCTCCGGATCTTTCTAAAATGAGAGGACAAAAAAAAAAAAAAGAATTAGCATTATAGTCTGGCAAACTTTGTATAAGAATATTTCTCAGGCTGTCTCAGAGTTTTAGGTGATTCATCAGTATATACTAATATGCACAGATTTCCTCTCAGAGTGGGTGAGTGTACAGGGGACATTAAAACCAACAATATCTGGACAGTGATGGCACACATTTTTAATCCCAGCACTCAGGAGTCAGAGGCAGGTGGATCTCTGTGAGTTCGAGGCTCACCTGGTCTACAAAGCGAGTTCCAGGACAGTCATGGCTACACAGAGAAACCCTGCCTCAAAAACCAAACAAACAAAAACCCAACATCAACAAAACAATGGAAAAATCTAAACTGAAAAAGTGTGATAATTAATATTGATTGTCAACTTGAAAAAAAAAACACTCTAAAATCACCGAAGAGACAAGCTTCTGGACACACCTGTGAGGGTGGGAGCAGGCTAACTAAGGTGGGAAGATCCACACTGAATGGGTGGCATTATTCCATGAGTTGGGCCTTAGACTGAATAAAAAGGAGAAAGTAGTCTGAGCATCGGCATTCATCACTCTCAGTTTCTGCTGCTGTGACACCCCCATATCCCTATCATGATGGACAGAACCTTCAAACTATGAGCCAAATAAAGTTGTCTTTGTCAGGTGTTCAATCACTGCAACAGGAAAAACAGCTAATATGACAATCATACAGCAAATATGTCTCAACTTCTGAAGGATCTTTTACATGCTGATTGTAGACCCTCACTTTTAAATGGTATGTAATCAACACTACTGAAAAGCAACCTTGATTCTCCTTAACTACTTCTAGAAGTACTACTAGTTCTTCTCACATAATAGGCTGCTACATTCAGATCTCAAACTATGGTATATTGCTAATATCATCTTACACTATGACTTAAATTGAGATCTTGGAAAGAAGAGTTTAAACTATAACTAAATGTAATGACACAGGGAAATGTAGCGAATTGACCTATTAAGATTTCCTTCTTGGCATCACCATCCCTGAGCTCAAGCTCTACTATAGAGCTATAGTAATAAAAACAGCTTGGTACTGGCATAAAAACCGACATACAGACCAATGGAATCGAATTGAAGACCCTGACATTAATCCACGCACATGTGAACACCTGATTTTTGACAAAGAAGCCAAAACTATACAATGGAAAAAAGAAAGTATCTTCAACAAATGGTGCTGGCATAACTGGATGTCAATATGTAAAAGATTACAAATAGATCCATATCTGTCACCATACACAAAACTCAAGTCCAAGTGGATCAAAGACCTCAACATAGATCCCGTTACTCTGAACCTGATAGAAGAGAAAGTAGGAAGTAGTCTTGAATGCATTGGCACCGGAGAGCACTTCCTAAATATAACACCAGCAGCACAGTCACTGAGAACAACAATTAATAAATGGGGCCTCTTGAAACTGAGAAGGTTTTTTAGGGCAAAAGACACAGTCAATAAGACATAAAGACAGCTTATAGAATGGGAAAAGACCTTCAACAACCCCACATCTGACAGAGGACTGATATCCAAAGTATATAAAGAACTCAAGAAACTAGGCATCAAAATACTGAACAATCCAATTAAAAAATGGGCTAAAGAGCTAAACAGAGAATTCTCAAAAGAAGATTCTCAAATGGCTGAAAGACATTTAAAGAAATGCTCAACATCCTTAATCAGCAGAGAAATACAAATCAAAATGACTCTGAGATACCACCTTACACCTGTCAGGAATGGCTATGATCAAAACCACTAATAACAGTCTATTTTGGAGAGGATGTGGAGCAAAGGGAACACTCCTCCACTGTTGGTGGGAGTGCAAACTTGTACAACCACTATGGAAATCAGTATGGCAGTTTCTCAGAAAATTGGGAATTGATCTACCTCAAGACGTAGCCATACCACTCTTGGGCATATTCCCAAGGAATGCTCATTCATACCACAAAGATACATGCTCAACTATGTTCATAGTAGCACTATTCATAATAGCCAGAACCTGGAAACGACCTAGATGCCCGTCAACTGAAGAATGAATTAAGAAAATGTGGTACACATACACAATGGAGTACTACTCAACAGAGAAAAACAATGACAGCATGAAATTTGCAGGCAAATGGATGGAACTAGAAAATATCATCCTGAGTGAGGTAACCCAAACCCAGAAGGGCAAACATGGTATGTACTCATTCATAAGTGGATACTAGATATAAAGCAAAGAAAATCAGACTGCAACCCACAGAACCAGGGAGGCTATATAGCAGGGGGGACCCTAGGATGACTGTGGCTTATAATAAGTTTTGGTTTTACTCAATTACTGGGCAAGTCTCAATGAAACATTTCACTATTAGGATAAGAATTTGTACTGTATCAAGTTGATAATCGATAAATAAATAAATATAAATTAAAAAAAAAAAGATTTCCTCCTCAAAAGTGATGAGAGGAACCCTTCTGGTGGGCCAAGAAGGCGGTGATGTTATTTGGAGAGCCTTTCCTTGCTTTCATTTACAAAGCCACACTCACTGAATTTTGTCAGTTAAGTTTTACACTCATCTTCTTCATTCCTATACCAGTTAATATAGTTAATCTTTCACATTTGCTCAGTGTTATTTATAAACTTAATTTGTGATTTTTTTTTTTTTGCTGTACACTGTGCTATGATCTCTTTCAGATTGTAACCTCTTGGATTTCAGTCTCTCCTTTTTCCTCCACTGAATGCTCATGACATACCAGGCACCCATGCTGGGCACAAGGATGATCATGACACAGCCCTTAGTGAGCTCACAAACTAGTAGAAGGCAGAAGCATATAACCCCAAAACTCACATAGCAATTCACACCCGGATATTCTACTACGTGAATATAAATGGCAGGGCAGGCTGAAGAAAGGATTTTTAAGTCAAACATTTTGGTGATGAAGGTGAGAGCTGCATCTTATAAACCAAATTTCAAGTTGTAGATACTCACTCAAAGGCTATGTAGGTTACAAGAGTAACTGACAGAAAAATTGATGAAAGCCCACAGCCAATATATGTGATAAATGTCAGAGCCATCATTTGACTTGGTGGCAAGGATGTCCGAGATAGGTCCTGGGAAATAAAATATTGCTATCAGTGATTGATTCATTTTAAATACATAAGACTTGTTATTATGTTTGTTGACTATGCTAGGTATCCATTAACAGTCTCATAGTCTGTTCAACCAACATATCACTTTAATCAGGTGCAAATAAGGACACAGGGAGTTCCAGTAACCTACCGAAGGTGGTAGCTAGGAAGTGGAGGAATCAGAATTCAAATTCAGGTCTGCCTGACTCCAAAGCTCACACATTTGATCACTGCATTGTAGTGCACTGGGGAAGCCCTGGATTAGGGGCCTGAAGACTGACATTTGGCTCCTAGTTCTTACATTTCTTAGTCCTATGACTATGAACAATTACTACAAGTCTTAATTCTAATTGCAAAAAAAAAAATCAACCTGTGTTTAAGGAATGCTGGGAAGAGTAGTAAGATCATTTAAGGATGGGGGTGTGGCTAAGTGGTAGAGTATTTGCCTAGCATGCACATAATAATAACAGTAACAATAACATTTATGTCAAAGTGTATTATAAGCATTTTAAGTGTATTGAAAGGTAAATAATTTGTGTTGTCCATTCTAGTCAGAATCCCTTGCTACTTAAAGGAGAAAAATGTAAATGTAAAAATATAATGTGAAGAAATACTTGCATCCTACAAATATTAATCTTTAGATGCATTTGGTTATTAAAAGAGTGGTCTCATTGACATATAACTATTCCACAATATTATGTTTCCTGCTTATCTTTCTAGTCATCAAGCAGAGTTGATATTCTCATATAATGCTCAGCTAGCCCTCAGACCCAGAATCTAATGCCACGGAGCATGGGTATGTTACCATTAGGATGCCAAAACTTGTAAGGTGGCTACAGGTACAGATGGTTTCATTCAGCCTCTTGTCTTTGATGGAGCAGCCATCGGATGACCAACCTCCTCTGCCACCTGTTGGCATCAAGAGCAGTATCTGTCCCATCAGCAAGGCCATAACACATTGACTTACCAACTTCCCCACTCACTCACTTAAGACCTTGAAAGGGTATAAATTGGAACCTACCATTTCTGCCCAAGTCCCAGAAGACACATTTCACGGTTAAGTCATCCTGTAGCAGAAAGATAAGTCATGGCTAATTAATTTACTGAACTGAAAAGTAATTAGGAAAATCAGTCCTATTTTTAACTTCTTAATCTTATGCTTGATTTTTGAAGACTTATCTTACGTGATTCTTAGAAGCAAATGAGCCCCATACAGGTTAGTGCTTCTTAAAATATCAATCATAGCCGGGAGGCAGTGGCACACGCCTTTAAATCCCAGCACTTGGGAGGCAGAGCCAGGCAGATCTCTGTGAGTTCAAGGCCAGCCTGGGCTACAGAGTAAGATTCAGGACAGGCACCAAAACTACACGGAGAATCTCTGGCTTAAACAAACAAAAGACAAAACAAAACAAAAAGCAAAAAAAAAATTATCATGTATAGAAATCACCTAAGGAATTTGTTAAAAAATGTACACTCTACTCAGTGGTAGAGCACTTGCCTAAAATGGTGAGGGCATGAGTTCAATCCCCAGCCCAGGGGACAGGGAATAAATAAATTCTGACTCTATGCATCTGGAGTGGAAGCTGAGCCTTTGCAAGTCTAGTCAACTCTCAGATGAAACTGATGTTGCAGGTCTGAGGACCACACTCTGGGGAGAAGCGAAGTTGTAGCTGAAGCTCAGAATGAGACGAGGTCTCTGAAGGTGGAAGTCAGACCTGCAGCCACAGCTCTGCCCACAGTGTAATTCAGCAGTGGCTAAGAGCTTGCTTTTGCATTCGTCTGCCTCAGAAACTAGGTGGTCAAGGATGAAATGATTCCAGAACTCAAAATTCTGTAGAGCAACAAACAATTGTAGTCTTATACACATGACCTGTCTCAAGCCGTGCCCTGCAGGCATAGTCTGTACAAGGTGTCCTTGGCCAATGAACAAACCAGACAGGCCTCTCCTCACCTGACTTGGGCTGGTGTGTTTCAGCATAACTGTCACGTTTCTTGTTAAGTTCTTGATAGTCATATTCGCAACACTTGATGATATGACATAGCTGATCAGAGACAGGTTCTCCAGGGAGGGGTCCTAGCACAACAAAGAATCAGCAAGATGACAATGGAAATGAAATAAGATGGGGGGGGGGCGTTAGGGCTAGAAAGACACTGAGGATGATTTGAATTCACATTGTTTACAATGGAGGTCAGAAACTGTGATGGAGCAAAGTAACTTTTCCAGGAGACATCAATAGAAGTGGGGCGTATTCCACCTCGGGGCTCTAGAGACTAAGTTGAAGTGCACAGTTGACACAATAGGACCTTGGGAATTTTTAAAGGAGGACACAACATTAATCATTGAAATCTTGTGTCCCTGAGCAAGCTACTGACCACCCCCATGCCTCCATTACCTTATCTGTAAAATGGGGTAACAATAGCTTCCTTCCTCCCAACACAGGGGTTAGAGACAACACTTGTGACATCTTAGGGGAGAGTTTGGCCCTTTGTAAGTACTATGGATGTGTTGGTAACTGCTATTTATCATCATAAGGAACATTAGTGTGTGAATAAGAATTAACTACAGAGTTTCAACACTTCATTTGTTTTGTAGCAGGCTGAAGAATATGTGATGATTAAACAGAATTAAATCAGCCATCTCCAAAACAAACCCAAATCAAAACCAGGAAACAGCAACTTTACCTGAAACAGGGTAGGTTTTTCAAAGAAATTGAACTGAACCCTGGAAGCCAATGCTACCTCATTAGCTGGCAAATTACTCATCAATGATGAAGGCAGAGTAATGGCACCAATGCTATTCTCAGGAGCCTGGGTTTCCAAAGAAACCTGGAGATCAAGTAAGAGATAATAAAAGTGTCTGAGTTGATACAATAAGGTGATCAAAAACACAACTCAATGTGAAGGGGCCTGAAGGAGTTTTATCTATGATCTGACTTCAGCATTTCTAGATCCCAGTCCCTCTAAGGGGTGGCTAGAAAGCACTAGAAGAAGGATTGCTTTTAGCACCACTGTACACAATAGTGTAGTTATAAAACTTCTTCAATATGTTGAAATTCATCTCTATGCCTAGGTCCCCCAACTGCCTAGTATTCCTCCATGAAGTTTCATGAAGATACCATTTCTTGTCATCCCTCCACATACCAACATAACAAATACCGCCCCCTCCCTCTTTCCATTATCCAGTTATTAAAGAGTTAACATGGGCACGGGACCCTCTCTGCAAATTATATTTTTGTTTGAATGCTGGGGATTGAATCCAGGGCCTCATGCATGCAAAACATGCCCCATATCACTGAGTCACATCCCAGCCTCTGAAAACAATGTCAGTTTTTATTCTGTAGGTGTTTCGCTGGCTGCTCTATATACTAGGCTGGCCTTGAACTTAAAGAGTGCCATCATCTCCTGAGTGCTAAAATTGAAGGACTAAGATATTAACTCTTTTGAAAGCTGAAAATCTCTCCTGACAATCAACAGTAATTGCTGCCATCAGGAACCACATCAGGGGCTCCAATCATGCACAAGAAAATGTTGTTTCTATAAGAAATTAGATTGTACCTGAAGGTTTTCAGGATCTTGGGCTGCAAAGGTCGTTGTATTGAAGTTACTGGCATTCACTCTGACCACGGCAAGAGCCAGAGAAGGGGAAGTTAGACTGATAGTTGTATTTGAAAATCTCAGCTGTAAGCCAATGTCATCTACCACTTTTAGCAACCTGTAAAGACAGTTGGCAGTTTTAATTTAGTCTTCTTTTCTCTCTCTCTCTCTCCCCCATTCTAATATAGGGTAGCAACTGGACATCATTATGAGCCTAGTCCTTGGGGGCAAATACTTAGCTATCACTAGCTATATAAGCAGTATCTTTAGCATTAGAGGGGATCCTCTTAGCACCCTGTAATGTACATTATGCACCCTGTAATGTACATTATGCACCCTGTAATTTACATTATGTAGGTAAATTGCCATGTGTTGTTAAACATTGTTGAAAGACAACTCTTAGAGCAAGGAGGGCCCTCCTGTTCTAGACTCCAGCATGTTTATTTCAAGAGTTCTCCAAAATGTTATTTAAAAGCATCTTTTCCTGGGACACGCTGCTTCTCTTAATACTGTAACCGAGAGAAAGGAAAAAGCAAGCAGCGAAGTGTATTAAAAACATTATGTCCTTGAGAAGAGCTAGAAGGTAAACTAATTACAATGCAGGTTACTATTGCTTATCCCATAATATAAAAATGCCTACAGCAGGAGCTGGAGGCTTGGAAGCTCATCCATGGAGATGGCAAAGAAGACCCTTTCCCCTGACCCTCTCAACTGGGAAATCTAGTTCTCTGCCTCAGTTGGCTTTCTGCTGGCTGTTTGTAAGGCTCCAATTTGAAAATGTCTTCCTTTCTTAACTGAGCTACTTCAGTCAACTGTTTCTGCTGGATGTCTTGCTATCTGTTGCTTCTCTCTACCTGCTACCCAATATTTATTCTTGCTTTTGCTTATTATATACTTGATAAACTCATTCATTCAGAAGAGAAAGATCAGCTACCACAGTTCATTCTCTGAACAACGCAGAATATACCCTTTCTGTTTTCTAAGTCATACCTTTGAGCCAGAGGGGCTAGCAAGGCAGGTGGAGAGTGAAGGAGTTTGCTGACGCGGTTTATCATTTCGCCTGCAAGGTTAGGTTCTAAGCTTCCCAAGGACAACACTTTCTCCATCTGTGAGACTTGGGCTTCAAGATCAGGAACACTGCTGCTGTTGCCAACTTCTATATCAAAAAAATCAAGCTATGTTATGAATGCATGATGTGAAAATCACTTCCAAAGATAAAGATATATAACTCCTATGATGTAGTCAGCTTACTCCTAGGTATTCATCCAAAAGAAGATATATGTGTTTAGAAGACGTAGTTGTGATTTTTCATAGTGGCCTTTTTCATAATAGTTCCAGACTAGAAATAACTCAAGTTCATGAAATAGATGGATAAACTGTGGTATGTCCACAGTGGAACTTTATTTAGTGGTAAAAACAAATTAGCTACCAACACATTCAGCAACATGGATGGCTCTCCAGTTGTCCAACACATTATGTTAAAATAAAAAGACCAAAACTCAAAAGGGCACATCCTATATGATTCTCTTCATATGACATTTTAGAAAAGTTAAAACTATAGAGAAACACAACGTATCAGGGCTAGAGGTAAATTCTGACTTAAAAGAGACACAAAGGAACTTTAGAGGTTGAAGAAAAGTTATGTATCTTGATTGTTATTGTGGTTACAAGACCACAGATGCTTATTTAACCGCATAAAACTATGAAAATTTCATTTATCATAGAACTGGAGAAATTTTATTGTATGTAAATTATATTTCAGTAAGCCTAACTAAAAATTGTAAAACCACACCAGAATATTTACACAGTGATATAAATAAAAATAATTCACTAGTATTTAATTTATATTATTTGGACAGAATTTTATGTGGGTTACTAGAAGCTCTTTTATGAACAGGAAATTATGAAGTCAGCAGCCAGATTATCAACTATGTTATTTTTATAGTGTTCAATTAAAAAATTAAACATCAACAATATGAACCTATCTTTAACAACAGAAATCTCTCTATGTGTCTATCTGTCTGTCTGTGTCCCCCCCCTTCTGTTTTATGGTACTGTTTTATGGTACTAGGTATCAATTTTTCTTTTTTCTTCTCTCTCTCTCTCTCTCTCTCTCTCTCTCTCTCTCTCTCTCTCTCTCTCTCTCTCTCTGTTTTTTGAGACAGGGTTTCTCTGTGTAACAGCCATGGCTGTCCTGGAACTCGTTCTGTAGACCAGGCTGGCCTTGAACTCACACAGATCTGCCTTCTTCTGCCTCCTGAGTGCTGGGATTAAAGACATGTGCTACCATGCTTAGCCAAATTTTCTTTCTTTTTTTGAGAGAACGTCTGAAGTAGATAAGGCTGCCCTTGAACTAATGATCTATGATCATCTTGTCTTGACCCTCTAAATTCTAGAATTACATTACACCCAGATTTTTAAAAAATAGAAAAATGATTCTTAATTTTATCAGTAATATCTGATTTCTTATTTTGCATATTCCTTCCTGTTCTATGTGCATGTCCATCTATACTATTATGAACATAGAGTATTTTAAAGTAGTTGTTGCTGGGCCTTCATTTCTCCACATCAAAATTTTAAAGTGTCCACACATTTTTGCCCAGCTATTCTAATGGCCCATGTCTTTATAAAATAGTCCTTGTGTTGAGGTAGCATGTCTTTTATAATCACTCTTCTCTTATAGAACCATTAAGCTTTAATGACTTTTTAGCTACTAGGTTATACTCTGATGTGCATCTTGTATGCATATGTTGCTTCATTTCTGTTGTCCTAAGAGTAGAAGCATAGGCTCAGGGTCCTCTTGACAGCTTTTAAGGTAGCCTGTTTGACTGCTTCTAAGGGTCAATGAGAATAGCTATGGAAAAAAATCACTTGGGCCCAGGGCAATGAATTTCAATTATAATTTATTATTCAGCCATTAAATCCCATCTTAAATTATGATTCCATGATTTTGCCTAAAATTTCTACATTTATTTTAAAATAAGTTCGGAGCAATGCTTATTGAAAATAGTAAGTCACTTGGAAGAAGCTCCAAATCTCCTTGGGGATGCTGGCATGATGGCAGAGGACCAGAAACTATAACCTGGGCCCCAAACAAGCTTGGCTTTGTCTCCCATCCTCTAATTTCTGCTCCTCCTCCTCCTCCTCCTCCTCCTCCTCTTCCTCCTCCTCTTCCTCCTCCTCCTTCTTCCTTCTTCTCCTCCTTCTCCTTCTCCTCCTTCTTCTCCTTCTTGTTCTTTCTTTTTTTCAATTGTTTGTTTTAAGGCAAGTTTTCTCTGTAGCCCAGGCTGGCCTCAAACTCACGATACTACTGTCTCCACCTCCTTTAGCAAATCCTACCAGTGTGTGCCCCACAACTGATCCATCCTCTGATTTCGAAGGAAGGCCCACTTCTTATTCACGGAACTGGAATAGTCTCTGTTCCTTCCCCTCTTCTCTTTATTCCCATGCCACTAAGCCCACATAACTCCTGGGAACCTTTTGTAGTTTTCATGGTCTTTCCATATATATTATTGTTCCTAGTCAAGTGCAACCAGTATCATTTATCCATCCATCAGCATGTGGAATAGATCAGGAGGTGTCAAACTGTGCATTTTAGTTTTGCTGCATGTGAAGACTTAAGCCTGGGTCTTCCAAATGTTCCAGAAGAATGGCTTAGTGAGGTCTTATCGAGTGTCTTGATTCGCAAGCTGGCAGCTGCATTTTAGGAAGCCCAAATCCCACTAGCCCCCATGGTCAGTGTGGCTTCTGATATTTACCTGTCTCGGCAGGAGGTATGCTGGAGGTGCCGACTTTCTCAGGGACAGATGGAGCTGGTGTGGTGAGAGGGAGAAGGGAGGACTGTGCAGGTGACAGGGTGTGGGAAAGGTCAGTGTGGGGCAAAGAGGAAGAGGCAGCGCCAGGCTGAACAGGCATGCCAATGGCAGGACTGGAAGCCAGCGGGGATGCAGGCTGGGGAGATGCAAGGTGATGCTCTTGTGCCAGAGAGGGTGTGCTTGGGGTCACAGAGGCATGATCAAGGGGTTCAGGCAAAGAGAAGTCACTAGTAACGTGGGAAAAAATGGTGGCCTGAGGCACAACTGGCACGGGCTTGCTGGAAGAAGATAACGGTGGGCCATGTGGCTGATAAGCAAGACAGATAATGGGATCCTGCAGTTCGCTAAAGGAAAAAATCAGAGAGAAACATATGAGATGCCAGTACGGTAGAGAGGGATGAGTCCCCACCCCTACTAGCTATCTGGTACCACCAAGTTAACAGGGTTTCACTCTAAAAGATTGGCACTTCACATTCTCTGTGCCTCTGGCACTGGTGTCTGCCCCTGCTTTCTCCTTACTTCCAAGGGAGAGAAATTAGCATTATTCTCCAAACCCCAGTTCTAGTTCATTGATTTATCACTGTTCTAGAGCTCTATGCCATACTATCTTTCACTAAGTTGAGGGGATCTTGTTACATCCTCTCTGTTCCTGGAGGAAAGACATACTAAATTTCCCATAACCCAACTGATTTCATTACACTATACTATAACTTAACCAATTTCATATCATTATAGTCAGGTATAGTGGTCACTAGCACATGGTAAGTGATCAGGAAATATTGGTTGGATAAAAATATGAATCAAGTTGGAGCCAAAGAGATATTTCCAGGCTTGTCAGTCAACTACCTCTCAATGTTGCTTTAGTTCAGTGGTACTCAACCTTGGCTATCCATGAGCTCTATTAGAGAACTTCAAAAAATATATCCATACAGATAGACAGACAGATTATCTTGCAACCTGACAAGATTTAGAGTCAGCTAGGAGACACCCTATGTCTGTGAGAGTGTTTCCAGACAGGTTTAACTGAGGAGAGAAGGCCCACTCGGTATGTGGATATCACCATACCTGGGCTGGGGTTCTGGAGTGAGGAGAAAGAAACAAGGAAGAAAGCAAGGTGAGTGGCAGCTTTCACCTCTCTCAGCTTTTGAGCTTGTGGGTGCGGTGTGAGGAGCCCCTCACACGTGCGCTGCCGTAAGTATCGCTTCTTAAAAAGCAAAACAAATCACTTCTCCCCTTCAATTGCCTCTGTCAAGTACTTTGTTCCAGAAATAAGGAATCTAAGATAGGTAGATAGCGAAAGAGATAGAGGACACTTAGATTTCTGTGGCTACCCTCATGCCTCATTCAGTTGGTATTGAGATAACGTATAAGGAATTTCAGGCACGTATGTTTTCTAAACTCTCAGGTGACTTTCCTGGTCACCAAAGGTTAAGAACTCACCTACTGTCTGCACATGGTCCATCTGTCTTAGAACATATTAAGGAGGGGTAACTACAGCGAACAAATAAAAACCCAGGGATGTCTCTGATAGATCCAGTTTTAGATGGAGACAGAAAACCAATGGAAATAAGTTCTTAGAGCTTCTCTTAGATAAGAGGAGAAAGGATGATTATATTGAGGAGCTGTGCTGGCTAGTCTTATGTCAATTGGACACACAAACTAGAGTTATCTATCTGAAAGAAGAGAACCTCAGTTGAGAAGATGCCTCCATGAAAACAAATGTAAGACATTTTCTTGATTAGTGATTGATGGGGGGGGATCACATTGTGGGTGGTTCCTCCCATGAGCTGCTGGTCCTGGGTTCTATAAGAAGGCAGGCTGAGCAAGCCATGGGGAGCAAGCCAGTAAGCAGCACCCCTCCATGGCCTCTGCATCAGCTCCTGCCTCCAGGTCCCTGTCCTGTTTGAGTTTCTGTCTTGACTTCCTTCAATTATGGACTATGATCTGGAAGTGGAAACCAAATAAACTCTTTCCTCCTCAATTTGATTTTGGTTATGGTGTTTTATCACAGCAATAATAACCCTAACTAAGATAAGAGCATTAGATAAGCATAACTTTAAATAAGTATTAGTGGATTGGGATGTAGTTCAGTTGGTAGTGAGCTTGCTTAGCGGGTATGAAGCACTGGGTTTGATCCCAAGCACTACATAAACTGGTGATCCTGGCTCTTGGGAAGTAGAGACGGGAGTATCTGGAGTTCAAGGTCATTGACTACATAGTGACTGTAAAATTAGTAGGTTTAAGACATGAGGCCCTGTCTCAGAGGGAGCAAGAGAGTGAGACAGAGACAGAGAGATAACAGACACAGAAACAAAGAGAGCCCTCTGGATAATTTACTACATGCCTGTGAAATGCCATTCTCCTTGTCATACTACAGCAACCCATCTGGCCATGTTGTGGAAAGGTGCCTTGCAAAATGTACATGAGATTGTCTTCAGGATATATGGAGCCTGCAGAAGCTAGACGCCCACCACAGGCTCCCATCCTAGGGCTCCACTATAAGGAGCCGGTCTTGGATTCCTGTTGCTCATGCTAGTCCTGACCCTTTAGGCACTGAGTGAAGCACCCAAGTAAACCACAGAGCAGTAGATGCCAAGACTCTTCAATGCTAGTGCCCAGATGCCCCTCCCACACAGCTGGTCTGCAATTTCTGGGACTGAGAACAGGCATGAATGCTTCTTTGAATGTTCTTCTTGGCAGAGGTGTAGCCTACAAGTACTCAAGTGTATTTGCTTTGCATTTAGAACCTGATGAATGCTATGTGTATACAGACCTGAGTCATCATCACCCAAGTCTAAACATAGAGCAGCCCTGGCACCCCAGAAGGATACACTGACACATCAGCATGTTTTCAAAGTGTCCCGGGTGTTTCTACGAATCCTAGGGACCAATATATTTGAAAGACCCAGTGATCATACAATTCTAACTCAGTAGTTCTCACATTTGGCTTCACCTTAGAACCATCTCACTCTGGGGTTTGTAAAAACTCAAAACTTGTGCTATACCAGTCCAATCTCTGAAGGTAGGAGGCAGGACCTCCTACCAATGACTTAGGCCTATGGCCACGGTTGAAAATCATTGCATTGCTCTATTGTCTGTATCCTTAGTCTTTAAAGTGGGAGTCAGGAGCCAGGTGTAGTGGTGCACACCTTTAATCCCAGCACTGGGGACACAGAGATAGGTGGATTTCTATGAGTTTGAGGCTAGCCTGGGCTACACAGTGAGATCCAGACCAGCCAGAGATACATGATGAGACTTTGTTTTAAAAAACAAAACAAAACATCTATGTCAAAGTGGGGTTCAGGGGCCGGCAGCTCTGGCCTCCTCTAGGAGTTTGCTTGAAATTCAGAATCTTAGGCTCTTCCCCAGACTCACTGGGTCACAATCCACATTTCAAAAGATGCACAGGGATTGATGCACATGGGAATGGTTGAGACTGATCAAATTCACTTTCTAATTTACAGAGACTAGTTCATTTCACCTAAGACTTTGAAGGTAGAAAAGTCCCTGCTTTAGAATAGACATGGATGTATGGCTAGAGAATGACAGCAGTAGCCAGGCATAGGCCTAATTCTGCCCTGCTTTCTATGGCCTGCTTCTTCCTGCTAGCTCTCTTAATGGACAGCCTGTAGAGGGTATGGGTGCTGCCTTAAGAGTGATGACCTTTTGCTTCAATTCTGACACCTCTAGACACCCTATCCCCTAAACAGTTCTCAACCTCTAGCTTAATGGAAGATGTTAAGCTTAATAGGGTATGTTTATCTTCAGTCTTTATTGCAAAAATGCTACAGATCTTTAGTGATTTTTAACAGTCCCTTGAGCTCAGTGTTTTAACATATCCCACAATTATGACCCATATTGGGTTGACAGGGTACACTTGGCCTTCTTTTCCCATATGGGAAGCTTCACGTTTTAAATTATGTATGTCTTTTTTTTCTTCTATTGAAAATAAACTTTTTTCATACAGTATATTCTGATTACAGTTTCTCCACTTTCAGCTCCTCCCCACCCCCACCCCCGCCCAATTCAAATCCACATCCTTTCTCCAGGCATCTAAGGAATAATAATAAAATAAAATAAAACAAAAAGGAACAAACTGGAATAGGAAAAAAACAAACAATCAGAAGAAAAAGAACCAAAGAAAAAACACGAGAAACACATATAGATGCAGAGATACACACGTTTGCATACATAGAAATCCCATAAAAACACAAAACCAGAAGTCATAATATACATGCAAAGGACCTATACAGTTAACAAAATTCCCTAACTATTGTTTTCTGAATATAGAAAATTCTGTAAAGTACAAAAAGGAAAAGGTTGAGAAGAGGAAAAGGAGAAAGAGGAGATGGAAATAATAAAATACTGTGGCAGGTCAGTCATGGGTAGCCCTGTGAACATTTTCATTGGTTCATTCATTTTTTCCTGTTTATTTTGTTCTACCCATGACCACATCATATGTGACTTTTGCAGTTTATGGAAATGAGTTTATGGAAGTGACTCTCAATTTTGATTGCACGTTAAACCCACCCAAAGTGTGTTTATCCCCTTTATTTTGGGTTTTTAAGAGAGGGTCTTACTCTATGCAGCCCAGGCTGAAAGTCAAACACACTATGTAGCTCAGGCTGGCCTCAACGTCAAGGTGAGCCTCTTATCTCAGCCTTTTGAGAGAAGGGCTTTAAAGACTTGAATACCTAGGGTATATCTCAGATTATTCTGCTCCAGCATATTTGAGGGTGGTGACTGGGAATCAGCATTTCTAAAAAGTAAAATTTGAGCTAAGTTTTAGCTTATAGAAAGAGGGCAAAACAACAGAGTTCCACATGTCCTTCGTCCAGCATCTTCCAGTGTTCACATCTGACATCCAGAATGAGACCCACATGCCTATTAACATTTAGCACACCAAAAAGTTGTACCATACCCAGCTCTAAAAACAATCTGTAAGGCTTGCCCAGTGATTCCAGTGTATGGCCAAGATTGAGAAACACTGTTTTAAGTTAGTGGTCCAAATGGAAGCTCCACAGAACAGAAAACCATTTTCTCTAAAACTGTAAGCCTCTCTTTACTGGAGTAAATGTGGCTTTGTTGGAAGATGTGTGTTACTAGAGGGCAGGCTTTGAGGTCTCAGATGCTCAAGCCATGCCCAATGTGGCAGCCTCTTCCTGCTGCCTATAGATCAAGATGTACAACTCTCAGCTCCTTTTCCAGCACCGTGTCTGCCTGCACACCACCATGCTTCCTGCCCACCATGATGATAATGCCAAACCTCTGAAAGGGTAAACTAGCCCTCCCATTAAATATTTTCCTTTATAAGAGTTGCCATGGTCATGGTGTCTCTTCACAGCAATAAAATCCTAAGACAGCTAGCATGGTGATTAAATGTTATATGTATATACCATTTTATTTCCATATGTAATTTAATTTATTTGTTTGTTTTTGCTATTTATTTATTTATTTGTTTGTTTGTTTGTGAAAAGCTCAGCAAATGTGTTACCTACCACTGCAGTTTTTCTAATTCTTCTGGTGAGGAAGGACAGGGAGTCCCGAGAGAACAGCAGCACTGCTCTAAAGGAGACAAAAATGAAAAGAACGTGCATGGTCAAGAATAAAGCAAAAGCAAGGTGGTGGCAGCACATGCTTTTAATCCCAGCACTCGGGAGGCAGAGGCAGGCAGATCTCTGTGAGTTCGAGGCCAGCCTGGGCTACAGAGTGAGTTCCAGGACAGGCGCAAAGCTACACAGAGAAACCCTGTCTCAAAAAGCTAAAAGAATAAAGCAAAATAGAAGCCAAGACTCATATAATATACAATTATTATACTGATAGGCTGTGTTTTAAAAGAGTAATTATCTAGAATCAGTCATAAAATTTATTGACTGTTTATATTAACAATTATATACACAATATTGCTAAAATATTTATTGAGTGACTTTTTCTGTTTGTTTATGTACTTGCAATATCAATCTGTCTTCAGAAACTCCAAAGAGGGATTAAGAAGTAAACATATCCTAGAGAAAATTAGCCTAAGTGAAATAGGCCAGGTATAGAAAGACAAATATCACATGGTTTCACTTACTTGTGGAATCTACAAAGGTCTAACTCATGGAAACACAGAATGAAATTGGGGGTTACCAGACGATTTAAAATGAGAAAATTGGAGAATTCTTGATTACAGGACACAAAATTCAGTTAGACGTCATGAGACATACTATGTGACATGGTGACTAATAGTTATTATATTGTATACATGAAAAATGCTAAGAGTACATTTTAAATGTTCTCATCACACAAAGAAAAACTTAAGTATGTGAGGTTATGCATATGCTAAATAGCCTGCCTTAGAAATTCTACAATGTACACCAGAACATCAGTGTACACAGAAATACACATAGCTTGCTTGTCAATTATAAATGAGTCAGCCAACGCCTAGCAACAATCCACTGAATGCTCTACCCAGAGCCCTCCATCTCAATAGAGGTTTTTAAGATCATGTTTTCAGATGGTATCATGATAGTTTATAAGAAAACAGGAAAAAAAAGAACCTTTTCAGACATCAAAATTCATATGAAAAAGATCACAGTCACAGACAGAGACATCTTACCCAGTGGCCAAATCTGTACAGTTTCGAAAGTAGCCATCATGGTGCACACATTTGCTGTCTCATTCAGTTTTATTGTGAATGTACAGTTTAGCGTGCTGTAAAGAGAAATACATGCAGCCAGCATGTTAGTATGTATGGATAGTTAGTACATATATTAGAAATCTGGTTATACTTTGTAATTGAGTTTCCAAACTCAAGAGTGAGAAAGGGGACACTTACAGTGTTTACTTTGCAATATTACCCCAGTAGCCTTACAAACACCCATCTTCAAGGTTGTGATGATTATTCTTGGTTGTCAACTTGACTACATCTAGAATTAACTAAAATTCAAATGGCTGTAAATGATCTTTTCTGAATTAGATCTTTAAGGTGGGAAGATCTACCTTTAATCTGGGCCCCACTTCTGCTGGCAGCCTATATAAAGGACAAGGGAGAAGGAAGCTGGCTCTCCCTTTGCCTGCTTGCTCTCACTCTCAATAGCAAGTCCATACCTTCACTGGCATCAGAGCCTGCTTCTTTGAGGTTTCAGAGTATACTGAAGACCAGCTGAGACATCCAGTCTTGAGGACCGAGCAACTACTGGATGCTTGGACCTTCTGTTGGTAGACATTGTTGGACTAGCTGGACCACAGCCTGCTAGTCGTGTGTGTGTGTGTGTGTGTGTGTGTGTGTGTGTGTGTGTGTGTGTGTGTGTGTGTGTGTTCTATAAGTTCTGTTTCTCTAGAGAACCCTGACTAATACATATGTTCTGTACTTCACTCTCAAAACTTTATTATAAGAAACATCAGGTTCACATTCACAGATGCTTCAGACAAGAGGCCTTCAGTCCATACCTGGCTCCAGGTTCGCTTTGCAGGTATGCAATTTGGCAGCAAAGACTAGCACCTTGACATTTTAAATTTTTGCTACCATCCAAAAAAAAAAAAAACTTGACTATTTGTCTGGTATCCTTAGGCATTTCAAATTTCAGCATAGAAACCTTTCTATAAACCAGCCTAAGCTAAATGTTAAGATCTCTTAAACCCCAAATCTCCTTGAAATTCAATCTAGATATCAGATGACTAGCCATTTAAGCTGTTCACCCTGTTTCTAATGATGTAGGTGGAAAGAAATTAATGCTTAAAATATTGGAGAGAGAGAAAGGAAATGAAGTAGATACCCATAGTATGAAGGGATCCGAAGTATAATTTTATGAAAGATTTGCCATAATTTGTATTAGTGAATAGTTGATGAGTGAAAATTGTCAATTTATAGGGCTTCAAATGCTCAGGGTTCTTGTAGTGAGTTTACCACTTTACAAGCCACTGACTATGCAGCGAGGGCCACCAAGGGACCCAACTTAAAAGAGTTACCTCAACAGCCCCCAATAATTGCTTCACTCCTGCATGTCCTTTTTTCCATCTCTTCTTTCACATTCACTGTGTTCCTATTCCCTTATCTCCTTTCCCAAGCTCCTTATTGTAGGACTTCTTTTCTACCTGGCATTTACCTTGCCTGACCTAATGTGAGCCACTTCAGAGTTAAGGACACTGATGGCCCAAGGAAATGAGAAGAAAGATGTTAACAAAGTGATTTGTATTCATAAAAAATATGAATATAAAATATCACTGATGTTTATTTATGTTAGAGGAAAGTCTTCGAGTTGAAAATTTAAGCTTCCTTGATGCTTTATTTCCATAAATAGAGAAAAGATAGATATAAAAAATTAAAAATGACTTACTTTTGGGTCTCTGCTGTAGCACACATGATAAAGTAAGTCTGAAATAAATAAACAAACATATATACAGTGCTCCACCAGTTACAAATGTCAGAAAAGACAATCCAGGACTAACCACAGAATTTCCAAACCACAAGAACTCCTAGAGATACTGTACATTCCTCTTGCATTCTCAACAAAGCTTCTTCAGGCCATACAAGCTCTGGCTGCCACAGAGTCAGAGAGCTCACTTGTACACAGGTAGCTCAATCTCCTGGAGGTTTTATTTGAAGAAACTTTCAGTCTTACATAACAGCAATCCTACCTCCTTACAGTGCCCACCCATAGCTCCTAGTTCTGAGTTTTGGAACAATGCAACAGATTCATTCACTCTTTTGGCATGATAGGTTTAGGAGAATCTGAATGTGTATACCCAAGAACACAGAATTCCATGCACTCCCTTGAATAGTAATAACGATAAGCAAGATATAGGGTATACTATAGTTACCTCACTTAAGGTCTGTAGAGTTTTGTTGAGCTCTGATCGCCTGTTAATAGAATGAGAGAAACTGACATGAAGGAGACCATTAGTGATGTGAAATTTGAAACAAGGTAGCTTTTTAAGCAATTAGATCCAGTGTGTGGCATGTACTGCTTACAGTATTCACTCTGAAGAGACATGGGGCATAATGAGAGATTGCTATGTTGGGGAAATCAATTATTTATAAGACAAGGAAAACTAACCAGATGGGAGATGGATCAGTCCTAGCTAAGAGCAAGATATAAATTATGGTTGAGCAATTGTGTTATTCATTAGGCTACTGCAAACCCCAAGGCAGCTTCTTCTGGCAGACAGCCAAAGAAAGAGCTGGCCTGGGGCAAAGATTTCTGAGAAGGGTAAGTCATTCATCCTGGGCTTCTGATTAATACCTCATCTGCCATCAATGGACACAGCCTTCTCTGACTCCAGCCCTGTCTCCCCCTCCTTCAACTCCCCTGTGGGAATTTCTCTCACTCCTTGTCTCCATTCCTGCTCCTGCAATATTTTCGTTTCTTTCTATAATGCCCAGTGTTCCTCCTCTGACTTGTGAATCACTGTTTCATGACAATATGAACAAATGGTATACATCATCTTTTTATATTGTGACATAATGTTTTTATCTACAAAGTTCATATTTTAAAACCATGCAGTCAAGTTACCAAAAATATCTAATAATGCTTTAAGTATGTTTACAATTTTGTGCTGGGTCTGTTTTTATATCTCTCCTCAGCTGCATGTGGCTTGCTGACCTTAGGCTGAACACCCTTGCATGAAGTCTGGACTTGAACTTGTCTAACAATAATGCTGGATAATGAATTGTATTAAAATTCAAATACCAATTCAGATGAAGCTGTTGTTTAATTTCAGAGCACCAGAGGGAACAATCTCAGGAGACTGTTAGTTGATGGCAGATAACTGTGGTTAGTTTGCAAAGTAGGCAAGGACCAATTTTCTCTGTATACTTTGGGTCTCTGTATCCTATTCTAGGTCTCCAAAAGCAAAAGGAGCCCAACTGTATCTTTCCACACAGTGTATATGAAGTTTTAAAGCAAACATCAGATTACTCACTTCAGCTCACTTAGAGACCGGACTCCAGGCAAGGTGCCATTAGCTATATCTTGATTCTGTTGGAGGTGAGAACTCATTAAGAAAACAACGAGCACCAAATTGAAACACATTCTCTGACAAGAAGTTTCATTTTTAGCCACCCGAGAGTGAATGCTAACTCCATAAACTACTGATGATCAAATCGAAGTTACATAGATAAGGGGAGTACCCAAGAGTGCATCGGTATTGGCTGAGCCGGTTTGGCTTTATTTATTTTTAAAGTGTCAGAGTCAGTTAAGTTCTGTCTTTATTCTGTCCAAGGGCTCCCCCACAACAGTGCTATTCAAGTTCTCCTCACAACAGGTTTCGGAGTCAAGGTACATCAGTATAGAAAGGGAAATTTGACAGTGATATTGCTGTATTTCTAGAACCCAGCCCATGGCCTGGCATAGGGTAAGCAGTTAGAAAATAGTCAATGAATGAATAAGCACATTTGGCCTAGATTCTCTGGCTCAGTTTAGGTTGCCAGAAAGTGTCTATCACTGTATTTGGCTCTTCCAAGTGGGGGGCACAACCAGATCTGGAAGATTCTTAACTCTCTCTCTCTCTCTCTCTCTCTCTCTCTCTATATATATATATATATATATATATATATATATATATATATATATATGTTGTTGGGAATTTCTAAAGTAATTTGATACTTCTAACTGGTAATATTACCATTCTTATTCAGCAAGCAAACCTTTAGTAAAAACTAAAATATAAGTATTAGAAAAATAACATGATTATTATTAATTCAAGCCCTTAGTACAAAGCTAGAAAGCCAAGGAGACAGATTTGTCTTAAATTTGTTCATAATTCAAACAAATCAAGTATCACAAATAATCTGAACCTTTGGAAAATCTTGAAACACATGGAAATGCACTTTGAAAGATTGCAGTTAAAGAAAATCTTGAAAGCCTACCTGGGTCACATTGTGGTCGTCATCATATTGAAACACTATCTCACCTCTAAAAAACACTAAAAACAAATTTTCAGAAAGAAATTTGAGATTCGTGTCCTTACAGTTTGAGAATTAATACAACACATTACAAGGTCATTAAAATATTTCATAAATGGTTTAATCGTAATCTTTGTTTTGAGTCCTGTTCCTCTACCGATGCTCTTCATTGCTTGTCAATAGAATTTTCAGAAGGTAGGAGCTGTAAAATTCATGTAGGAATTCAGTAAGAGAGAATGTTACCTGCTTGCCCAAGGTGTTTTCATTTCTACTGCTGAAACGTTTTCACTTTAGGATAAGTGGGGACTATGGTTCCAAGGTGACCTTCCAAAGAACATCTTTGACAGCTGGAGTTACAGTGACATAGATGACTGAGAGAAAATGTGTTCCTGAGCAGCTAAGCAGCCTTATGGAAGTCGGTTCTTTGTCAGTTTTTAAATTTGTGTTTTGAGAGTTTCATACACTAGTATTTCCTTTACATCATTTCCCTCCTCCGTCTCCTCCCTTCAACTCCCCCCAATCTCTACCTGGTCTTAAATTCATGGTCTCTTATTCCGTAATTATTATTGTTACACACACAACACACACACTGATTTAGAAATATAATCTGCTGAGTTAATTTAATGAATTTTTATACTGATACACAAATTTCAAATAATATAGCCCATAATTATTAAAACAAATATATTTCAAGTCTATATAAAATTATGCACTTAAAAATAAAGCTCTTGAAACCTTGTTTAGAGTTTCGACTCTGTGTGTGTGTGTGTGTGTGTGTGTGTGTGTGTGTGTGAGAGAGAGAGAGAGAGAGAGAGAAAGAGAGAGAGAGAGAGAGAGAGAGAGAGAGAGAGAGAGAGAGAGAGAGTGAGTTTGTCAACCCCATTCTTGTTGGGTGCATATGTTCACAGCGTAAGTGTCCTGTGAGCCTAGTAGTTCTGGTTGCACAGAACAACCAAAAAGCTACCACCTTTTGACCCTAGCCTAATTCTTCCTGGCCAGATAGCTCCCCGCTTATTCCTAGGTCTTTAATAGGCCTAGACTGGAAACCTGCAAGAAGCAGAGGTTTCGAGTTTTTGGCAGGATATCATGGGATTTCTGGTGCCAGAAGAGTTGGTCCTTTGATGAGGTTGTTTTTACCAGTCACTACGACAAATGGTCAATTCAGTCACTTAACTGGGGAAAACATTACTCCAACCAGATTTCTGGCGTCTGTTATTCAGGATAACTATGTTCGATTTTTAGTTATCAAATATGATTTAGACACAAAATGGAACTAGGCATAAGTCTCAGCCCAAAATATAGGTGATTCCTCCAAATAATGATGTTACAGGGATATAGTGAAGAGAAGGGTAAGAAAGGGGAGCAGGGAAAAAAAAAGAAGAAAAAGTTCTATAAATGCATAAGAATAAAATGTATCCAACATTTGTGTGTGTTTGTGGTGATAGGGATTTAACCCAGAGCCTTGTACATATTAGGCAAATATTCTACCACTGAGCCACACTGTTAGTCCATTTTAAGAAATCTAGACAAGCTAACAGTTTCCTCTTATAGTGTCCCTGGAACAGAAAGCTCACATGAGCACATCTCTCACACACACAGTAGGCAGTATTTGTAAAATACTAACTTTTTAGATTGTATTTAATTATGTATCTATGTATGTAAGTTTGTGAAATGAATGTAGTGTCCTTAGAGATGAGAAGAGGGTGTAGGATTTTCCTGGAACTGGAGGTACAAGTGGTTGTGAGCTGCCCATAGGTGCTAGGAACCAAACTTCAGTCCTCTGCAAGAGCAATATGCTCACCTACCCTCTGATACATCTCATCATCCATGAAGTATTTAAATAGGAGTATTTAAATTTAAATCTTGTTTTCTAATCTATTCAATCATATTTTTACTTGAAACATTATCTGTATTTTTCAGACAAAATATAACACTATAAATAGGAACAAAACAGAAAAGGTAAAAATTCCTCTAATGATTCTTACTGAAATTGATAGCAAGACTTTATATCATAAAATACACCATTGTCTTCCTTTTCTCTCTACCCATGATCTCCAATCCAGTTCTGATCTGCCACAGCATATTTTTCTGTTTTTCACATTTGCTTTCATTGGTTTAAATAAGGAAGAAAGCCCAGAGAGCCAAATCAATGGGAGAAAAGAGGTTGTTTCATGCCTCTGGCCCATGGCAGAAGGAAAAAGTATTCCTATTTCAAAAATAGCATGTTCTCAAGAGATTTCCACCTCAACTTTAAAAACACAGTGGACAGTCTTAGAGATGGCAAAACATTACAGACACTACTGGAATCAGCATTTAATTAAACATCCAAAGGCTCCACATTCTAAAAGTCTGGTTTGTTTTACTTTTAGCAAAGGACAATACCCTGTTTTTGAGGCATAATACTTACAGTCCTATGAAAAAGCTTGAGAGATTTACATATAAAAGTGACTTCCAACAATCAATAATAATTTTATTATTAAGTATATTCATGAATGAAATCTAAGATGACTAGAACTAGTATGGATTTAGAGCTAAAGTTAAAATGTTAGTCACAGAGTCCCAAGCTTCATATTAAGGAAGTTTATCAATCTTCTCTGACCAGAAAATGGAAAGATAATTTCAGCCAGGTCTAAAGTTTACTTTTGTTTTTATTAGGGACTTCCAGTAGCCTGGTTGTATTTTTCAAAAAAGAGGACAAATCAGAAAGGCACATGCAAACACAACAGGAGAAAAATAAACCATTTCTCTCTGTGGACCAGACTTATTTGGTTATGTGTGATGCTCACTAGAACTAACCTGAGTCATTGCAAATAGATGACAAATTGCAGATATTTCTCTGGGATTTGACTCCTGAAAAAAAAGAGAGAAAGAAACCTAGTTGGTTAAGCATGCTAATAACTGTGCTATATACTGCACTGTTAAGAAAATTTGCAAATGAAGCCATCAAATGTAGACCAAAAGTATTAAAAAGCTAAACAGAATTGGCTGGATAAAATTACAACAAGAATAATGGAATGCAGCTATGGGATGTGACTGTACTACTCTTTGGCACACCACTGTCTGACCTTCAGTCCTTCTCTGAAATTTCTTTGTCCCCTTTCTAATTAATCCTTCTCTTGTTCAATATAAGTAGAGAGCCATGGAAACAAATCATGTATAGAAAATTTATGTGGGCTAGTCTAGAATCATAGGCCTTCCTTCCCTTCCAAGGTAGGAAAATCCTAGAAGACTCTAATGTTGATCTTAGCTCATATAGAGTACTCAACAAATGCACACTAGAAATAATAGTAATGTTACAATTTCACTTCATGAACAAAAGTTACAAAATTCAAAGCATATTTGCTGAGTATTTTCTATATTTTCTTGAATAATATAGGGTCTTGAGAGGTCACACATACAGACCCTGCCCGCAAGAAGCTTACACTCTGGTGGGTGATACCAGTCAGGAAATAAAAGGGTCACGTGATAGCACTTTACAATCTAGTGGATGATACTAGCCAGGAAATAAAAAAAGTTGAGTGATGGGCAGGACATCAGGCCACACAAACACACAAAGGAGGAAGAGATGAATTAAGTGAGATTAAGTGAGCCATGTTAAAAAAAAAACTTTATGTAGGTCAACCTGACAAACACTTTGTCCTTTATGAAAGAAGGGCATCTTTTTGTTTTATTTGAAAAGATCTCAAAGTTCCATTCAATAATAGTATCTTTCTGTTGGCATATAAGAAATAAGAAAATGGGAGGGTGGGGAAGGCAAATGCTGTTGAGGTACTAAGTAAACCAGTGAAGGAACAAAGATAATTCAAAAGATTATTGTGCTAAGCAATATTTTGTCTCCTTGTTATGTCTTCTTTGGTCAGAATTATACATGCAATGTCCAAATGCAAGCTTATTTCCAGTGGGCAGTATGAGTTTGTTCCTGCGAGAAATTAGTTTGGATGCAAATGAAAATTGTAATTTTTACTTAGTGCCTGTGATATGGTTTCTGTCAGAATGATTTATTGGTGTTTGAGTGTCATGCTCCAGTTAAATTCAGATTCTGTGAACAGACTTGAATTTCACCCTGTGCAAAGTATTATAAAATGTATAGATGGTAGGTAGTAATGCTTTCAGGAATCTTGAAACCAACGTTCTCTTGCTTGCTAAGCTTGTCATTCTGATCCAGATTTTACCTGCATCTCCGTTTCTGCTCTCCACAATGAGAGTTTTCTTCCCAACTTCTACAACTGTTGTCTATAATTCCCACCCCTCCCCCAGTACATGACCAAAGATAATTCTTTAAATCCTGACTGAGAACAACTTTATCTGAGAAGGTCAGATAATAAATATTTTAGGTTTTGTGAGCTAGGTGGTTTCTGATGTAACTACCCAGTTCTGTGTAGCAGAAAAGCAGCCATAGAAAATAATTTAAACAAATAGACAGGGCAATGTTCCAATAAAATTCTATTTACAGAAACAGGCAGTAAGCCAGATTTTCATATTGAAATCAACGTAAAGCCTTTGTTAGACATTCCTTGTGTGCCTGGGCTTGCACTGAACACTGAAGAGTACATCACTTCTTCATTTAAAAAAAGGTTCAGTCCCTTAGTTCTTTTGTTGATTACATTCTGTGGATAATCTCATTACCACTAGCCCCTCTATTCCCTATGTATCTTAATTATGTTAGAAATATCTGTGGGTCTAGGGTGTAGCTTTGGGGGTAGAGTGCACACTTAGCATGTGAGGGCCTATGTTCAATCCTCAATACCTAAACAAACAAACACACATCATACTGGTAGAATCCTTGACTGTATCTGCATGCATGTTCATGCCAGTTTGGTTACCCTGTCTTACCCTTAGATGAAAAGATTCTTGAGGGTAGGCACTGGTGTCTGATCACTATTACACAGACCAAAACATCTAGTATAATTTTAGGTACCCAGTGAATACACATCCATTCATTAAGAACAGATTTTATTTTTAAAAAGTATGAAAAAAGACAAAGAAATCATAAATACCAGCCATTTCTTTAGTTTTACTTTAGTTATAAAAAGAAAGTCTTGATATTGATAATAAGTCATACCTGATGCATTGGAGGTTTTTACTATAGTGATTTTAGTTTTTTCTGCAAAGAAGCAATTTAAATATTAGAGCAGAATTGTTGCTGTTTTAAAAAAACAATTTGCCATGAGTATCATTTTTTTTTTTTTTAGTGAAGTGCTAAGAAAAGCACACTGTTGACATTTTGACGATCCCTTCAGTCATCTCAGCAGCAGAATGAATGGGACACTCATTCACAGAACATGCACCACTGGCCTAGGGTGGGTCTGAGAGTTGAAGTTGCATGTTTACCCAGTTAGATCATACCCATTACACATCCCACTGCTTGTGTAATTCTACTTCAGTTTCCAGGCACTACGACTAGAGCAATCAATGTGAATTTATAATGCAGGTAGGTAGAAGTAAGTTGGAAACAGCCTTCGGATGACAGGTTGTAAGAACAGGTAGTTCAGAATGAAAGTCAGTGTGAATCAGTCTATACTGAATCCAAAATATTGCTAGTTTAGTTTACCATCAAGAATCTTGATTGCTTCTTTAGGGGCAATACAATACTATCCTCTCTGTACTGGCAGATAAAACTGCTCTCAGAGAAGTCAAGACCATTCAACAAGTGTTGCATAACAAGCTCATAGTAGAACCAGGATTGCTCAAGTTAGGGGCCCACAGGCAAGTATTAAAGTGCTCTGAGGAGCCAAGCCTCAGGAATATCTTTCCAAAGGCGTTTGGAGACAAAGTCCACAGTCCATCCCCTAGATGATGGAGAATCAGGTTCAGAGAGACTTGTGTAAGGAGGATTGCCAACTATAAGAGGCTGTATTCAGGGCACAGATTGGCAAAGAAATTCTGTCTCCTAGAGGAGATAGGCAAATTGTGAAAGAAAGACTAAGTTCAGAGCTTGGAGACATCCTGAAGAATAATGATATTATAGGGACGGTTTCATAAACTTTGGTATGTTTGTTACTGATTGAGTTTACTTCAGTGTGTGAATCATAGACAATGGTTGGTGGGATTTACAGAGGTGGATACCACTTCGCACTGTCATTAATAATCCTTTGTACATTATTTTGTTTGCTTTGCTGTTTTTCTTTCCATAGTAAGTGAAGCACAATTGTGAAAATAATTGTATTTTTGTAGCTAAATGCAGAAAAATATTCAACTTCACTAATAATAAAGAATGAAGAATACTAAAGAATCAAGAAAAAATGTAATAATATATAATGTAGTCTCAGCAAAGGTACAGTGACATGGCAGTTCTCATTCACTGCTGGCAGAATGTTGTGGGGTACAATTTTTCTAAAAGGAAATTAGGCAGTAGTTCTCAGGGGCCTTAAAATATTCATACTGCTGACTCATTATGTCCAATCCATGGAATGTATCCTATAGAAATCAGGGATGAATGCAAAGATGTTGGCATCAGGATGTTCATTGCAACAACTTCTAGTAAAAAAATACAAACAACTTTAATGTTTAACATATGGCACACAATGGAATATCATCAAGTCATTAATAGCAAGAGACCATGGAAAATACTAACAATTTAATATTAAGTTAAAAGAGAAATATAAAATCTGTGTAAATTATGATTATTCTGCAAAAGGGTAATTATATATATAATTGCAAGTGAAATGTGTATATATATATGTATGTATATATATATATATAAGCAAAACTGAAAATGTACTAAATTACTAACAATAATAGTCTTAGTAAAGTAACACTAAAGATTTCCCCATATTCTGGATTTTATGAGCTAATATGCATGGCTATGATATACAAAAGAGAACAAATGTTATTTTAAGAAGAGTGATATGGCCATAACAGGAAGCTTAGGAGTATGGTGACAACAGAAGGATAGCTCAATGACAGAGTCAAAGAGCACTCATTCAAAGGTTGACCACCTAGGGAGATGAGCAAAGGAACAATAGAAACTTGTTCCTTTACTAATCCATCAGACCCCCAGGTACGAAGAACTCAAGAAGCCACAGAAGACAATCTATGGTACTAGGAAATGTGAAATTACCTGTTTTGTTTAAAGTCGACAACACTTCTGAAGCAGCATCTAAAATAAAATAATAACAAACGGCATAATTACTGGCATGGCTAACAAGTGTGACTCTTTCCAGATTCCTTAAACACTTCAATTTCCCTGAAATCTAGACAGTAGAGTTTTGCAAAATCTAACTGGTACTAGCCAATGCACTGTCCCCACACCCATTCTCTGCTCTTCAGCCCCAAGATGAAGTTGAGTACACATTTATTCTTTGAGAATGTATTTTCTGAATGTCTGCTGTGTGTGTGTAACACATAGCAACACTCCAATATTCATTAGACTTAACTTTACCCATTTATGCTATTTAATATTTTTGTCCCATGGCAGAAAAGGGGATGGAAAGATTGGAAGAGACAGAGGACAAGGAGGACAAGAGTGAAACAGAATCTTCTGGACATGACAGGACTCCTGCACTCATGAACTCACACAGCTGTGGTTACCTGGACAGGATCAGCCCAGTTAACATTCTAGCATGGAATGAGAAGGGCTTCATGAGATCCCCCTACCCCTAATTGAGGAGCTATGGACAGCTGATGCTTTTGGGGGAGAGAGAGTCAACTTTCTTTAAGGTTTGACCACCCTTCAGCGGATGGCTCCATGTTCAAGACTATATACGGGCAGCACAAAGTGGAGTTGATGTGTTAATTTTTTAAAAAAGAGGACACGAACTTGGGGTTGGATAGGGAGATGAGGGTGGACCTGGAAGGAGTTAGTGAGGAGAGTGGAGGGCGTTTGTGATCAAAATACATTGTGTGGGATTACCCCAAAATTAATAAAAATGTTTAAAAAAAAGAAAAAAATTGTCCTTTTTTCTCCATGTTAATGAGAAATCCCTCTTGGATATGAATTTTTATAACATGAATAACAACTTTAATAGCCCTGGGGATGCTTAGTAGCTTTCACCAGTGGCACATTCTTACAAAGGAAGTTAAATATAATGCTAGTTTAAGTTTGGAGTTCTTAAGCATTATCAACTTTTAGGAAAATTTCATTTTGATCCTATTTGATAAAAAAAATCCAATTAAAATGGATTCTACAGGTATTTCTTTAAGTGAAAAGAATTCTAGAATTTATTATTAGAGATGAAAGTTTAGGGAAAAAAATGGTATACGCACATGCCTGCAATCTTAACAACTGAGAGGCCAAGGCCAAAGAATTGTGAGTTTGAGTCCAGCCTGGGCGACATAGTGAGACCTCATCTCAAAAAACAAACAAGCAAATAACTAGGCAAACACAATGCACTGTCATGCTTAAATGCATCCATCTATACCCCACACAATAAGAAGCACTGCAGCCAAAGCTGGACTGAAGATAATCCTTCCACTGAGCAAAGTAATCACACCCAAATCTGACAACAGTCGGTTCTTCGAATGGGGCGAATTATGAATTTAATCAGCTTCAATCAGTAAAAGATACATTTATGATTATTTAGCTCCGTAATCACCAACCACAGGGTAGAATTTTATTTTAACCAAGAGATTCTGAGAAGTGTTGGGGTTTGCTTCCCTTCAGAGGGCAGAGAACAGAATGTCCTGTTCACCTACTTCCCTGGGATATAGTGAGGTTCTTTGTTCTCTTCTCTAACATGATGAGGAGCCAGTGTTTTGTTTTTTGTTTTGTTTTGTTGTTGTTGCCCATTTCATGCTATTTAAAAATCACCCATCAAGGGACTGTCTTTGAACACTGTGTCCTCCAAATTCATGCTGAATCATATTGAAGTCACTGGATGTACTTCCCACAGTTAAATAATCTGTCATGTCAAATTTGTTGGCATTGTGTTAGAGAGCAAATGGAATGGAGTACTTAAAGAGTGTAAACGTTTCTAGTATTTTCTAGAATAGTTACAGAGGTAGAGGGATTGTTTTTTTTTCTTCCATGATCACAGACATTTTATCAATTACCCAGAATAGTTACTCTTACATGTTGGCAGGTTTTAAGTTTTGGAGTGTTGGATTATATGGGATTACTTAGTGTATCCAGATATAATTTAGAGATAGAAGTCTTCATCACCACTTATTTATTATACTGCTATTCGTATGAAGGGTTATCAATTTTCACTTGCTTCAGAAACATTCTTACCATTGAGGCTTGTAGTTTCTACCTCTTTATTTTTCCCAAGGAGAAGAAGACAAAGGTATAATTAAAACAAAAACATAACAAATTGGACTACATCTAGGCTTAAAGATTTTCAAAATCTTGCCTGGTGTACCATTGGAGTAGGGGACAAGACTGACAAGAGATGATTCAGCTGCAGAGAGAAAAAAGTAAGTGAATATTTTGAAACAATTATATTTCTTTTGAGCCAAGGTCTCAATGTATAGCCTTGGCTTGAAACAATTATTTATGAAATTTTAAGAAGCCATAACTCTTGAGATACAATTATAAAAAGTAGAAAAAGTGCTATGAGACTCAAATCAGTCTGCTGAACCTTTAGACTATCACAGCAATAAATTAGGAACAAAATCGGAATAAAATAAATGATAGTTTCATTATTCTCCAGCCAAGAGAGTTCTAGAAAACATTTAAAATAACTGTCATGGTTATATTGTCATGTTGACTCCACACTATTATAATGATGCCTGCCAACTGCCAGGTCTTCCTTCCCATGGTACATTTAGAATGTGTGTGTGTGTGTGTGTGTGTGTGTGTGTGTGTGTGTGTGTGTGTAAAATATCATTCAATACTAGAGTACCTAGCCTATTTCTTGGCAAGCCATTTAAAAATATGGCTGCTATTAAGGCAATAAATCAAGTTATGAATTTCTTGTGGAATGACTCCACTCATGCTAGGAAGTCAAACTATTACACACATTTCAAATGTTTAAATATTTAAGAGATTCAGTGGTTTGCTCTCTACCTAAACATGCAGAGAATCACAAAACACTTTACAACTGAAATAAAGCTTACAGTAGAGAACTTGATTTTCAGCTGGTATGGACAAAATCTGGGTGTGTTGAAGCACTTGGCTGGCCTTTTTCAGACTGCTCGTGGGTTGGCTAAACACACACACACACACACCCTGTCTGTCCCATATTCTTGCTTTCATATTTTGTCATTTACTATATTTATTCTTTTAAACAATTGCCAAGATCTTTCTTGAGGAATAAGACTGGTTCGAGGCAATCCTAGTCAAAGGGTGCTTAGGAGGCAGAACAAAATAATTGGCCAGAGCCAGTTTTTAATGAATGACTATTAATTCTTTTGGATGTTGACAAATGGTGACACAATTCAAAGAAGAGGCCTGTGGGCATAGTTGTCTTCCTCCGTTGACACTACACTGGGTCTTGCCATCTGGTTTGTGCATCCCTACCCCCAGGGCACCCAGAGCCCAAGTTATGACTAGAACTCACAAAACACTACTCTCCATTTTATACAAACAGGGTTTTGCAGACTTTGCTATGATTGCATTTGCCAAGAGCTATTCTACTAGAGCAGTGGTTCCCAACCTTCCTAATGCTGTGACTCTTTAATACAGTTCCTCATGTTGTGCTGACCCCCACCCCAGCCATAAAATTATTTTCATTGCTACTCCATAACTGTAATTTTGCTACTGTTATGAATTGTAATGTAAATATCTGTGTTTTCCAGTGGTCTTAGGTGACCCCTGTGAAAGAATCATTCAGCCTCCTAAAGACTCTTGACCCATATGTTGAGAACTGAGTACTAGAAGGAAAATACACTAGCATGATGAACCTAGAAACTCAACAACTAGGGGCCAAGCTGACAAGGACAAGAGCTTGGGCTTTGGTGGCTTACAGTTCAGGGTTTGAATCTTTATCCATAACGTAATAACTCATGCTAACGACAGTCGTTTATTTATCGTATAGCAGGTACACGTAGTCTCTTATTTCATCTTTAACTATCTCATGAAGCAGATACTACTGTTCTCCTCAATTTACACAGGAAGTAACTGAGGCACAGAAAGGTTAAGGAACCTGCCTCAAATCTGAGCTAGTGATGGAGGTGGAAGGGTGGTAGCTTACTTAATTCAAACCCAAGAGACAGGTTGGCTCCAGAGAATGTGTTAATATGACCAAGTTTCTCCTGCTGAGCCTGTTTCCACATCTATAGCATGAACATAATGATTCCTATGCTGCAAGCCTGAGAGGAATGAGCTGTCTGAAGACTTCCAGGTACAATAGTACATGTATAAGAGATGGCTGCAATTATTAATTGATTTAGATGATTGAAAGAATAACAACAGAAATTCATTTTCACAGTCCTAAGGATGGACTATCAGCTGACTGACAACCCTTCTGAACACTTGGTATATCAGAAAGAAAACAGGTAGGGCACAAAGAAGCCATGCGCTACCTGTGTGATGTAGGGCAAGAAGCTGTGAGATCTTAGACAAGTTATCCAGCAGCCCTAGGCTCTGTTCTCTCACCATAAGATACTAGGATGCTAGTTCCAGCTGTCAGTCTCCCAGTAGAGTACTGTTCTCGGTTCCTGTAGGTTCTAGTTATATATTTCTCTTTATTTGCCTTCCCATTGTCATATGTGCTAAGTTCTTAGAAGCCTCTGGAAAGAGATTCTTTAAGTGAAGGTACTGAAGGAGTGTATTTAAAAGAACAGCTCACCCTGCAATTGCAACAAAACTTGGCATGTTCAAGTTCTTGATGCTGTTCAGATTTGTGAGCCAGAATACTGAACATAGCTGAAGCAGTTAAGCAGCTACCCGATGAAGTCCATAGTCCCTAGAGAGTTATTCCCCAGCTTTGCTAGGCAATATGGAAGGATCAATATGCCTGTCTGCTCTTGGTCTTGTTGGTGTATGTTTAATGACAATTAATTGAACCAAGCTTCTTAAAGGAAAACAGTTTCGCTGTATCTGACCATATGTCATACTGCACGGAGGACTTTCAGAGTAATGCTTTCCTGAGATGCCCCAAAGTCATAAAATAACTCTTACCAGATGGTGATAGCAAACTGGAATTACCAGCGTCTTCTGTCAAAGAAAAAAGTGATTTAGTATTAGTTTGGTTTGTTCACATATTTGTAGGCGACTAACATTTTTAATGGCAATGAATGTAAATTGAGCTGCAAATGACTACCAAAAGAGGGCAGCATGTTATTTTACTATTGTTTGCCACACCCTGTTTCAGTGTTTCAGTTCTCTACAAAGATAGCTTTTTAGTGAAGTACTCCTCCCAGTTTTTAACTCTTGTTTACGTGTGTGTGTGTGTGTGTGTGTGTGTGTGTGTGTTAGATGCACACATGTGCATGTAGGTGCCCATGCATGTTTATGCAGAAGCCAGAAGAGAATATTGGGTGTCCTCTTCTATCTCACTCCACTTTACCATTTATCTATCTATCTATCTATCTATCTATCTATCTATCTATCTATCTATCTATCTATCTATCGACAGGGTCCTTCACTGAGTCTGAAGCTCATTGTTTGGGCTAGGCTGATTAGCCAGTAAGCTCCTGGCATCTGCTTATCTCCACTCCCCAACACTGGACATACAGGCACATGCAACCATGCTGGATTTTTATGTGGGTTCTGAGGACTTGAACTCAGGTTCTTTTGTTTTCACAGCAAGCACTCTTGAACACTAAGCCATCTCCCCATGTCTTCAATTTTTAAACTATTTATAGCGCTCTATATTTGGTGCTGTATAATATATAAATGTATAATGTACACTTCAAACTAAGGAGATGGCTAAGACTTTAAGCTGTTGTTCAATGTTCATTGAATATATAGAAAAAGTGTACATCTGCATAAATTAAATTTTATTAACTATGCTTATTTTTTAACACAAACTTTTATTTTTGAAGTCAATGTATATTTATTTCCAGATGATACAGTTCTATACAGAAGAACCTAGAGTACACACATACACACACACACACACACACACACACACACACACACACACACACCTCCTAGAGCTGATAAATATTCAGAAAAGTAACCGTATCCTATGGTGACATTTTATTTGTGCTTTAATAAATAAAGTTTGCCTGGAGATCAGAGGAAATAGCAAGCCATTTTAAGTAAACAAAGAAGTCAGGCAGCAGTAGCACAGGCCCTTAATCCAGTCACTTGGCAGGCAGGATCTGTGTGTGTTCAAGGCCACACTGGAAACAGAGTCAGGTGTGGTGGCACACACCTTAAATTCTAAAACTAGTTAACCATAAAGATCCAGAGGTCTGTACAGACAGACAAGAAGTGACAGAGCTGGGCAAGAAGAGGAAGTGATATAGCTGGGCTAAGAGAGACAATGAGAGAACAAAACAGAAAAGGCATATAAATGTGAGTATACAGGAAGGAGGTCTCTTTTTAGTCTATTATACCATCTCTTTCTTCTGAGTTGGACTAAATCAGCCACCTTTGGGTGAATAAACTACAAGAACTGCTGAGTTATTTGTTTTGGGGAAATGCTCAGATCCCTTAAAAGAAAACAGTTCTATTTTTTTCTGTGCAGGAAAATAATACATGCTTGGGGCTGGTGAAATGGCTCGGTGGTTAATAGCACTTGCTATTCTACGGGACCTAAATTCAATTCTCAGCACCCACATAAAAATCCAGCATGGTCATATGTTGTGGAGGCTCACAAAGGTTTCCTAGTGAGATCTGAGCTTGCTTTACCCTGCAGGTCTGCATTAGAGGATTGTTTGACCATGTGTGTGGTTACCAGGTGATTGGAAGGGGTTTGCACTTGGCTGTGCTAAGGGGAGGTCTTTTGCTCCACGCCTTGTCATTCCTATAAATAGCCCTTTAGAAGAGACAGGAGGGGCCGGTGGATAAGAAACCAGGCCCTCCCGAGGCTATCCCGTGTTTCTGTTTCTCTCCTCTCTATCTTTCTATCTAATATCTCTTATCCCTCTCTCCTCAAGAGTACCCTGTCATAAAATCTGAGAGCCAGTCGTCCAGATGGGCTCCCATAATATGTACCTGTAACCCCAGTGTTGGAGGGGCATAGACAGATAGATCCTAGAAGCTCACTGGCCAACCAGCCTAGCCCAAACAGTGAGCTTCAGCCTAGCCCAGACAGTGAACCTATGGAGGCAAGAAAAGGGAGTCAGGTACCCTGAAACTAGAGTTGCAGATTGATTATGAGCAAGCATGTGAGTTCTAGGAATCAAACCCAGGTCCTCCGGAAGAGCAGCCAGTGCTTATAACTGCTGAGCCATTTATCTAGACCTAAAGCTAGACATATAAATTTGTTATCCTTTCCTTTTTATTTTGGCATAGTTTTCCCTTAGGACATTGGTTTACTTTTTCTATGTCTCAGAACTCTCAGTATGAGGTTCCACATCATCCTTCATGGTCCAATATAGCCATCTCCCCACATCTTACATGCCTTATGTTTTTCTGGGTACTAGCCTGGGTTTCTCTGAGGGTTTGCCCCCATTCACTTCTCACTGACAATAAAGATGGGGTTGTCACTTCCAATGAGTCATATTTGAACTCCATGCCACTCTTAGGAGACAAAATATTTCCATTGTTAAAAAGATTCATAAACAAAGAAAGAAAAAAATTAAGGTTTTTTTTTTCAGATTTTTCTTTGGAAACCTATAAAGCAAGTTTTAAACTATTACTAATTTATTGAAGTCTTGATTTAAACCCATAAACAAAATTATTGGAATCTGTGTATAAAATTTACTTAATATGAATCTCTGATGAATTTTTTTCTGATGAGTTTCTAAAAATAAAGTCCATATATTCACAAATTATGGTGAGAATAAATTTATAATGGAAGCCAAACAGAGCCTGAAAAATAGAAAACTCAAGAAAATAGATCTATGGATGGAGACTCCTTCTCTGTATCACCTCCTTAGCACTTACTTGTTTTCAATATTATTGTCACCACTGCCCAAAGTTTAGTGTCACATGTTCTAGCGTGGTGTCAGTACTGCCATATGAATGTCCCATTGTCATTGCCTCTCAAACTCAATGTATCCAAGAACTCAGCCTTCATCACCCCACAGAATTTTAATATTGTATCTATTCTTGAACTCAGTATTGCTGCTAACAATGGCTAAGTCATTCATGTTGAAAATGTAAGTGTATTGGTTTCTTCTCGCATTACTGCTCTAACAAATTACCATGAAGTTGGTGGCTTACATTACAAATTTGTTATCAGAACTCACCAGATGCAAATCAAGTGGATGACAAACTGCAGTCCTATCTGGAAGCTCTGGAGGTGAATCCACTTCCTGCTTATTTGGGTTATTGGCAAACTGGTTTTTTGTAGTTATAGGACTGAGGTCCTCATTTCCTTACTGGCTATAGACTGAGGGCCATCCTAAGTCTGAGTCATGTTTCTTGGCTCTTGGCTCATCTGTCTGTCTTTAAAACCAGCAATGACAGGATAGAGTAGGGAAGTTCTCATATGCTGTCATCCTGTCACTTTAACTCACATCATTTCACTGGGTTTATCCAGGCAATCTATGATAATCTCTGCATCTCATGGTCCTTAATGCTAATTACATCTGTGATGCCCTTTCCACAATGTAAATTTTAGCCTTGTCTTTTTTTTTTGTTTGTTTTTGTTTTTGTTTTTCGAGACAGGGTTTCTCTGTGTAGCTTTGCGCCTTTCCTGGGACTCACTTGGTAGCCCAGGCTGGCCTCGAACTCACAGAGATCCGCCTGGCTCTGCCTCCCAAGTGCTGGGATTAAAGGCGTGCGCCACCACTGCCCGGCCTAGCCTTGTCTTTTAAAACTGGAAGTTTTAGATGATGACACCTTTATGGCGATTCTCTGGCTCTCTAAAGTATTCTTTGGCTACAGAAGCTGATGGAGATGGCTGGCTCCTCTTTATATCTTAAAATATTTATTGGCTACATCATGTACTTGGCATTTGGACATGTTCTTGAACATTTCTACTGTGTCTTAGGCTGGATAAGTTATAAACAATGGAAGTTTATTTGATTCAGGAGCTGAAAAGATAGCTCAGGGATTCAGAGCATTTGTTGCTCTTGCAGAAGACCTGGGTTCTATTTCTAACACCCATATTATGGTTCACAAACTCTTATCATCTATGGGCAGCAAATACATGATGCACATACATACACACAAGCAAAACACTCACACATAAAATAAAATGGATAAATCTTTTTAAAAAGTTTATTTGATTCATATTTCTGGGGTCTGGGAAGTACAAAATTTGAGAGGCTACATCTAGTGGCGGTCCTCCTGCTGCATCACACAATGGAAAAAAGGCAAGTGGTCTCACAAGAGAAAAAGAGTGATAACTGCTGTGTGAATGACAATGATACATTCAAGAGGGTGGGGCCCTCACGACTTAAACACCTTTCAAATACCCCACCTCTCAATAACATCACAAAGGCAAGCAAATGTCAATATGAGTTCTGGGGAGTGTCATTTTAATCATAGCATACTGTATGTCTTGTTTTCTCAATTAGATGCTAAGCAGCTTGATGCTTTATCGATTTTCCTCCAGAAGTCCAGGCCAGTGTCACGGATCTTGTAACTATTCAAAAATATCTTTATTTTGACTGATATAATTATTAAGAAATCTCTATCACAGTACAGCTCTTGCCTACCATGTGCAAGGTCCCGGGTTTGATTCTTAGCACCAAAATATTTAACATGTATACACACATAACTGAAAAAGAACTTTCTATCAGCCAGGAATCAAGTTATGAACTTATCACAGGTAGATAAAAAGAAAATTAACTCAGAAACAGTGCAAAGGTAGAGGGCTGGAACAATCTTCTAGGACTGGAGGAAGAGACATGAAGCAGAAGCTGAGACCATGGAGGGATGAGGGGGTGGTGCCCAATGAGCAGGGAATCATGGAGGAGGCAAATCTACTATCAGAGATATGGGTAAGTCAATCAGAGAAGAAACACACACACACACACACACACACACACACACACACACACACACACACACACACACTTGTTCTTTTCCTCTTGCACTCTAGTTACTTTTTCATTACCATGTAATGGCTAAACCTAGCTGGAAGCCAGTTGATAAGGGGTTATTCTCTGTATTGCAAAGTATCAGAAGGGAAGGATGGACAATGGACCTCAGAATGAGGCAAAGTGATCTAGGCAGAGTCCATAAAGACTTGAGAATACTTCTTGGATGACTATTATTCAGAATGTGATGTGTGGAATAGTAGCTATGTCTGACAATCACAGCAGAGAGATCATGTGATGGATCTTGCAGATGTGTGTTGAATTGTTCATCCAAATTTATACCAGAAACAATGTTAAAAGTCCACACTTATGAACCCCCATTGCCTAGAGTGATAACTTCAACAACATACCCACAATTGACTCTTCCTCTTTGCTTAATGTCCTCTCTCTGATCCCTGACATTACTTTCCAAATAAACTACCTGCACCCAAGTCATGGAAGGCCATATCTGAGTGCTGCTGAAATGTTCATGTTCCTCTCTGCTGTTGGGGTAGACATTAAGTTTTCTAATGTGAGATGGCTGTCTTAAAGTCGTGGCAACGCCAATGAGTCTTCCAACACACCATCCCTTAAACTGGATGGGAACAAGACTTTTTCTTCCAGAAGTGACTCTATAAAAGATAAAGCTAGGCCCCCTTGCAGGAATACTTTTTATTCAACTGAAACTCCTCCAGATTGGATTACTATTCCATAGGGAGATGATCAAAAATAAGCCACCACGCCTAGGCACTATTATATGGGAACCCTAAACAAAACAATATTTTTGATGTTCTATTGACTTTTCAGGACCTGGAACAACAAACACTCTTCCAGAGACCACCTTTTCAGATTTTACTATACAAGCAAAAAGATTAATAAGGGCATTTCAAATTTGGCACATCCAAAGCTTGTTTACTTGATCTGTGACTGTCTCACATCATACTGCTCAATAAGTACTCTTACATAACATATTTATTAGAAGATTAACAATGACATCACCAAAGAAAACTTTAGCTCTTAGCTGATGGGACTTCCTGAGGAGAAAACAGACATTCTAGGTAGGCTTTCACCATGATAGGAAGAAGGTGAAATGTGTTATTGATTCTGTAGGGCCCAACTCCTGCTCTTCCTCCAGCTTCACACACAACTAGCCCACCCTCTTAGTCCTTTATCTTCCAGAACTGAGCAGACATGAGGCATCAGCCATCCTGTAGCTCAGGCACGCTTACAATTATCATCAGCCTCATATGATTACTATAAGGGAGCTATGAGGTCTACAATGAGGCCTTTTCCATGGATCCTTCAGATATGCAGTGCCTCAGCCAGATGCATGTTTAGTTTTGTGATGAGCGGTCACATTTCCGTGGAACATCCACATTACCTAGGTAAAAGGCAACACAAACTAACATGAAGTTCATTCGGTTCCCATGGGCTACAATTCATACCCTGTGGCTTCCAGTTCTTCTTGTTCTCCTTTCCTAATTGCCTGCCCTATTAATGTTAAGTTCCAGTGCCTGCTCTGGAGGAAAGCAGTTTCATGAAGTTGCAATCAGCTCTCACAGTTTGATTCAGTCATACCCCTGTAGCAAATTCCTTGGGGAAGGGGAAAGGTGTGTGTGTGTGTGTGTGTGTGTGTGTGTGTGTGTGTGTGTGTGTGTGAGAGAGAGAGACAGAGACAGAGACAGAGAGAGATGCTAACTTAGTTGTTGTATGTGATTTAACCCAGCTTATGTAGTTTGAAACACACAACTTCTATAACAATTATATTCTATAGTCTATAGTTGTGCTGTTCAATATGGCAGCCACTAGTTTCATGTTAAAATTTAAATTAATTAGGCAGGTAGTTCTTCTGTTGTGGCCATGTCCTCTGTTCTGTCTGTAGTATACAAAATACTCTTGTATTTTTTCCTAAAAGCAATTTAAACTAGTTAAATACAATAAATACTTCAGTGCCCTAGTCAAGATTGAAGTGCTTGGCAGTCATATGTGGCTGGTGGCCACAGCATTGAGCAGACAACAAATATAGAACACTTCATCTTCACAAAAAGGTTTCTAGCAGACAATGCTGGTCCGTGGCGCTAATGGCTTTACAGAAAAGGAAACTGAAACACAAGGCTTAAGGACTTTGCTAAACTCAGAGGTTAAGATTTGGCCCCCAAATGTCCAGAGCCTAGAATTCTTAACCTTATGCTCACACTGTGACCTGGCTTGATACAAAAGGAGTAGTTGACTCTGCTGAATCTTCCTGTACTCAAAGAGCTCAAGTTCAGATATTGGATATCTCAGTAAAGGTCATAACAGAATCCTATGTAGACAAATTTCTAAACAGCCTTATTAAATAAGAAACACAGAGCCAAATACAGGGAGGGGTGCAAGTCATAGAGATCAGAGCAATAGCCTCCAACTAACCTTAGCTCACCACATCACTGTAGCTTCCCAAGAGAGCCTCTTCCTGTCTAACCTGCACCTTTATTGCCTTCCTGTTCTGCCTTCTCATTGGCTCTAAGCCCAGACACATCACTTCCTCATCACTGCCTGTCTATACAGACCTCCAGGTCTCTATAGTTGACACTGGGATTAAAGGCGTGTGTCACCACGCTTGGCTGTGTCCTTGAACACACAGAGACTCTGCCTGCCATGTGATCAGATGAAGGACGTGTGCTACCACCGCCTGAATGCTGTTTATGGCTGGCTATGACCTCTGATCTCCAGGCAAACTTTACTTATTAACATACAAGTAAATATCACGTTTCAGCACAAATAAAATATCACCACACTCCTACAGTTTCCTTAGGACATATGAATTTGGGTTTTTATATGATCTCTAGGAGGAAATCTCACCTCATTCTACCTTCAATGGTAGAATGAGATATACCAATAATCCTAGTTAAAAGGGCAGAGTTAGGTGTATCAGTTAAGTTATTGGAAGTTGTGATAAACTCACAAATCTCAGGGGCTTAAAGAAATAGAAGTTTGTTTTCCATTAATAAAATCTAATAAGCAACCTCAAGTAGAGAGCTGAGGGTGGGGGACTAAGGGGAGGGTTATTGTTCAGGGAGACAGATTGACAGAGGACCTGCTTTCTTCAATGTGAAGAGGCCAACTTTGCTGGGAACAGCACCACCTAGGAGGACAACCAAGAAAAGAGATCCATATGTCTGTTTGTTTTTGAGACAGGGTTTCTCTGTGTTGCCCTGGCTGTCTGGAACTCAGAGATCCACCTGCCTCTGCCTCCCAAGTGCTGGGATTAAAGGCCTGTGCCACCACTGCCCAGCAAGAGTGATAATCTTGAAGGAAGTTAAGCCACCTGGTCTGATAATGCTCCGCACAAGAACCATAGACTCCCCAAACCCGCATACCAGGCACGAGAAACCTCCTTCCAAATGGTCAGTTAGGTGATTCCTAAAACAATATAGATTACAGATGTAGCCCTTGGTTGATTCTCAGGGATTGGGGATGGGCCCCTATTGTTGAAGGCACTACACAGTTAGGACTCAGGACTAGGAATTATTTGAGCTGGATCTAACCTGAAAGCCTCCTTCCTGTGGTCTAGTATCTATGGTACCAGAAAATACAATGTAAGCTGCCAAAGGAGGGAAGCAATTAAACAATCCTACCCAGTTGCAATGCCTATGAACCAGGACAATGACCAGCATTTCAGGATATGTATACATAAAGGTGCAATAAGTGGCGCTCACATGGTGATGATAACCAACAGCTGTCTAATTGGACTTAAGGCCCATTCAACAGGAGGGGAATCATGTCTGGTACTGGAAACCTAGCCAGCTTCTCAGGGCTAGTGAGGCCACAGGCCTTAGAAAAGAGTCTACTACTGCCATTTTGCTAGACCAGCCTAACTCCTTACTACAGTCTAAATCTTATCCTTATACAGACAGATAAGTATAGCTACCTCCCCACATCAAAGAAGCCTCTCCTTACTTCAAATGGAGACCATCACAGTAAAATACACTAGACACACAAGAGAGATCAAGAAATTATGGGAAGTCCAGACCCAATGGATACATCTACATTGGGATTCTATATCTACGGCTCAGGGAATATTGAAGAAGAAGGTGCAGAAAGATCATGAAAGCCAGAATTCCAGAGCCTGTCGCCTGCTGTGAAACGGTCTCTCCTAGAAATGGCTGCACACACAAGACTAGAACAATGGCAACATTAATGGATATGCTAATGTGGAAGAGGAAAATTTTAGGGTCCCACCCATAGACAAAGAACTACAGGTAACTACTGAGAGAAGGAGAATTAGCCTCCCCCAGGGCTGAACCCCTTTATTGGTTGTCCAATGCAGAGTGGTCAGCCCTGAAACCATATACAAACAGCAAAAGTGGACTTACAGGTTGTATTTGTGTATTTTTGCATATATATGTGTGTATATTATCATATATACATGCATGTATTGTTATATGAATATATGTAACTATATATATGTAACACTAACAACCAAAGAAAAAGAGTCTATTAACTGGAGAGTGGGGGCCATGGAGGGGTAGGAGGGAGGGGACCTAGGATGAGCTAGTGGGAGGAAAGTAAAAGGAAAAGTGATGTGCTGTGGGATGGTCTGTATGTCAAATTGCTCTGATTGGTCAATAAATAAAACACTGATTGGCCAGTGGCCAGGCAGGAAGTAGGTGGGACAAGGAGAGAGGAGAATTCTGGGAAGCGGAAGGCTGAGGCAGGGAGACACTGCCAGCTGCCGCCATGACCAGCAGCATGTGAAGACGCCGGTAAGCCACCAGCCACGTGGCAAGGTATAGATTTATAGATATGGATTAATTTAAGCTATAAGAACAGTTAGCAAGAAGCCTGCCATGGACATACAGTTTGTAAGCAATATAAGTCTCTGTTTTTACTTGGTTGGGTCTGAGCAGCTGTGAGACTGGCGGGTGACAGATTTGTCCTGACTGTGGGCAAGGCTGGAAAACTAAAGCTACAGTGATGTACTTTTATTTCAATTAAAATATATTTTTAAAACAATAAAAAGAGTGAAATTCAGTAATTAATGCCCATTAAACTAATGATGGGATAAGAGTAATGCCAAAATCAATGTCCCTAGCCACCATTTTCTCTCTTATTCTTTGTCATGACAATGACAAGGTCAAAAGTCAGGCAATCAGTATGAATGGAAGGGTTCCCTTCCATTTTCAGCCTGAATATGAATTCCCCTTTCTTTGTGATTTGCCCTCCCAGATTTGTTGCCAGCAAACCACCAGACCATGGTTCTTCCAGGACCCTCAAGAGGGGGACTACCATGTGATGAGCCAGATCTGTTCACAACTAATGTGCTGGTAAAAACCACTAAGACAGATTGAAATTACAGATATTCCCACTTAAGAGGGGAAAAAAAGCCTATTTAGTTGGAAAAGTTGTATTTTTATAGATGCATGTTTTGATGCCACATTTAACCCTTAATTCTTGCTGCTATACTTACATGTGAAAGACTCTTATCAGGCCCCTATGCCTTTGCAAATTGGTAGTTTCTGTCCTAATGGTTTTTTTCCATGGTCAAAACAGGACAGCATATGTTTTAGGGTTTCTATTGCTGTGAAGAGACACTATGACCACAGCAACTCTTTTTTTTTTTTTTTTTTTTTTTTTTTTTTTTTTTTTTTGGTTTTTCGAGACAGGGTTTCTCTGTGTAGCTTTACGCCTTTCCTGGAGCTCACTTGGTAGCCCAGGCTGGCCTCGAACTCACAAAGATCCGCCTGCCTCTGCCTCCCAAGTGCTGGGATTAAAGGCGTGCGCCACCACGCCCGGCTTTACAGCAACTCTTATAAATGAAAACATTTAATTGAGGTGATGGCTTACAGTTTCAACAGGAAGTGGTCTGTCTCACTGGGCATGACTTGAATATATATATATATATATATATATATATATGAGACCTCAAAGCCTGCCTCCACAATGACATACTTCCTCTAACAAGACTACACCTACTCCAACAAGGCCATACCTCCTAATAGTGCCATTCCCTTTGGGGGCCATTTTCTTTCAAACCATCACACTATGTAAAAAACTAAACACGATGGCCACAACATTGTTGCAAAAGCATCTTAATTAATCTTGGTGGTTTTTCATTTTTCATTTATGGCATTGTGACCTTGCTCACATGAGATCTCTTATCATGGGCTTTGAACATCAGATCTGGAACTCCTCGATTTCAACAATCCATAACTCTGACTTGATAATTCTCTATCTATGATGAAAGTGCCCATGACCATTTATTTCCAATGTATGAATGAGCATACTTGCTAAGAAAGCCTTCAGTGTGACTAAGAGACTGGGTGCTCCAGGGAAAATGACTTGATCATGCCTCTGTCTTGATTAAGATCCTAGCATTTCTGTTTATATTTCCCTGCTTGCAAAATAGGGTTGATCACTTTGAATGAAATTATAAACTACATTTACAAATCATTTTATCATAACAGTACCAACCAAACATTGTAATTACTGTTCATTCAGACCGTATTTTTCTGTGTTCCTGGATGAAGTTTACCTTTATATAATAAAGTGGACATTTTTCCCTTTGTGAAAATAATGTGGTATCAGTAATTTATAGAGGATATTCAAAACATAACGATGTTTATCCTATGATTCACATGTTATAGGAATTCTAGTCTAACTATGAGACATCTTTATTTATTATCTAATGTTTGACTAGTGAGAATATCCCAAGAACACTACCTAGTTCAAGTTGAAGAAATAGTAGGTAATTTGCCCGACTTTTTTTTAAAATCCCAAATGTTGAAGGCCTACTCTGTGTCAGGTGCTGAAGTTACAGTAAATTAACAACAAGCAAAAGTGTCCATGTAGTTGGAAGGCAATACAGCTGTGTGGCCAATTCTTATCCATTCAATTAGTGATACCATCATAAGCCACTTAAATTTACTTCTTGAAGCAAAGAGTGCTGTCCATCTTGTATTTTTGTTTCTCTCCTTAAATTAAAAATAACTTGATACTGTACTGAATATTATAGTCCTATGAAAGAACTTTGAATTTCTAAAAGAAAAACAGAAGAAAGGGTATGGACCAAACAAGACATCATGTAAAAGACTAAACATGATGGCCATAGCATCACTGGGAAAGCATCTGTACCATATCTTGGTGGGTTGTTTTCATGGGCTCTTGCTAACTGAACTAAGGGTGTACCCCTTCTCAAGGTATATTTTACTAACATGCTCCCCTGGAACATCAGCATAATTCCCAGGAACTGAAATCAGTGGAACTATGGCTTTCATTCCTTTAGGGCTTTCTTAATCTTTACCCAGTGCTTGGGGGTGGGGGTGGGGTCGTGTTACAAATCCATCCCAGAATGAATCATGGCAAAGTCATAAAAACCATGTTCATGTGCCTCAGTGAGTAAATGGTGGGGAAGCAGTTAAGAACACAAGTTCTAGGGTGCTACCATCTCCACTTGCTAGCTATGTGAACTTGGGAGTGACTGAAACTTTCCAAGCCTCAAAAAAGCACTTCTGGCAGTCTGACACACACAGGGGTTTGGGGAGCTTCTTTCCTGATCTTGATAATGTTTCTTTCTGGGCCCCCATCTTCCCATTTCTAAAGTGAGGACTAACAGAAGTTTCTCTACCTCAGTGAGATAACATGCACCAAAATATTTTGTAAACCATGAAGACCTATAGAAATACAGTCATGTTGTTGCTGCTACTGTTGTCAACAGTGGTGCTTTGAACTATGGCTACTGAAATATACAAAGAGACACTAGGACTTCCACAAAGGGCCAGGCACTTACCAGTCAGCAAGAACCACTCTAGAATTTTTTTTTTACCAGTTTTGAAGCCAAAAGATTTGTTGGTCTCACTGTAACTTTAAAAGCCTTTAAAATTTGCTCATGTTAAAATAATCTTTATTTTTAAAAATTATATGACTGTCGCAGAATAGAATATTTGTTTAACTATGTAAAGACATGTTACATTTGTTTATGCTGCATTTGTTTAACTAGATAAAGATGTGTTGCATTTGTTTTACCTTGCCTACCTAAGACACCTGGTTGGTCTAATAAAGAGCTGAATGGCCAATAGCTAGGCAGTAGAGGGATAGGCGGGGTTGGCAGGTAGAGGGAATAAGTAGGAGGAGGAATCCAGGCTTGAGAGAGAACGAAGGAGAAAAAAAGGGAGACACCAGGGGCCAGCCAGGCAGCCAGGTAGCTGTCAGCCAGCCAGACATGGAGGAAGCAGGAAAGTAGGACATACAGAAAGGTAAAAAGCCCTGAGGCAAAACGTAGATGAAGAGAAACAGGTTAAAATAAGTTATAAGAGCTAGTGAGACAAGCATAAGAGTGAGCATTCATATCTAGTAATAAGTATCCTTGTCATGATTTGGGGATTGGCGGTCCAAGAAAGCCTGCTACATATGGTTTGGGGGTTGGGGACACAGAGCAGTGGAAGAGCACTTGCTCAGCATGAACAAAGCCCTGGATTCAATCTCCTTCACCGTCTAAAGAAAAAGACTTTGAATTATTTTCACTTTCATAACCAGAACTTTGAATAGGAGTCATCCTTTAGATGGGATCACAGAGATGAGAGGCTCCAGGTCCTGCTAGAATCACTTAGGTCACGTAAAAGAAGCCTAGTAGGCAGCCTCCATACTCAGACCAATGGCATAAGGATCTCTGGGGGTAGATACAGATGGCAGGCTTTCTTTCAAAAAGTCCTCAGGTGATTCCATGGAACAGCCAAATTTGAGAGCCTGGCTTAGATAACAAGCAACTCAGATATCACACAGAATTCTCAGAATGGCAATATGTCCAAGACAGAACCCAAGGTCCCCCAAAATCCAGGACAATGAATTAATAATCTGAGCACCTTAAGGCTGGCTGGCTGAACTCACAGATGCCATATTGTTAAAAAAAAAAAAATCTCAATGGGTCCTCGGGTGAGATCATGCATCCTATGAGGAGGGAAAACACATCTTTCAACAGGAATCCTTGGCAAGGTATATCCTCCTCACTGAAGTCTGTATGTTTGAAGGGGTAGCATGCGTTCTAGTGGAACTCACTGGATTCAGACAATAACACTGATGATATATGAGCTGTGGGGAAAGGTCCATGCCTTAGAATATCTCTAAGCTTTAGTCTATGGTCACAAATCAATTCCAATCAGCTAACTACAATCAGAGATAGAAGATGTTATCCTTACCCTGAAGTACCTGGATAGATAAAACCAGAAGGAAGAATCCAATTCAGGATATGCTAATGGCCTTCAACAATTCCTAGCATGGTATAAGCATACCTTAAGTGTCTACTATGTATGACATTTAGCATGCCTTAAAGTTTATAGACATAACTTCCATTAATGTCTAGAATCCCTTCACCTTGTTTTGGCGCTTTCATTACACAGACAGAAGAGGGAAGGGATTCTGAAATCTGATGACCGAAAGAAAGCAGCTTTATTGGGTCCAGCCATGTGGCTCAGCAGTAACGCACTGATATATCATGCACATGGCTCTGTACTCAACCCCCAACACCACACACACGCAAGTATCTTTGTCTCCCTTGTGCTAAATGGTCCCCAGTGATTTCGATGTCAATCAGAGAAGTGCAAGATCTTTGTTTTCCTCCCGTTTCTTCTCCTACTCAAGATGGCACCCAGGCTAGGAATGGGGCACAAGGGAAAGGGGGTGTGAACCTGTGAATTCATCTCCTGTTCAGCCTGGAGTTCTCAACAGCCTCTACAGAGATCTCTCACCCTGGAGGGTTCCTCCATGTGATGGCTGAGGTGGACTGTCATCTTGATGAGATTTACCTTGAAAATCGCCTTGAAAGCAAACCTCTGAGCATGTCTGTGAGAAAGTTTCTGAATCGGGTAAATTGGGGTAGGAAGAGCCACCTTAAATGTAGGCAGCGCCATTTCAGAGATCAGGGTCTTAGAGTAAATAAAAAAGGAGAAAGCAAACCAAACAGTAGCAATCATAACTGTTTCTTAACTGTGGGTACAATTTAACCAGCTGCCTCAAGCTCCCATTGCCACGATTTCCCTGTCATAATGGACTAGACCCTGGAACTGTGAGTCAAAGCAAACTTGTCCTGGTCCCCCTGTCCCCCTTCTCTGTATTTTGTCACAGCAATAAGAAAAATAACTAACATGCTCAGTATCTAATTGGCACCCAGTGCTGAAGGTTGCACCTAGTGGCCCACGGTCTTTTCTCTTTGAATTCTATCCAACCTTGGATAAGTTACTTTCAGCTGTCACCATCAAGTCTCCTTCATCAGGCATCTGGCTCGGTTCTTCATGCCATAGTCTTTGCTGCCTTGTCTCGTCCCATGGCTCTCAACACAGCCACCCACTAGGAACACAAGAGCCATTTAGAATCCCTGCCCACCACACACGAGCTGAGAGCGACATGGGGACACTGCCCCTGGGCTTGTCTTTGCCTAAATACAGTTCCACCAGTCCTCAGCTCTATACTTGTGCTGTGTTAATATACAGGCCCTTCAAGGACTCCTTAAGGAGTTCAAGTAAAAAGTGGGATAAAGTGTCCTCTGCTACCAGCACTCCCTATAATCTATTCAGAATATCTATAATTCCTTGTCACCATTTTACCTTCTAGAGAGAGTCACAGCCCAACAGATGTGACTTCATGCCTGGGTGTAGGGCTAGGATTTGGGGGAGTTGTGAGATTAGCTGAGCTTCTGATCCGTTAGATGTCATGGTGAAATTCATAATTTCAGTTTTACAGGCACAAGGTGGAGATAGAGGAAGGAGGGCGACACTGGGTTTGGTAGTAGAGGAGGATCACTGCCAAAGAAGACAGGTGTCATCATCTCAGCCCACCTACTGCTTCACTAACATCTTCCCTGCAAGGAAGAATGGACACTGGAGAACAAAGCATGAGAGGGGAAAAGCAAAGACAGTGACGGTTGGCGAAGGGGAATTGTAAAGCAACTTATCATCAGAAATGTCTGCAGCACAGGGAGATCTCTCAAGCTGGGATTCTAGCTGATGAGCTCACCAAGCTCTTTCAAACGTGTAATTGTTTCCAAATGGCGAAGACAATTTGGCAGAAATGAAATTATAACCATCTTCCACTATTATGTCATTCACCCTCTGGAAAAGAGAATAGTTGTACCTAAAAGGAGACCTCCTTAAAAGACAAGAAAGAAATAAGGCATTAGCCCAGGAAGGAAGAACTAGGGAACGGAGATGAGTAGTGACCCTCCAGCACTGATTTGGGCTTCCAATAGACTGAAGATGAATCTCACGAAAATCACCTAGCAAGACAACTGGATATGTTCAAGTCTGAGGAGTCTTTCAGTTGGCTGGTGGCCTCGCAAGAGTGTCAGCCCACATATCCCTGCTGACGACAAGAGCTGCTGAGTCATCTCTCAGGCTTCCAGAGTGAAGCTACTGTGTTTTCCTGCTAGAGCCCAGGAGCCATTCGTCTCTAGCAGCCTGCCCCTGTGTTTCCTCTCTTCCTCTCCTGGTCTCAGTGACAGGTTTAACTCTAGACACTTACTCTCAGACACTTACTGCCCAGATCTTCATGGCCCTGTGACTCTGACCAAATGACTTAATTTTTTTGATACACAGTTTTCTCATCTGTAAACTGGAGTGAAAAAGATACCCACCTTGAAGAGTCTAGGAGAAAGATACATGAGATAACGTTTACCATCACTAGAAAAGCCCGGCACAGAGCAGGTTCTAAGTATGCATTAGGCTACCCATTTTGTGGGAGGCCTGCTCCCACTTTTTCCCCAGGGTACTTTTGAGGAGGGAGGAGTGAGAAATATTTAGATAGAAAGATAGAGGGGAGAGAAACCGATAGAAACACAGGATAGCCTCAGAAGGGCCTGGGTCAATATCCACTGGCCCCTCCTGTATCTTCTAAAGGGCCTTTTATAGGAATGCCAAGGGGTGGAGCAAAAGACCTCCCCCTAGCACAGCCAAGTGCAAACCCTTCCAATCACCTGGTAACAATGTATGTGGTCAAGCAATCATCTAACATAGCCTTGCTGGGTAAAGCAAGCTCAGAGCTCACTAGGAAACCTTTGTGGACCTCCACACCATTATCCCTCCAGTCTTCTTTCCCACTTGGCACTGAGGATGCACCACAAGACCTGGAGTGCACAGGAAGTTCATGATCAACACAATCCTAGGTGGCATCCATCAGAAGGAGGGATAAAGAGAGAAGGGTACATTGGAGAAAGAGATCTCTGAGATCTCTCTTCGACTCCATAGATGAAGGAGTATTTGGCTGAATATTGAAGGGGAATGTGTTTCCAAACAGAGGTGGGGAGGTGACCCTAATAAGTAAGAGAGAACATTTTTTTTTTTTTTTTTTTTTTTTTTTTTTGGTTTTTCGAGACAGGGTTTCTCTGTGTAGCTTTGCGCCTTTCCTGGAGCTCACTTGGTAGCCCAGGCTGGCCTCGAACTCACAGAGATCCGCCTGGCTCTGCCTCCCGAGTGCTGGGATTAAAGGCGTGCGCCACCACCGCCCGGCAAGAGAGAACATTTTTAAGGAGCAGGTGAATACTATGAGCATGAGGTGGAATTCAAATGAGGAACTCTAAGAGACATTGAAGAACATTCTTCAGCACTATCCTGCCAAGGGACAAGGAAAATAAAACTTTCTTGTTGTTTTGGGGCAACAAGAACTCCCTTATATAGCTCTGGCTGGCCTTGAACTTGTCATCCTCCTGTCTCGGTTCTTCAGTGGGAGATGTGGCACTCTGAGGTAGCTGAATGATCTGCACCAACCTCTGTTCAGCGAGTTTCATCATTAGGGATTCTATCACTGCTTGTTTTTACTGTATAGATGCACAGCCAAGCAACAGAGTCTCACACAACGGAGGGGTTAAGATGGCTAAAGGAAAGCCATCCATGGAGTGCACAACTGTAATCTCAGCACTTGGGAGGTGGACACCAGAAAATCACAAGTTGAAAGTCAGCCTCAGCAATATAGTAAGTGTGAGCCAGTGCAGGAAGAAATGTAGTACAGAGGTTATACATATAAACTTTGTGGCTATAGAGCCTGAGTTTAAATCATAGTGTCACGATCTCTCCCTTTCTCTCTCCCTTTCTCTCTCCCTTTCTCTCTCCCTTTCTCTCTCTCTCTCTCTCTCTCTCTCTCTCTCTCTCTCTCTCTCTCTCTCTCTCTCTCTCTCTCTCTCTCTTCCCCTCTCTCTCTCTGAGTCAAATTTAAATCAAACTTTATTAAATACTGGCCAGGAGGATGGACACTAGCCATACCCAGGATTGGCAAAGAATCTTGCAATCTCTTTAAACTGTTCCTCCAAGAGCAAGCTGCACAAAGCAAGCTTCTTTGTGTCTCAGTTTCCCCATCTGTAAAACACGCTAGTAACAGTGCCAATTGCAAAGGCTTCTTAAATGAGTTTTAAGAGACTTGTTTTTTTAAGGGCTTAGAGCAATGGCTACAACATAGTTATTGCTATCAAAGTGACTATTAGCATGAATAAATATTTATGGAAAGTTCTGAGAAACATCAAAGAACTCCTATTTAACTCTTCCAAAATCTCAAAACATGAAGCTGGAGTGGCGAAAAGTGCTTGCTGCATAATCCTCAGAACTGGGGTTCAGACCCTGGCATCCATATAACAAGTCAGGTGACCCACTTATGCCTCTAACTCTAGTGCTGAGGAGTCCAATGCTTTCTTCTAGCCTCCACATACACACATGCATACACACTCATATAGACACACATAAAGGAACAAAATCTCCAAGTAAAACAAAATAAAAACTGAAACACTTAATTCAGAAAATCGTTTGCCTTTCATGGACTGTTTTAGTACTACATGGTGGGTGAAGTGGCAAATCAAGATCATAACATAGCATGTGTGGGGTCAAATCTCATATCTCACAAGCTTTGTGCCCTAAGCATGGGGCCAGGAGTAAGTACTGTTTTCGTAGTGTTTTCAGCCATGTTCTACCTTGGAGTATATACCAGTGTTATCTAGAGGACTATTTACAACACAGAATGCTGGGCTCTAGAGTTTCTGACTCAGCAGGATTAGGATGGTCTTAGAGTTTGGCTGCGAGGGGGAGAAGGAGTGAGTGAGTATGTGGATGTGCAGGGGCAGCTAGTCTATTCTGAAGTCTAAAATTAGCTGTCTTTGTGACCGAGAATACTGTTGCTTTCCTGTGTCAGTTAAGAAAAATATTCTGGTATTATTTCTATTCATCAGAATTATATAGCTTAAGCAGAAATCATCTTCCTGAACATCCACAGCTATAAGTGTGTCCAAAGATGTAAAACACACTATTAATGGGCTGTGGAAGGAATCCCACAGCTGTTCTTTTTAGGGAAAGGGAGGAGGGGGAAGGAGGAGGAGGAGAAGGAGGAGGAGATGACAAAACCAAACAGGATTGAAGCCTTAGTGTTCTCGGCCCTTCCACCCCCTTCCTCACATACCCCTCTTTGCCATCTTTTCCCATAAGCTTCCAAGACTACCCCCATTCTGAAAAACATTCTGCTTCATTTGACTATGTTCTTTTTTCAATTTCTATATGGAAATGCCTTCAAGTCGATACTGTTAAAAACAAACACCAAAATAAATCCCCACATGACAAAGATGCTGAGACCCAAGGAAAAAGGACAGTCTTTTCAACAAATGATAATAGAAAAATTGATAGCTACAGGCACAAAAATAGCCCTCAGTGAATCAAAGTTGGCTTAAATGTAAGAGCTAAAACTATATAATTCTTAGAAGAAAATATAGTAGTGAATCTTCCTGACACTGGATTTGGCAAGGGGAGTTTCTTGGATTTAATACTAAGTTATAGACAATAAAGGTAAACTATATTAATTAGACCTCATCAAAGTTAAAAACCTATATTCATGAAAGGATAGTATGGAGAGTGAAAATAGAAGCTGTTTGCCAACCATATAACAGATAAAGGATTAATATCCACAGTATCTAAATAATTCCTAGTCAATCACTAAAAAGAAAAAGAAAAAAAGAACCCAATTTTTCAAGTGGGAAAAAGATATGAATAGATGTTTCTCCAAATAAGAGATAAAATGGCTAATAAGTGCCCCTAAAGATGACGAAATGACTAATCACTAAGGAAATGCAAATCAAAACCATAGTAAGATGTTACTTCATTCCTACCACCAAAACAAAAGAAAACAGTAAGTGTTGTCAAGGATGTGGAGAAACTGGAATCCCTGTGCTTTGCTTGTAGGAATGTGAAACGTATAGCCACTATGGAAAATAGGCTGGCAGTTCCTCAAAAATGCAAATGACTCAGCAATTCTAATCCTAGGTGTATACCATGAAGAAATGAAAGCATGGAGTCAGATAGTTGCATGCCTAGGCTCATAGCAGCACTACTCACAGTAGCTAAAAGACACAAACAACAACAATGTCCAGGAACAGATGAATGAATAAACAAAATGTGGCACATGTACTACAATTGAATATATTCAGCTTTTAAAATGAATGAAACTCTGATACATAACTACAGCATAGATTGTGGTGATATTTTAATTGTGCTGAAATTTGATTTTATTTGTTTGTTTATGGTGATATTTTATTTGTACTGAAATGTGATTTTATTTGTATGTTAATAAATAAAGTTGCCTGGGGGTCAGAGCTATTAGCAAGCCATAGCAAAAACTGGGCGGTGGTGGTACTCACCTTTAATCCCAGCACTTGGTAGACAAAGCTAGGTAGATCTCTATGTGTTCAAGGATACAGCCAACATTAGAGACACACGCCTTTATCTCAATACCAACCATAAAAGACCTGGAGGTCTGTACAGACAGAAAGTGACTAGGAGGTCATATGGTTAGGTTTACAACCAATAAAAAGATAAAACAAAAACTCTATAAAAAAAAAAAAACAGACCCACCACGACAGTGAAGGGTAAGGTTTTTAACTCTTAACTATTGCTCTGACCTCTTGGCTTTCATCTCTGTATTGGCTTTATGTTTCTTATTTAATAAGATGGTTGGTTACATCTACATTTTAGGACGGTGGCCATGAAAGTCAAAATCCACTAAAAAATATATAACAACTTGTGGGAGCCCGTTCTGGGGTTCCTCGTGGCTTTACCCAGCAGGTCCGAATAGAGGATGATCAGGACCACGGGCCTGAGTGCAGGTGTCTGAGATGGCCTGCACTTGGCTGTGCTGGGGGAGGAGGTCTTTTGCTCCACCCCTTGGCGTCTCTATAAAAACCCTGGACCTAGCCGGGCGTGGTGGCGCACGCCTTTAATCCCAGCACTTGGGAGGTAGAGGCAGGCGGATCTCTGTGAGTTCGAGGCCAGCCTGGGCTACCAAGTGAGCTCCAGGAAAGGCGCAAAGCTACACAAGAGAAACCCTGTCTCGAAAAAACCAACAAAAAAAAAAAAAAAAAAAAAACCCTGGACCAGAGACAGTCCGGGCCCGTTGGAATAGGTTCCAGGCCCTCTCGAGGCTATCCTTTATTTTCTATCTGTTTATCTCCGCAACATTCTCCGCTATAAATCCTTCTATCTAATATTTCCTGCTGCTCGCACTCAAGAAAACTCTGGGAAGCTGTGGGGGTGATGGGTAAACGCCCCACAACAACTCACCTGCCAAATCAACTAGCCCTAAAAATAGATAAATAAAGTTTGCCTGGAGATCAGAGGTCATTAGAGAGCCAGAGACAGCAGTCAGGCAGTGGTAGCCCATACCCTTAATCCGATCACATGGCAAGCGGAGTCTCTGTGTGGTCAAGGACACAGCCCAGCATGGTGACCCTTGAGTCTTTAATCCCAGTACCAGCCATAGAGACCAGGAGGTCTGTACACACAGGCAGTGATGAGGAAGTCATGTGGCTGGGTTTAGAGCCAATGAGAAGGCAGAAAAGGAAAGCAATAAAACACAAGACACACAGGAAGAAGGTCTCTCTCTCTCTCTCTCTCTCTCTCTCTCTCTCTCTCTCTCTCTCTCTCTCTCTCGAAGGATGGCAGCGAGTGGTAAGCTAAAGGGAGTCCTGGCTCTTGCTCTGACCTCTTGGGCTCTTAACTCTGTGTTTGGCTCTGTGTTTCTTGTTTAATAAGACCATTTAGAAATTTGTCTACAATAGATGGTCAATAAAAATATGTTAGATGAAATAAACCAGACAAAATGGGATAAATATTGTGTTTCCACTTATGTGAAGTACCTGAAAGAGGCAAATTCATACAAACTAAAAGAATAGAAGTTATAGGGAGGATAAGCACATAGTTGTGAACTGGAATGATGAAAATATTCTGGAAATGAATAGTGGTGATAGTTGTACCAAAAATATGATTGGATTTAATGCCAATAAACAGTATATTTTAAAATGCTAACTATTGGAGCTGGCAAATAAAGGCAAGTCTGATGACCTGAGTTCAATCTCTGGAACTCACATGGTGGAAGGAGAGAACCAATTGTCATAACACAGTAAGTTGTCTTCTGAACACACACACACACACACACACACACACACACACACACACACACACTAAATGTAAAAGATAATGACTACTATATATATAAATACATATTTTACTATATTAAACATTATGAACAATGACACAAAACATGCATACAAAAAAGATAGACAAGAAAAACATGAAGGAAAGATCAGCGACATGGCTCAGTGGGTAAAGGCACTTGCCTTACAAGCAAAATGACCTGAGTTTGATCCCTGAAACCTACATAGAAGTGAAAGGAGAGAAAGAACTCCACAAAGTTGTCATCTGACTTCCCAACATGTGCTATGGCACATACTGCCATCCATCATAAGATGATGATGATGATGATGATAATGATGATGATGATGAAGGGAGGGAGGGAGGGAGGAAAATTGACACCTTACCTTTTAGGGATGTAACCAGAATGACATGAAAACAAATAATGACAAGGAATATCTTGTATGTCAGTAAAACTTCTTCAGGTCTGCCAACATGGCCACACTGCCCACCAGAGAAAAGCATCCTGGAACAAAATAAGAGGGACAACAGATCATCAGAGCTGCCATAATCCTAACACAGTAATGACCCCAGGTCATTCCTCAAGTAAGAGCACTTCCATGCTGCCTTCTTAGGAGTACTATAGTTATAATTGTAGTGTGCTTGCAGAGAACTAGCAATTCCAGGTGATCACTGGCTATCAAAATGAAAAACCCAGGTTTACTAAGATATCATAATTAAAATGATAAACATGGTAGAGTTGTGGAAAATACATGCAAAATACCAAAAGAACAAATTAACAACTAAACTATTTCATACATAATTATGACCACTATATAAAGCTTGTTAGAGACAATGCTAACAATCAGGCATCACAGACTCCTCTAAATAATCTACCTTATTTGTTTCTTATACTATCAAAGGAAAGCTACACTGCATTTACTTCTTATTGTGGCTTATTTTATTGTCATTGTTTGCATTTCTAGTGCATTTTTAAATGCAAAGTTTAGATTAGATTTTAATTTCAAAGTGTCATTTATCATTCATTTATTTATTCATTCAACCATTCTTTATCAAGGGCAACACATGCTAAATAAGACATCAGGGCTGAATTGGAGGTAACTAGAAGCGATATATGTGGTAGAGACAGGGCTCAGACTTGAGGAGAGCTCAGCACATGAAGAGAACTGAAAGTGCTAAGACTATGTGATGCTGCTAAAGCTGACAAGGGAAGCTGAGAGAGAATGAAGCCAGTAACACATTCACAGGCTCAGGCACAAGGAGACATGGAGACCCAGTGGGCACACTCTTTCTATCCTGCCAGAGGGGTAGTTACTGTGAGCAGGCTGTGTGCTCCCAGCTATCAGTACTCCTGGTCAAGGTGCCTATGAATCTGGCCACCACAATAACTACAAACTGGAGATAATGTGTACACACACCATGGCAAAGGCTAGAACAAATGAGTTCAAAGTTCCCAGTTCTGCTACATAATGTGAGGGTTATTGGGCAGGGTACTTCCAATGGACAAATGTGTCATTTAGCAACCTGGGATAATGGCATCAGCCTGATAGAACTGCTCTGAGGAGTAATCGAGAGATCTCTGATTAGTGGCTGATACTGTGAGTACTCTACAAATGTTAGCTACACTCTTCATTCTTTTATTCACCAATTCATTCAGCAAATCCTCTTTTCGTACTTAGTATGTGCAAGGTGAGATAATATAGGGATTAAAGTGATGAAGGATAAAAAAAAAAAACCAAACAAACAGAAAGCCCAACTTTGTCTCAGTCTCCTGGTAAAGTTGGCTATCTTCAAGAATCCTATCATTTTTTTTACTCACAAGAGTACCAGGACAGTGAGTCTTTTGTTGATACAGCATGATTGTCTTAGACCATAAAGTGATTCTACCTTCAAAAGAGGGCTTACATTTTAAATATTCATCAATTGTTTGTTTCAGTTAGGAGAATTTATCTTCATGTAGATAAAGGATAATTAAAAGCTTGAAAGTCCTGTATGGCCGAGTTGAGTGAGGGCTATTCTGTTAACCTTGGTTAGTTGTTATAATTCATTATACTATAACAGCTATGAGATCCAAGGCTACACAGAGAAACTCTGTCCCCAAAAACCAAAAACAAAAATGAAGAGAAGGAAGAGGAAGAGGAGGAAGAAAGGAAGAAGGAGGAGGAGGAAGAGGAGGAAGAAAGGAAGAAGAAGGAGGAGGAGAAGAGAAGAAGAAGAAGAAGAAGAAGAAGAAGGAGGAGGAGGAGGAGGAGGAGGAGGAGGAGGAGGAGGAGGAGGAGGAGGAGAGAAGAAGAAGAAGAAGAAGAAGAAGAAGAAGAAGAAGAAGAAGAAGAAGAAGAAGAAGAAGAAGAAGAAGAAGAAGAAGAAGAAGAAGAAGAAAGGTTCTTAGTGTGGACAAAGCAAGCACAAAAAGGAAAAAAAGGCAATTGCTTTAAATATTTAACTTTCAAAACAGTCAGAAGAAACAAATAAACCAAGAAACCATGAGTAAAAGCATAATTAAATTTCTACCTAAATTCTGGTAAAAGAAGCATGTCTGGCAAATCTCTCCTAAAGCACACAAAAATCTCTTTTGTATTATACGAATAGGTTGAGCTAGCTTATTAGACTGAATCTTCTGTTGAAAACAACTTAAAATCACAAATAAAATATTAAACATGTCTGGCCAAAATGGAAGATTAAATAGGAAGCCAGAAAGGTAACCTAAACAGTGAAGCCACATGGTACCTAAAGGTATAGGCCAGTGAAGCAAATGGATTTCAGATGTGAAAGATCAAAGAAAAGTACAGAGATATGGAGAGGAGAACTAGAAGGCCAACATATCCGTAAGTAAAAGTCCAAGATGAGAGAATAGGGAAATTTGGTATTTGGAAAAAAAGCCCAAACTGGTAGAAAAACATTAATGCAGATTCAAGAAGCCCTTAGGATCTCAATTACAATAAGCAAATAAAAAGAGATCTGCACCAAGCCCGCTCATAATGAAACTGGGGGAAAATTATGGTTTTAAAAAAAATGTCTTGACAATGGCTACAGGAAAATAAGGTCATTCCATTTTAAAGGAGCAACTGTTCCACTGACAAGTCTCTTCTCAGAAGCCACAAGACAATGTAATATTACCTACAATGTCTGAAGAGAAAATTGGACTCTCAGTGAAAACACCTTTTGTGAATGAGGACAAAAGGAAGGCATTTTCAAATAGATAAAACAGCGATTATTTTTCCACCAAAAAACAACCCCCACCACCACTACAACAAAAAACAAATTCTCACTTGAAATTAATCTTTATTTTATTCCAATTTCTTTTTTTATTTAAGAACATTTTCCACTCATTCTATATATCAACCACAGATCCCCCTCCCATTCGTCCTTCCGTCCCCCAGCTTCCCCCCCAACCCACCCTCCATATCCTCCTCCAACAAGGTAAGGCCTCCCATGGGGAGTCAGCAAAGCCTGGTACATTCAGTTGAGGAAGGACCAAGCCCATCCTCCCTGCATCAAGGCTGTGCAAGGTGTCCCACCATAGGGAATGGGCTCCAAAAAGCCAGCTCATGCACCAGGGATAGATCCTGATCCCACTGCCAGGGGCCCCTCAAACAGACCCAGCTGCACAACTGTCCCCCACATGCAGAGGGTCTAGCCCGGAGAACAGGGGCAGTGAGATTAGAAATGGTTCATCAAGCATCCTAATAGTGAAGAGAGCAAAACGGTGTTTAAAATAGTCAACTTGAAAGAAGACAAAGAGAGGGAAAAGAAACTAAAAATGGTTAGAAAAACAGTAGAATATGATAAATTTAAAAACATGAGAACTTTAATTATTCATTTTATATATAAATGAACTAAATGATCCCAATAAGAGGTGAGTGTAGATAGGTTAAAAAATACACAATACAACCTCCAACTCCATGTTACTACAAAACAAAGGCACACTTAGAACTTGTTACTGAAAACTTGAGTGTAAAAGGATGGGAACATTCTATGCCAAAATCAACCCAAAGGAAAGTAATGCAAGAAATACAGTTCAGTGGAAGAGCATTTGCCTAGTGTGCATGAGACCTTGGCTTCAGTCCCCAGTACTGAATATAAAAAGATCCATGCCTGAAATCCCAGCACTTGAGAAGTGGAGGCAGCAGGAACAGAAGTTCAAGGTCATCTTTGGCTAATATATGAAACCCTGTGTCAAAACAATTAAATACTGAGGGGCTTGGACCTGCCTCAACTGAATGTACCAGGCTTTGCTGACTCCCCATGGGAGGCCTTACCTTTTCAGAAGAGGGGATGGGGGATGGGTTGGAGGGGTGAGGCTGAGGGGGTGGGAGGAGGGAAGAGAGGGGGATATGTGGTTGGTATGCAAGATGAATAAAAAAATTCTTAATAAAATATAATAAACCTTACTGTGGGATGGTCTGTATGTCAAATTGCTCTGATTGGTCAATAAATAAAAACACTGATTGGCCAGTGGCTAGGCAGGAAGTATAGACGGGACTAACAGAGAGGAGAAAAGAAAGAAAGGGGGGGGGGTCACTGCCAGCTGCCACCATGACCAGCAGCATGTGAAGACACCAGTAAGCCACAGCCTAGTGGCAAGGTATAGATTTATGGAGATGGATTAATTTAAGCTATAAGAACAGTTAGCAAGAAGCCTGCCACGGCCATACAGTTTATAAGCAATATAAGTCTCTGTGTTTACTTGGTTGGGTCTGAGCGGCTGTGGGACTGGCGGGTGACAAAGATTTGTCCTGACTGTGGGCAAGGCAGGAAAAATCTAGCTACAAAACCTGGTAAATGTAAAAGACACTTTCTCTTCATGGCTGATGGGGCTCAAGTTGGCTTAAAACAACAACAAAAAACCAAAGCACTAAAATACAATATGCTCTTCTACTGAAGATTAGACATCACCTCACCCCAACCCTACAGCAGCCACTCATAAAAGATTTTAAAATGGATTTGGTCCATAATCTGTTTCTACAGAATAATTCTATGAATAGGTAGAGGGGAGAAATAGGAGAGGGAATTGTGATAGTTTTACAATCTGACACAGTCGAGAAGCACCTGGGAAAAGAGTCTCAATGAGCAATTATTTAGATCAGGTTCGTCTGGAGGGGAGTTCTCCTGATTATGTTCATTGAGGTGAGAACACTGTCCACCATGAGTGGCTCCATTTCCTAAGCAGGGGATCTTGAACACTGTAAGAGTCGAGAACATACACAGGAGTTATTACAGCAACAGAAATGAAACTAGAACAGAGACTCTAGTTAAGAGCACTTAGAAGTCAGAGGCAGGAGGAGCCCCGGGAGTTCGAGGCCAGCCTAGTGTACAGAGTGAATTACAGGACAGTCCAGGGCTACACCGAGAAACCCTGTCTCGAAAACAAACAAAAATCCTTCAGTGCTGACCTGTACTTGGCAGGAAGTAGGAGTTGGTCAGAGCACATGGTATGGGTGCTTCAGGAGATCATACTGTAGAGGAAGGCGGATTCTTGGGAAAGCCATACCGCCTACACCTCCTAAACCAATATTATGGCCTTTCTTTGCTTTTATTACTTTATCATGTCAACTCCAGCTTTAAATCACAGCCTGCATCTCTACTAGCTGTGTGAGCCTACTTAGGTTTTTAAACCTTTATTTATAACAATCGCTTACTATTCTCTACTTTAATTATGTGTTATTTATTTTGTAAATTATTATAGGACTATTCTAATTTAAAACAATACCTTACTAGTATCTACTTTAATTATGTGTTATTTATTTTGTAAATCATAATAGGACTATTCTAATTTAAATTTGTTATAACAAACATTTATATTGTTTATAAGATTTTGACAATTTATATAAATTAAAACCCAGAAACAACCACTATTTGAGTCTCAAAAAAAAAAAAGAAAAAGTAATAATACTGGGCATAGGTTATTAGTAGAACACTAGCTTAGTACACGAAAGGCACCACAATTTGACCCAAAGTACTGCAAAAATTAAAGGAAGGGAGAGAGAGGGAAGGATGAAAGTCAGTAGCGGCTTCCGAATTGCTGTCTACAAGAGAGTTAAACAGAAATTTGGTTGAGAGTCACTCTGAAAGTTGCATGGGCACAGCCCTTCAGGTGACGAGAAAAAATACACCATTGTCTGTTTCAAAACATGACAAAAGCTGTTGGTGCCAGGGAAGCCAGTCCAAAGAGCAAGACAGCTAGACAATAGTCCAAAAATCCTATGTAAATAAGTCTCCTTCTTCAACATTCATTGTACCATGTCATTTCAATGTCTACTCCTACTCCAAAATCGCCACCATTTCCTGAAAGCCTATTCAAAAACAACTGGGTTACCAAGAAGAAAGGTTCAACAAGGGCCTTTCTGTAAGAAAAAGAAAATGTCTGAAGAAAAGAGAGCTCCAAGTGGGAATAAAGAGTTACAAACCAAACAGGAATACACAAGGTCGTGAGGAAAATGGAGATCCGGAATGAAGAAGGCAGAGGGATATGAAAGGGAAAACAACAGCAACAAAACCAAGTATGTTCATTATTTTCACAGTACTACCATCTGGACTCACCTGACAGGAAGTTCAGAGCAAAGAGGGGAGAAACTCTGTGCACATCTGAAAAGAAAACAAGAACAGATAATTAGGCCAATGCAAAGTGGACTTTCAGGGTGACAGAAGGCAATAATACTGCACACCAAGACTGCATGTTGACGGTAGACTTACAAAAGAAATGAACATGCAAGTCCTGCTACCAAGGAACAGATTATAACTGACAGGAACAACCCAGAAGCTAAGGGGTTTTCTTTGTGGGGGGTGAGGGAATGACCCCATCCACATATGCATTGCTGCTCAGTCTAAATCAGTGTTAATTGTGTTAGAGGTATGCTCTCGCAGAGGTCCTGAGTTTAATTCCCAGCAACCACATGGTGGCTCACAACCACCTGAAATGAAATCTGGTGCCCTCTTCTGGCATGCAGGGATACATGCAGACAGAACACTGTATACATAATAAATAAATTAATTAATCTTTTTTAAAAAATGGGTGACATCATTTCCAATGATTTGTTCTTGCATTGGTTCACTGCATAAAAAGAAGAAAGCTAATTGAGAATGAGCACACCTAACTCTCTTCTTTCTGACTTGGCTGCCTTGTAACCAGGTGCTTCAAGCTCCCGATGCCTTGACTTCATGGTCATAGTAGACTGTATGGGCCAAAATGAACAGCTCCTTTCTTAAGTTGCTTTTGTCAGGATAATTTTTCACCACAACAGAAAAAGAAAGTTAAGGGTACTGGAGAGATGGTTCAGTGATTAAGAGCACTGACTGTTCTTTCAGAGGTCAGGAGTTCAATTCCCAGCACCCACAGGGTAGCTAACAACTGTCTGTAACTACAAGATCTGACACCCTCACACAGACATGCATGTAGGCAGAACACCAATGCACATAAAATAAAAAAACACTAAAACATTGGATTTTAAAAAAAAGAAACTTGAGCAGATGGTGAGGTGATCAGAATAGATCACGGGTGTGGCAGACTCTTCTAGAGACAACAATTGGCCATGTATCACTTCATATTCTGTATCTTTTTTAGTAATTTTTTCTCAGATATTCTGAATCTTAACTTCCTTAGAACCTAAACTCCTTTACATCAAGTGTTGGGTAGTTATTTGACAGGTATTTATAAAGCCAAAGGCAAATTATTTTCTCTAAGAAGGTTAAGAAAATGACTATTGACTGACTAATAAGTTTGGCCCTGAGCTGAAAAGGGGAGATGGGGTCATTCATTACAGCATGACTGAAAGACCACAAACATGGTGGAGGGAAGAAACAGAGTAGCTATTTAAAGCACAGAGCTCTGCTTACTCCCTGATTTGTATCTTTTAGAATATTCCAGCACACTTTACTTTGGTACAGCTATTAGCTCAAAGATGACAGTCACTTCACATTAATGGCATCATCTCATGTGAAACAGAACCATCACGACTTTCAAAATCAAGATTTTCAATAAAGAAACAATCTATCAGGTCATCTTGGAGCCAACTGACATACTGAGATTTTATTGCTCATAGAAGGTTCTTTAAGAGGAAAAATTCATGTCTTAATGAATTAAAATCCAACATGCCAAAAACTCCATTAGGCAACGTTTATAGAAGGCAAGAAAAACTGAAGGCCAAACATGTTGTTCTGTCCTTGGATGAATGGATTACAACTGAATGGATGTATGACTGCCACCAAAACATTCACATAATCAAATGGAAACAAATTCATTGTGAGTAGAGTATGGAAATCATTGTATTGAAAATTTATAAAAATTATTTTCTACAGAGGAATTCCAAATAACATTTTGATGCCATTTCACAACTCAAGCATATTGTGTCTTCCAAAACCTTATTGACAACCACAATAAAGCACACTTAATTATTCCGGGTAATGCAGCTGATTAATGAACAACAGGAGGCTCCATTTTCTCCTTTGGAACATTTTCAGGTAGAAAAGTAGGACAAACAACAATGACATTTGTTTTTCCCAGTGGATGAAAAAACATGCTAATAATGCCCAAAGCTGGAGAGCATGTTGCAAAATAAATATCTGCATGCACCACTGCTGGAAAAAAAAACTTTGAGATTTTGATTTTTGAATTGTATAGACTTTATTTTTGTTTCTAGATTTTATTTTGCTCATAATTGTTTTTATTTTTTGAAATTAAAATGAAATTGCATTTGCTTCCCCCTTTCCCTTTCCTTCCTCAAACCTCTTCCAGGTACAAGAACTACAGGCAACTAAGGACTGCTGACAGAGGGTGAATTAGTCTTTTCCCAGGGATGAGCCTCCTAGTTGGTTATCTAATACTAAGTAGTCAATGCTGGAATCATATACATAAATCACATACATAAACAACTCTGGATGAACTATGTGTATAATTTATTCTGAAGATATTGTCTTTAAACACTAAAAATGTGCAGAGATTTTAAATTCAGAGGTATACTGGCATCCACAAATACATCAAGAAAAACACTATTATCACAGCCTCATGGGGGGTGAGGGAGGGATTCTCAATATCCAAGGAGATGAATATTTAAATGATGGCACAGCCACATTATCCAATACGGTTCAATGGCTAAAAGTGCAGTTGATTTCAATGACATTATAGAGACTGCCAGTGAAAAAAGCAAACTCTTGATACACTAATATGTATCCACGAGGCCATGTGAAGAAACGATCAAGCTGTACATGCGTGTGTTTGTTGGTATAGTGACATGGGTCAGCTCATATAAAAAAAATCATAGAAGAAAACCTACCAATCCTTCACAGACAGGACAGTTACATAGAGGGTGAAGCCAACTTTAATTCTATAGCGCACATCAATGTCTTCATGTATTATTCATACAAGTAAGGCTATTTCTTTTGGTGAAGAAAAGTGAAAGACTGAGGAGTAAACAGAGCTTCTAAATGAAGGTCTAGGGTGAGACAAATGGGAGGGGATGTTGTCATCACTTTGTCTGCTTATTGTCACCTCCCCTCCTACTTTGGGGCAGAAAGGCTTCTGATCTCAGAGACAAGAAAACAGTTTCCTTCCCAGAAAGTAGGAATTCACTTGAGCAAATTCCTGAAAACTATAGCAAAGAAAGGCTGTGTGAACTTGCCTGATGGACACTGAGGCCTAAACTTAACTAAAAAGCTACCCATCCTCCTGCCTGTGAATCCCAACTTACCTTGATGGACACCGCACCCCCATTAGCCCTCATCTCCCAGAGCAACTCATCAGGAAGCAGAATCTCATCTGCACCAGCACTTCAGTAACAAAACATAGTGGCTGCCAATGTTTGGGGATCTTACATCATTAAAAGGAAAGGGCAAGTCACAAAAGAAGTCCTATCAACTTATGTAAGAGATGGCACAGAAGAGAGAGGTTTCTCAGAGAAGAACAGCTAACTCACCAATTGCTGAGATTAACTGAAACCTCCCACAGTTGCAGAGTGCCCCAAACCATGACATCAGGAGGCTGGGGATGCATCCAACTTCCTCTATTTATCAGGCTGGCTAAAACCCAGGTTAAAGCCAGTTCAACAAGAAAAAAAAAAAGGCAAGTAGTCTCTCTCTACGAATGGTTTGAGTGGGGTGGAATCTCTCCTTCAGTGTATTTAGGACCCTGTTCCAGAGCAGAGGAGAGTTTTGAAGGAGTCTGTCTTTAAAACTCAGCTTTAGCTGCTCTGGTCCTCGGGCCATGCATCTTGAGGATGCTGGGAAACCCAGTGGGTAAAGTGCCCAGGTGACAGAAGCCTTGAGCAGCCATTCTGCTGCCCTCTGAAGCAATGTGTCCCTGATCAAAGAACAAAACAAAACTGTGATATGCAGCATTCTAGAAGGCTTGGTGCTTCCTAGGATGTAATGATTAATTAGTGACCCAGACTGAGGACTGGAGATTGGCTCACAATCCCTGAAAATGACACTAACATCGTGGAAGAAAGGACTAGAGGGCGAAGGGCCTTGACATTTAGGAATGGGGCCAGAAATCAATGAAGAGACCTTTCCCACACTGGTAGGGCAAACAAATAACATAAATGGTGATAATGGCGAAGATGGGGCCTAGTGAACACGGCTAGGACCAGACCATGCTTTAAGTTTGTCTGTACTGTCATTGAGGAACAACCATGAGAGATTCTAGAACCTTGTGGTCACCCTATTTATACTCCAATCCTTCTGTATAAGACCTTGTCTCTGCCGATTGGCTTGTTTGGTTCTGGATACAGCCCATTCAAAAGAGATCAAATGTGAGTTGGCTTTTGGAATTTCTGAATATAATCAATTCAGTAACTATATACCAAATGCCTACATGTATGTCTTAAGCAGGTTATATCATATACAAGATGCCTTGGCTAGTGGGACCAGTGGGACATGAATCCAGAATACTACGATTTCCATGGGTGCCATCTGAAATGGCAGCAACAAGCTGCACTGTGGAAGGGTCCCCTAATCCAGAGAAGGGAAATGGATCCAAGCAAATTGCCTCTGAAAGGTAATGATCTGGCTACCTCCTAAAGAATGTACTACTCTTCATGTAAGGACACAGGAGAGATCACTCCAAGAGAAGAAATAGCTTAAACTGAGACACAGGGCCAAAGTACTTAGAAAGGGAAGAACAATGCCATTATTAAATGGTAGGAGAGATGGAGAGAGCTGATGGAATTGTTTTCTGGGTCATCTCAAAAGATGGTCTCTTAGCCAGTGGGGAAAGCATGTGTGCTGAGACAGAATGGTCCAGCCTGGAAGTGGCTACCTCTTGAGACTGCTGCCACCATGGCATTGTTCTGCAACACTGATAGCATTCTTTTCTCCCCTGCTCCCTCTTGCTCTTTTCCCTTCCACCCTCCTTTGTCCTATATTTTCTCTCTTTTTCTTCCCTTCCTTAGCTTGAAGCTGACCAAGTGTATTCCAGTGAATGGAATGTTACCTCTGCTTAAGCTAGAGAAAAGGCATAAAGATCACATAATGAAAGCAGAGGGTGCACCTCAGTGGTAGAGCAATTACTTAGCATGCAGAGTCCCTGGTACCATCCCCAGATCCAGAAAAAGAAGAAAATTGGAGAGGACAAAAATAAGAGAGTGGAGTGGAGGGGAGAGGAGGAGAGGGAGAAGTTGAGGGGAGGCTGGGTGTGTAGTTCAGTTGGTAAAGTATTTGTCCAGCCTTCAAGAAGCCCTGGGTTTGCTCCCCAGCACCACTGCATAAAACAGGGCATGGCGGCATATAATTCTAACCCTACCAAGAGGTGAAATCGGTAGCATCAAGAGTTCAAGGTCATCTTTAGCTATAGTAACTAGTTTGAGGTCAGCCTGTTCTACACAAGATCCCGCCTCAAGGGAAGGAGTGAAGGAGGGAAAAAGAAAAAAGTCACATGGTAAGATACTCACCTCCAAATGACTTCCTGACCTCCAGTCCTAATATCCTAGATAAGGCAACTATTGCCTTCAATACAACATGGTAGTAATGAAAGATGCTAAAATCAACATGATTTCAAAACAGGTCATGATTCTTTTTAGCATACAAGCAATTGTCACCTTAAAGGTAAACACATCTGCAATGATTCACCAATTAACCATTTCACAAAAACATAACCTTACTATTTCACACAAAGGAGACTTAGGCTGATTTCTTAAATGCAAGTTGCACATTAAGCTGTAGCCACACAAAATTAGCTTCAAATGAACTTTCTTTGATTTTTATGAAAACGTCTCACCAGGAAAACTGAATGTAGACAAATACCTATAATCAACCCTGATTGTTATGACTGGCACGTCCTAATTAACTGTAAGCTTCTTTTTCCACTGTGAAACAACAAGGAGCATTTCACTCTGTATTTAAAGTGTGTTTTGATGTTTTCCTTTCAGTGATGAGAGACAATACATGGATGAAGAAATGAAGAAGTAATTGGACACATAGAATGAACCCATCACATAATTAAGAAAACAACACATATAAATGCTTCCTTCATTTAGCATGTCTTTGTCTGTTCTTGACACAAGTTATAAACAAAGGGCAGTTTGTTAAAAATGTTTGTTTCCAAATATATTTGCCATGTGATATGCACTAAGCCCTTGACTGCGCCTTAATTCAATCCTAGGGGGTAGAAGATGAGGACACACTTTTACTCAGAAAGTTTTATTGTTCCCGCTGGGAATGAGTAAGAAGCTATGTTATCATCTGGCCCTAATTTGACAGATATAACTGGGGAAGATAGGACATTGGTAACACTGCTTTTTTTTTTTTTAATTCAACGTGAGGACTTCAAACTCAACCTCAGGATTGCCGTCTTTGCTGAATTTGCTAGCAAAAGAAATGGCTAGATCTTCCCTACTATGGTAGACTGCAAAACGTGAATTCTTCACATGCCAGTATTCTCATCCGTTTACAATGTGGCTTTGTAGATCCTCCTGTCAAAAGGTGGAGTCTGTCTGTCCACTCCTTCAGCATGCACTGACCTTGTTCTTGCTTTGTCCCCAGGGTCCATCCAAGTGAGATGCAAACAGAAGCATAGAAATAAGCCTGAGCTAGTCTGCCAGATGATGCAAGCCACATGCTGGGTCACTCCAGTGCTCCAACAGCCAGCTAAACCCCCAAGTAATGGACATGCAGCTAACTTACGGTTGACTGCAGATGCACGAATGGTCCCAACTGTGACCAGCAGAAGGACTGTCCTGCTGAACTCAGCCAGGAGTGTGTGCTCCAAAGCTAAACTGATGAAATGGTTGTTGCTGGAAACTGTCGAATTTGGACTTGCTATGGTCTGAATGTGAAATACACACCCATTCAAGTGTTCTGTACTTGATCCCCAGATGTCGGCATGATTTGGGGGAAGTTGTGGAACCTCTAGGGGACTACCTGTAGGGAATGAGTGATGGGGAAAGGAGAATGGGTCCAGTCTCTCTACTTCCTGTTCTGCCTAGATGTGTGAAGGTGAGACATTTCAGCTGCACACACCCTCTGCCATAGAGCCACCTAATGCCATGCTTTCCCCACCATGGTGGGTTGTATCCCCTCAAACTTTGAACCAAAATATATCCTTCCTTCCTTAAGTTGCTTCTTGCACAAGAATGAGACATGTAACCTATACAGAAGTTCTTTGTTGCATAGAAAAAGCTAACTTGTACCTCTTTTCCTTTCCTTCTTCCTCATTCTTTTCTCCCTTTTGTACTTTCTTCTTTGCTTTCTGTAAGCACTACAGGGAAAGGACCACTGTGTTTAAGATGGTGGCCTAGGCTGCCTGTTGTTCAAAGCTAGCCTCAGTTACTTTGAAAATATTTCTTTTTTTTTTTTTTTTTTTTTTTTTTTTTTTTTTTTTTTTTTGGTTTTTCGAGATAGGGTTTCTCTGTGCAGCTTTGCGCCTTTCCTGGGACTCACTTGGTAGCCCAGGCTGGCCTCGAACTCACAGAGATCCGCCTGGCTCTGCCTCCCGAGTGCTGGGATTAAAGGCGTGCGCCACCACCGCCCGGCTTGAAAATATTTCTTAGTGCTATTGTTTGAATATGGGTAAGACATGTCCCTCCAGGGATCATGTCTTGGAAGCTTAGTACCCAGTTTGATGATGGTAAGAAATGATGGGACGTGGAAGAGTTGGAGCCTAGTGGGGAGTCTTAAGTCCTCAGAGGGGATTGAGGTAGTTCTCGATGGACCTAGGAGTTAGTTTTGGTGAGGAAGTCATTATGAAAGAATAAGCCCAGCTTCTTTTTGTAGCAGACTTTTTTTTTTTTCTTTTAGGCCACCAACCAGCTCCCAAATCATGAAACTGAGTTTTGAATGCTTGGCCTTAGCTTTGCTCCTTTCTTGCTAGCTCTTATAATTTAACCTGTTTCTCTTCATCTACATTTTGCCTTGGGGCTTTTTACCCTTCCTTCCTTCCCTCCATCCCTCCCTCTCTTCCTCTTTCTTTTTTCTCTCTTTCTCTCTTTCTCTCTTTCTCTCTTTCTCTCTTTCTCTCTTTCTCTCTTTCTCTCTTTCTCTCTTTCTCTCTTTCTCTCTTTCTCTCTTTCTCTCTTTCTCTCTTTCTTTCTTTCTTTCTTTCTTTCTTTCTTTCTTTCTTTCTTTCTTTCTTTCTTTCTTTCTTTCTTTCTGTCCTACTTTTCCTGCTTCTCATATCTGTCTGTCTGGTGGCGCATGGCTTCTGGCCCCAGACATATCCCTCTTTTTCTCCCTTGTTCTCTCTTTTGTCTTCTCTCTCAAACCTAGATTTCTCCTCCTATTAATTTTCTCTGCCTGCCAGCCCCACCTATCCTTCTTCTGCCTAGCTATTGGCTGTTCAGCTCTTTATTAGACCAATCAGGTGCCTTGGGCAGGCAAGGTGAAACAAATGCAACACATCTTTACATAATTAAACACACATCCCTACTTTGTTAAACAAATGCAGCATAAACAAATGTCACACACCTTTACACAGTTAAAGCAATATTCCACAGCATAAACCAATATAACACATCTTTACATAGTTAAATATTCCACATCTTTGTCTTCCTTTGTAATGTCTCCACCTCACATGCATCCTTGTGACTGTGATGCCATCTGTTATGAGAGGTTGCAGCCAGGGGTCCAAAACAAAGCCTCGGGTGTTTGATTATAGCAGCAGAAAACAGATTAATATACTCTGGAATGCTGCAGACATTGCGTGGTATAAGGGTCCTATGCATGGAGTGATGAAGTGAGATGTCTTTGCAGCCAGCAGACTACAGTATGGAAACTAGCAGTCAGCAGGTCATCTCAGAGCATTTTCTGGTGATCACCTCCCTAGGAGAATAATTTGTCATTGACATCTGTTGAATGTGTTCTAGACATTTCTTCTTCCCATTACTCCTAGCCATGGGAGGAAAAATATAATAAGAAAATATATTTTCAAATCAGACACCCAAGGGTTAAGGAACATATCTAAGACTGCCCCCTTCCTCATGTGGCAGACCAGGCTAAGAGAGCAGAAAATAAATTTTTTATTAGGAAATAACACACTGTGAGTGGTAAAATGCTTAGATTTCTATTTGTTTACTAAACCAATAAAAGAAAATCAATAGGATCATCTTGCTAATGACATCAAACCACTCAGTACAACTCAGAAGGCAGAAAAGGTCATTTCTTCAAATGCTTTTCTTCCCTTTACCACATTTACAGTCTGTGCTTTATTTCCACTCCAATTTGTTTTTTTCCCTCCTGAATGATGTTTTCCCAGACTTTTTGAAAGCTTACTTTGCCCTGGTGTCTTGGAACTTACTATTTGTTTGTGGTTATGACATTAATATTTAGAAAGGTCAAGTAAGATGCCAGGGCTGGATAAATACCTATTTTCTTTTGATGATATTGTCAATGGGATCTTTTTCTTCCTCAGGATTCCCTGAAGGAGTGATCATCTTCTCTAGAGTAGTGGTTCTCACCCTTCCTGATGCTTCAACCCTTTAATACAGTTCCTCATGCTGTAGTGACCCCCAACCATAACATTACTTCATTGTTTCTTCATAACTCTAATTTTGCTACTGTTAGGAATGGTAATGTAAATATCTGATATTCAGGATATCATAACCCACAAATTGAGAACTACTGTCCTCGATGCATTTATTTCCATAATAATCATCAAAACATTAGGTGGATAGGTATGTTCATGGCTCCTATCAGGTAGTAAAAATAGGAGGAAAACTCTCAGGAACACATTTCTAGGACTTCACATAACCATATCATGTTCTGGATGACAAGAGGAAGGATCCATCTCTTCAAGCATCTTCCAATACCTCCTGTGGTGGTTTGAAAGAAAATGGCTCCCATAAGGAGTGGCACTATTAGGAGGTGTGGCCTTATTGGAGGAAAAGTGTCATTGTGGGGGTGGGCTTTGAAGTCTCTTTTGCTCAAGCTTCCCTCAGTGTGATGTTCAGTTGACCTCTTGTTGCCTGCAAGATGTAGCACTCTTAAGTACTCCAACACCATGTCTGCCTGTTTGCCACCATGCTTCCCACCATGGTGATAATGGACTGAAGCTCTGAAACTGCAAGCAAGCCACTCCAAGAAAATGTTTTCTTTCTAAGAGTTGCCCATGGTCACGGTGTTTCTTCACAGCAATAAAAACCCAAACTAAGACACCTCCTCTCCTATGTCTATTGCCTGATACTGTCCACAGAACCTCCCTTTTAAAGGGGAATTATTTTTCTTCATTAGTTTTGTTGTATGTTTTGATTTTCTGAGGCATGGTCTTGTATATAGCCAAGACTGGCCTGGAATTCACTGTGTAGTCCAAACTGGCCTCAATTTCACAATCTTCCTGTCTCAGCCTCCCAAGCATTAGGATTACAGATGTGCAGCACCACATCTGGCTCATCTGTTTGTAATAGTAATAATCTCTTACAGTTATACAATGATTTGGAATAGTCAAAACACTTTTGTATGCATTACCTTGTTGGACTCTTGTTTACAGAGTAAACAAATTCCTAGCCCTGTGCTAAAGTCTGGGGCTACTCTGGAGAGCAAGGTGAGTGCAGCCCTAGGGAGGAGCCACATGAAAAACTAACACCAAGAAATGCAATACTGCAACTGAAATAGGGAATACAGTGAAAAGCATCCAGAACTCTGGATAAAGACAGCGGTTTAAAGGTAAGTGGATAGAAGTAGGCCCATACAGGCGCAGAGAAAAACTGCGGCCAGTAGAAGAAAACGTATGTACAAAGGCACTGTGGTGGGAGGGACGACCACTCATGTAAGGAAGAACGTATAGGCCAGAGTGGGCAAGACACTGATGGGCAGGAAGGAAAAGAAACTGTAAAAGATGACAGTGAATTGTCAGGAAAGTCCTAGCTCCTGTGCAGGGTGGGACTCAGTGGCTAAGATAAAGATGAGTGCTTTGTTTTCTACAGAGTGATGGAGAGTCACTGAAGGATTTTACACAGTGGGTAATCCGTTCAGACCCTCACTTTAACAATAGCATTCTAGCTATTGCATGGTGAGTGGATTGGCAGAGGATAGGGCAGAAATGGGAGTACAGTTTGGGATTCCTGTGCTCCATGCTCAAACATTGTTCTGAAGATATAAGCAATTCAATAAAGTGAAAATTCCAAGTCAGGAATATTATCAAGGAAATGGAGACTCAGACTTGGTTATGTAGTAGAAATGTCTAAAATATCATGGGAACTCCAGTTCATAAAAGCGTGAAGATTTAAAATAACTATATATTTAGGCATTCCGTCTGCATCAGGGGTCACATAATTTTTCTTTAAATCAGTGGTTCTCAACCTTCCTAATGCTGCAACCCTTTAGAGTTCCTCATGCTGTGGTGACCTCCAACCATAAAATTATTTTTTGTTGCTACTGCATAACTGTAATTTTGCTACTGTTGCGAACATAAATATCTGTGTTTTCTGAAGGTCTTAGGCAATTCCATAAAAAGGTTGTTCATTCCCAAAGAGGTTGCAAACCACAGGTTGAGAACCACTGCTTTAAAGGGTCAGATAATAAATATGTCCAGTTTTGTGAGCAGTGGTATTTCTGATGCAGCCTGCCATTGTAGTAAAACACGACCACAATCTGTAAATGAATGAGTATGGCTATGCACCAGTAAAACAGGATTTACAGAAATGTGAAGCTCTCACGATTTGCCTATGGGCAATAGCTTGCCCTGCTCTATGCCAAGAAGAACATGACTATGGGATTGATGGGAAGTGACAGTGACAGTGATGGCTTGGAAGGTGGTGGTGGTGGTGGTGGTGGTGGTGGTGGTGGTGGTGGTGGTGGTGGTGGTGGTGGTGGTGGTGATAAGCTAGCAGGAAGGAGATGGATGGGACAGCTCTGAATTGGATGCTGTAATGGATAATTTCAATTACTGACTTGATTAAGAACCACCTCACAGCATCTCTGAGGCATACCTTTCAGTGTGTCGGTGACAGCTTTGCTAGAGAGATCAGTTGAGAGGGAAAGGCCCACTCCGGATGTATGTGGCTTTCTCCCTTGTAATTGGGTCTCAGACTGAATAAAAGGAGGAAAGGAAAAAGCCAGCTGAGTACTAACATTCTTCTTTCTCAGCTTCCTGATCTTCAAGAAATGAATGACATCCTACCACCACTGCTCTGAGTCGTTCCTGGCACCATATCTTTCTTGTCATGATGGACTCTAGCTTCTGAACCGTGAGCCAAAATAAAATCTTCCCTTCAATTGCTTTGTGACAGGTATTTTGATCACAGTAATGATAAAAATAAGTAAGAGGTATTAAAAATGACAAAGTGCTGCTCACCACCGAGACTTCACCTGGTCCACGGGAGGCTCAGAGTAACCTAGTGGTAGGGTCGGCATTAGAGTCCAGTCCAACAAAGTTCCCGTCACAGCCCCTACCCCTCTATCAACCTAATCATTGACCCCTCAGTGTTCCAAAATCCTATGGTTGCCAGAGTATACAGTGTAGGTTATATGGGATATTGCTTCAAATGTTTCACCTTCATAATTACATAGTTTCCCTACAGCTAATGTCACCTTCCAGGTTCCTTTTGTATCAACCCACAAGAAACAACTCAAAAATAAAACAAATAGCAACAAGCCAATACTAGCAGTCGGCAGTCAATACTGAATTGGCTGGGGGCACAGAATGCGCTGGGAATCTGGAGAAGGTGATGCCATTCTCCTCCGTTCCCTCCTCCAGGAAAACCTCCCAGTTGTGACCGGGTCATCTCTTTGTTTCACTTCTCTTCCTCTCTCATCAAAGACATTCTCTCCCAAAGCATCAACACTACCTGCTCCTTTTGCTTACAAGGCATTCCAATGATCTTGTGTGGCTACACCGGAAGTGGAGTTATTTTTAATACTGGATAGTGTAAGGTTGGGTGTGGAAAGCCAGAACGGGAAGCCTCCAGCAGTGGAAACTCCTCTATCACCAGGGAACTTGGCTGTAGCATCAAGCTCTGGCCTCACACCAAAGCGGGGCCATCCATTTTCTTCTTTTTTTAGTACTATCCTCTTTGACCCACCCAGCACGGAGATTCGTTAGCATGTTTTGCCAGCAGAGCTGGCAAACTGCAACTTGTCAGGTTCAATGGCTTTCATTGACTGCCTGAACAGAGTCCTCTGAAGATTGCAAAAATTGGACTCACAAACAGACCATAAAATTCCTACCACCCACAAGTGTCTGGACACTGCCTTTTCCTAAATGACCCCCAGCACTGATGCAGCATGGGTGGCTTCGGAGCACTTTTTAAAGTGATCTTTCCAAAACGGAGGTGTTCCAACTGGTGTGGGGCTTCTGTTATTTTTTTTTTCCCCTTGAAGTAAAAGACTGACTCCCAGATATTTTGAGAAGACGAGAGCCAGCTGCATGAATTTGAGTTACTCACCAAGCAAATCATTCAGCACCAGGCCCAGAAGTCCGCCTGAACTGTGAGCTGCACTGGCCTGTCACTTCCCAGGGTTGTAACTCACTTGGACACACTGTCAGGTGAGTAAGGTGGCATTCGCGTGCCTCAGTTCAAGTGTAAGCGTCACAGTAGCAAGGCCACAGAGGCCGCTCATAGTAGCCCTTCTGACCCCATACCTGCTTAACAAGCCACACTCCACTACTCAGTATATGGAATGGGAAAAACATTCTATTGGTAAACCTAGAATTCAAATGATGAATCAGGGTGCCGAGAGCGTTATGATTCTAGTTCTCATCTGTACAGGTTAGTCTCAGGGACATCTGGAATAAAAGTATGAGTATGACAGGAAATGTTCCTACTGCCTTCCAGGTTCTCGTTGAAATGTGTGGGTTTGGAAAACTGGGGTTCAGTTCATGGTACAACATTGGTCTGACATGGGCAAGCCCCAGCACCGAGGGGGTTCAGAAGAGTAATGGCAGGGAGGGTGTGGTACACCTCTGTAATCTCAGCACTCAGAGGGCTGAGGCAGGAGGAATGCTGTGAGTTCAAGGCCAGCATGCCCTACAGAGTGAGACTCTGTCTCAAAAAAAAGTCACCTTAGGAGTGGAGAGATGGCTTGGCAGTCCGGAGCACTTGATGCTCTTGCAGAGAATAGGGACAGTTTTCATCATTCTCATGGTGACGGCCACAGCTGCCTATAACTCTGGTTCCACGGGATCTGACACCCTCTTGTGACCTTAGCAGGCAGTGCACTCACTAATATGGTGTGTATACAGACAAGTGGACACATACATATACATAAAAATAAAGGCAGAATGTTTAAAAGTCCCCCTAAAACAACACAAAACAAAGCCACCGATCAAAATTGGAACATCAAGTGACAGCTGGTATGGTTCTCAGGAAAGAGTGCTTAATAACTTCATAGATCCTTGTGAGTGCCACTAAGTATTAACCACAGGAGCGATAGAGCTCTGTGGTTGTACATGAAGTGATGACAAAGCATTTGAGGAAGTGTAAGTCCCTGAATTTCAGTTTTGACACTGCCATTTGCTACCCCTAAACCTCAAACAAATACCTGGGGTTCTCATCTACAAAATGTGCCTCAGTTTCTTCATCTACAAAATGGGAATAATCTAAATAGTATCTGTCTCCTGGCTGTTAGGAAATACATATGTATCAATACATTTAGAACACATAAGATGATCCCTGGCACATAGTAAATGCTCAATATAGCAATGATCAGTTTTGTACTTATGAAGACGTTGACAACTCTATTTCCTATGAAACTAGTTCTGCCTGAATAATGTTTAATAGGCTCCTACAAGTAAAAATAAATTAAAATATCTCAAAATATCCACTTTAAAATCTCACTTTCCAAAAATGATATAAACTGCCTTTAGCTGTCCTACGAAATAATGCCACATTGTTGTTGTGTGGTGCTGAGGATTGAACCCAGGGTCTCAAGCATGCAAAACATGTGCTCTACCAATGAGCTGTATTCCCCAAGCCAATGATGCCCACTCATTGACAACATTTTTCAAGCCCTCATATTCCAGAAAAAAAGAGAGATGGAGGGATGCAATGGGATGTTTGTGCTGAGTCCTAACAATAACGACTAATATTTCATCTGAGCCCATCACAAATTCCAGGAGAAAGTGCTTACTGATATTTGCTGCCTCTCGGCCTCTGATTCTTTACTCATAAAGCGGGGATCATTGCCATCTTTGTTTCCTCAAAATTGGTCAGAGCAAGGAGTCAGCCAAGGGCAAGTGCTCGGCCCAGCATTGGATAGTCCACGGCCGTCGATGTCATCATCGCCTGCTTAGGTGAACCAGACACCCTTCTGACTGTCTCACATCTGCCTCTGGCCTGTGTGTGAGACTGTGCTACTCTAGAAAATTCTATGTCTGCCATGCTCATGGTCCTCCTGCCCCTTCTCCCCCTGGAGCAGCTCCCCTCATATGGTCCTTTGCCAACCCTCTTCCCCAGGCCTTACTTTCCTATTCAAACCTTATTGGCTAAACAGCTAAACAGCTAAAATCTCTGTGTTTGACCCTTAGCGTGAAGGTCCTATCTCTTCAAAAGGCTTTTGTACTTTAAAGCAACTCAGATGGCTGAATTAGTAAGGCTGCCTTATTTTAAAAAGGAATTTTGGGGACTGAAGAAGAGGGTTCATTCTCTCATCCTGCTAGGGACCTCAACCAGGCCATCCCCAAGCCGATCCGTAGCAGAACTCCACCATTGCATCAAGGGCAAGTGCTCTGTCCTGCTTGGGCTCACTCCCAGTCAATAAATATTTGTTGAATAAATACTATGTGCCAGGCACTGTGTGAGGCACTAGGAACACATCGGTGAGCAAAAGAGGCACAGCCGTGCCTTTTCTGGACAGCGCACACGGGCAGGCATTCAAACGAATCCCAATGTAAACGGAGAAAAGTCTGCAAGAGAACCATGCGGTCAACACACAGGGGCTGAATTATGCTCTTAGAGGAGGCCATGACACAGACAGTACATTGCTCATTAGTGCAAGGAAGGTTAGCAAACAGAACGTGTGGCACTTACGATCACTCCTATTGAGACACAATTTGGCAGGAGGCAGATTAACATTTTGCCAATGCGCCAGAAAACCTTAGCTCCTCCAAGCTGGAGAACATTCCATTTCACTCAGTTTCTCTTCTCTATTGCCTCCCTCCCTTTCCTTCTAGAGTCTAGACTAGGCTAGACTAGGACATTTATGTTTTCTCTCATTGACTTTTTTTTCCACTCTCATTAAGTTCTTTTTCCCCTCTCATTAAGTCTTTCTTTCACTTAAGTCTCTCTTATTAAGTTTTTTCACATTGCATTTTAGATACAACTATGTAGGAAAAAATGTTTATCTTTAAAACAGAACAAAATTACAATACAGATTGAGCATCTCTTATCAGGCTTGCTTGGGACTAGAAGCGTTTCACTTTTTAAAGTGACTTTGAATTGAGGATATAAGCATAGGTTTGACCCATTGAGCATCCCTAGAGCCCCAAATCTGAAATCTGAAATGCTTCAAATCTAAAACACTTGGAACTTTGTGTAGGCACTCAAACAACAAACACGAACTCCAGACTTGGAAGCCGTTTGGACCTTAGATGGTCAGATGAGAGTGGCTTAGCATATACTTAGAGAACATTAGGAGGGGTGTTGGTTAGTAAGCTGTTGAACTAGTTACACAATTAAGACTGCAAAACGTACTCTAAAGCAGGGGCTGGGGGGACTACTGTCTTACTGTCTATTCAGTATAAGGTAAGATTCCACCGTCGGGTGGGAAATTTGTTTGTTTCATCACTTTTTTTCCTGTAATTTCCAAAATTGTAGTGATAATGACATTATTTCTGAAAACAAGACAAAACAAACAAACCAAAACCAATGAATCTTACAGGGAAAACATAGTTTGTTGGGATTTTTTTTTTCTGTGCATGTAACAGCCCAATGAAGCTAGATTAAAAATATGATCGGGAGCTTGGTAAAACCTGTGTGTGAATCGTAAAGCACGAAATAGAACTAGAAAGTGGAGCTGGGGCAGGGGAGGTAGGTCAGTAAGGCTCAGTAAAGCACTTGTTATACTCACAAAGGGCCCACTTGCGCTTCCTAGCACCTACATGGCGGCTCACAACTGTCTGTAACTCCAGTTCTAGGGGCTCCCACACCCTCTTCTGACCTCCACGGTCACAGTACACATATGGCATATACACCCAGCTTCAGGCAAAACACCCATACACATAAAATAAAAACAAATAAATCTTTTTTCAAAAGGAATATAATGCTCGGAAATGTATAGGAGGGTTGAGTGGAGTCCCAAGAACAATCCTGGTGAGACAATGACATCTGAGCCAAGAGCAGCAGGTTAAGGGTGTGCCAGGAAACGTGAGGGGACAAATGGTTCTGGCAAAGGCCCTTCAGTGACCCATGGGCTCACACAAGCGAAATCACTTTAGCGATCAGATTTGATTCCATGGAAGCCATGAACAGGTCAGGAGAAAACTGAGTGATGGGCTCACACGGTGTCGGTAAGAAATGACAGCCAGGTCTCGGCTTCATTCGTACCCACACACTCGGTGTCTGCCATGAGCGTATCTAGGCCACTCCTATAACTGAACGTGCAAACTGGGGTCAAACCGATTCCTGTTACTTAATACGGCAAATGCAGACAGAAGTCAGGGCTGTCTCGATCCAATCAGCTCACATCATCATATCTAGCAAGTGTCCTATTACAGACGAAGACACTGCTTCATAAACCGAGAAAGGTCTGGGGAGGTGAAGTAACTTGCCTGAGGTCACAGAGTTGGAAATGGCTTCAACACTTTGATACCTTCTAGAGTACTGCCTTTCTGTGTTTCACAGGCCAGGAAGCTCCTGGGGGTAAAACCCGGCCTATGTTAATCCCTGGGGAGCAGGAGCTAGAGCTGAAAAAGGTAACAGCCTTTTGGGAATTAAATACTACCACCCTGCAACACCAGTAATGCTGGATGAGCATGTTAACCCGGACAAAGTCTCAGTTCGGTCACCTGGGAAACAAAGGTCCTGAGACTTGCTTCACAACACCTCCACAGACGGTGTTTGGGACAGTGCTATGGAAACGCAAGAGCACAATCCAGATAATGGTTCCCCATGGCTGGCTCCCTAATGAAAAACTGCATTCCTCTGAAAAGGGCTCAATAGTATTCCCTGTCGAAAGCCCAATAGCTTTGTGGCTCATATGGTGTAGGCTGCGTCCACCGAACTCTGTGGAGGCATCATCAAAGTGCCAGAGGCAATCTGAAAATGAATAAGCTTGGCTGCGTCCCAACGAAACTCTATTTACAGAAACAGGTGGAGTTCCCCACGTAGTTTGCCAACCTCTGGCCTAGAGAAATGTTATTTCCGAATGCAACCCCTCAGCACCTCATTCCTGATTCATTTTCCTGATCAGACAGAATCCCTTCTCACCCAACACACTGTTACACCTCACTCAATTCTTCTCTTCTTCCTCCATGTTGTCTAGGCATGGCTTCTGTCTGTTTAGCTCACTGTTGAGGTCCCGGTGTGCAGTACTGACACATAGTAGGAGCTGACTGGTAAGGGTGGCTGACACATAGTAGGAGCTGACTGATAAGGGTGGCTGACACATAGTAGGAGCTTTACCAATGTGTCAAAAGAACACAGGCAGGAATGAGTCAAGAAACAAAAGAAACTGAAGGTCTTCTTGGGAGAGGAAAGCAAAATTAGGCCAAGCCAATAAGAAGAAGGATGACAGGGAAAACCTGAGGGGGCGGGGCCACTACTGCAAATAAACATAATCAATTTTGTCATTTCTTGTAAGCTAAGGGAGAAAGAAGGCTTATTCCCAAATCTAGTTTTGTGGGTTGTGAGCATCTGGAAGAACTAAAGCTTTGAAAATGTCCAAAGTAACCAGTTACATGCAGCTAAATAGTGGTGGTGGTGGTGGTGGTGGTGGTGGTGGTGGTGGTGGTGGTGGTGGTATGTGTGTACATGTACAATCCCTGCTCTCTCTCACTCTGCCAGAAGTGGGCTTGGCTGTTCACTGGGAGTATTTCAGAGACAAACCCAAAGACAAAGTAACAGGCTGGAGCTATGTATATCTAGCAATGAGTCTGAAAATGATTTTGAATGAATTGCAAATTGCAGATCACAGTCAAAACTCTACACAACCTAGAATCACCTGACAAGAGAGTCTCAACGAAGGACTGCCCAATTTGGGTTGGCCTGTGGACATGTATGTAGGTGATTGCCTTAATTATGTTAATTATGCAAGAAGCCCCAGCCCACTGTGGATGACATCATTCCCTAGGCAGGGTGTTTTGCACTGAACAAAAGTGGAGAATTTGAGCTGAACACAAGCAAGCGTATTCATTCTCATTTTTGCTCTTGACTGTGGATGGAATGTGACCAGCTGCCTCAGGCTCTTGTTGCTCTGACTTCCCCTCAGTAACTGACTGTAACCTGGAATTGTGAGCAAAAAACAAACCCTTTCTCCTCAATTTGCTTTTTGTCTGGGTATTTTATCACAGCAAAAGAAATGAAACTAGACTGATACTAATCTAAAGTTTGCAATGCATAGATGGAGGAGGGGCTCATGAAGCCCCACCCCAACTGAGGAGCAGCTGATAGGAGAAGCTGATAGCTTCTCTCTCCTTTGAGAGAAGGAGAGTCAGTTTTTTTCTGAGATGTAAACTCTGGTAAGGTGTGTGTGTGTGTGTGTGTGTGTGTGTGTGTGTGTGTGTGTGTGTGTGTGTGTTAAAATCTAGGATCCCCATATGAGAGCATACAAAGCTAAAGCTGCCACAGCCCCAAGGGGGCCAGAATTTCAGATATGTTTCCCCTAGTACATACTGACAAAGCACTGACCTGGCTCAACAGGCCCCCAGACAGCAAAGTCCACATCAGTGGCCAGACCAGATGGTTGATGGAGACACCCTGCTTTGATCGCTTATGTTGACTGTCTACAAGTAGCTGAGTCCAGCAACAATGGCCACAAGATGATGTGGCTCACTGTACTTTGGGTACCACTGTGATGCTATCAGGGGAAGAATTACCAAAAAATACTGTAGTTGATGAAAGATCTCTATGAATTCAAGGCCAGCCTGGTCTACAGAGCAAATTTCAAGATAGCCAGGGCTGTTACACAGAGAAATCCTGTCTTGAAAAACAAAACAAAAATATATAACATCCCTCAAATCTTTCTCATACGTGCAATAAATTATTTAATTGAAAGGTCTCCTTTGCAGGAACTGATAAGGAAATAACTACAAAAATAAACTAGCACAACCCTTTCCAAAGCTAACAACAGATGGAGCAGAAAATTGAGTCTGTCTGTAGTACCCATTCTGTCCTCTAAGTGGGGCCAGTCTCAACCTGTAGGAATCTAGTGACATCACACTTTTTGAACTCCAATTGACTGGGTGGAGGTAGGGCATGCTGAGACACATCAGCCAGGTTCTGTGCCCATTTACATTTACACAACACATTTAAACCAAGGGAATGAATGTCAAGTTCTGAACTTTTCAGGCTTCAGTCAGATGAATAGATGAGATGCTGGGGGGGGGGGGCGTATGAAACTGCAAAGCTGGGCCCACTGCTATTCAGGACTGAATGGTGCTCCAACACCATTTATATGTTGAAGCCCTGACTCCCAATGTGCTCACATTTGGAGATGGGATACTAGGAAGGAATTAAGGTTAAATGAGGTCATATGGGTGGGGACTTACTCCAATAGAACTGTGGCTTCATAAGAAGTGGAAATGAGCTTGTTGCCTCGTTCCTCACCCCCATGTCCTGCCTCCCTCCCTCCATCCTCTCCTCACTCCCCCCTCTCCGTTTCCTCCTTCTGTCTGTCTTCCCTTAAGTGAGAACACTATGAGACATTACCTAAGCTATCTGAAAATCAGGATGAGAAATCTCACTAGACACTGTGCTAGCATCTTAACCTTGGACTTCCAGTCCCCAGATCCATGGGAAAGAACTTTGTTTTTTAAGCCATCCAGCCTAAGATATTTTATTCTGATGGGTAACTTAAAAAGTTATGTTCTTTGGTTTCCAAGATTAGAGAGAAGCTGGCCATCCATTCTTGACATTTTTAATTGTTCACATTAAAAGTAGCCCTGCTGATGTGGCCTGTGTTCTAAGACACCAAGTCCAAAGGACTAAGGATCTCTAACTAGGTCTCCCAAGGAACTCAGAGATGTGGCCACTTAATCTGCAGGGCAACACAGCCTGGCAGAGGTCCACACCATCACTGTGAGAAAATCAGTACAGAATGTCAAACATGAGAGGAATCACTAAAAGGGGACTTTCCAGTCCAGATCCTTGGGGGAGGGGCGTCCATCCTATCATACTTATGAACATAGGGTGAGGACCAGGCAAGGCAGCCCCATAGTCCCCTAAAGTGCACTCAGAAACAAACATCAATGTTAAATTCACTTCTTGTCTAGAGAAGGAGAGCAAAGCTAGGAACATGGCAAGGAGGATTAGTGATTATTCACGTACAGCTTGGGAAAGGGGGTATTGGTACAGACTTGAAATATAATGTCATGGGTGCGTTTCTAGTAAAGTGAAGATCCAAGAAGGTCTCCTCATCCTGAGGATCTAGGCAGAGTGAACAGAAGAGAAAGCCAAAGGGGGAAACCTACAGAGAGTTGGAAACTGGAGGCAGGCAGGATATGGCCAAATTCAGAGGCAAAAGTTAGAGATCTGGTACCCCAGGGAGGGGATAAAAAGTGCAAAACCCACATTACTACAGAGCCCAGGAAGCCAACTGGGTGGACATGATTCCCAAGCAGCCCAGTGACATGGAAGAATTTTCTCCACCAATGGCCTTATTTTCAGCCACCTGAAAATCTGGTGCCATACTAACAAATAAATACCAGTGAACCTTGAATTGGGATTGTATTAAAAATGAATAAAAAGCACTTCCTGACTGTTGACATTGCAGAAACCTGCCTTAGTTTTGGTTCTTTTGGCTGATAACCTAAAGGTCCTGATGGAGAGCAAGTACTTTATTTAAGATGTGATCTCATGAGACACAGAGAATGGCAAAGTAGGACAGAAGCAGGGAGGCCACTGAAACAGGGTATTTTCAAGTCAGTTACCACTGGGGGCCCTGAAGTGCAGTTTGGGAGAATTCTGGAAATTTTGCCACCTAAAGGCAAAGGACCTGGGACATCCATACCCAGAGAAGGGGGTGGGTGGTTTCACAGCTGCCCTGACCCACTCCTTTCTTTATGTCAGTACCTGGGAAGGGGAAGAGACAGACAGACACATATACACACATAGAAGGGGAGAGGGAGGAAAAGAGGAAGAGAGGGAGGGAGATGGGGAGGGAGAGGGATGGAAGGAGAGAGAGAGAAACAGGAGTTGGAGACTTAGCTCAGTGGTAGAGCGCTTGCCTAGCAAGTGCAAGGTCCTCAGCTTCCCCCCAAAAATCTGTTATTAAAATATCTTACATGCCATATACTGTAGATCTCTGAAGTGTTTGAAGATGACCTGTCTATCTAAAATATATCTCTGTTTGACCTTGAAAACATACCTAATATGACTGACTAAAAATTTGATTGTAATAACTAACTACTAACTTGCATTTCTTTATATCCCAATTAGTTGGTAACAATAACTTTCAAGGACTAGCAAATTGCATTACATTATAAAATGAGCTGTATAGGTACAATACTTTGAACAAAATTAAAAATATGTGTACAGTATGTTCTAACAAAAAATAATCTCAAATTTGTATCAATATACAAAATTTGTATACAATATACAAAAATCCAATCCAATTTAAGACTAGTAGTTGCTTTTTAAAAGCAGATTCAATAATCTACCTTTTTATCTTATCATATCTATATCCTCCCCTTTTTCTTTTCAGGGTAGATTCAATAATCTACCCTTTTATCCTATTACTTCTATATCTCTTTTTTTTCAGAGTAGATTCACTAATCTACCCTCTTATCTTATCATTTCTTTATATTTCTATATCATATCCCCCTTTCTTCTTTTAGAAAGAGATTAACTATGAACAATAACAATTTTTAACCAACCCCTAAACAAACATAAATATCCATAATTCATTTTTTGGGAATGTGGGTGTAGTTTTCTAGGCTACTTCCTACTGATTGAGGGCACTGATAGTCTTATGGGAACACAAAGAAAATTTGGGATTATGGTCAAGTCCTGATTGGAGTAGTCTATGAGACTATATCATCTCAGCTAGCCATCTCTATATTTTCCTGAGCAGCTTGTAGTCCAAAGCCAATCTTTGGGTGGTGTTTGTCAGCTTGGTGGTGTTATCATTGTCCTGTTGGAATCGTCATTGTGAGGTCCTATCATCTTTTTGGAGACTTCAAAGTCATTGTTAGGCATGGTCCTGGTTCACTGCAGAAAATATTTTTCTTGGGACAAGGTTTGGATGATTTGTCCTTTTTCGTCAAATGTCTTATTTGTCCAATGTTCTTCAGATTCCTTAGCCTTCATTCTCCTAAAAGACAAAAACAAAACCCTTCCCCAACCCTAAATTTAGGGAGTTTCCAAGTCTAATCTTTATCAATTTTGATTAATAGTTTCTCCTGCATTTTTTGTTTTCTCTTCTATAGCTTTTCTATCATCCAGAGCAGTGTGGTCTTTTACAACAGGCATTAGGTTCTTAATTGCTCTGAGAAGAAGTTTCTTCCATGATGACAGGAAATGACTGAACAGAATTTGACATGGAAACCTACAAAAGGTTCCTCGGGATGTTTCCTGATGGCAAAGGGTTATCTTGTCTGTCCCTTGTTGATCTACATTTGTTAGTCCAATGTCTGCCTTTGCTATACCTTCTGCATAATCCAGAAGGGGAGGGCATTCTGTTGGGATTATTCCTTGAAAAAACATTGTTTGCAATCCCTTTTTAGGTGACTTTGTTTACTGCATTTGAAACATTTGACATTACTATTTTTCTTCAAACCTCTGGAAATCACCTCTCCTATCCAAGCATCACCACAATCATGAGATTCAATATTAATTGTATCTCGACTCCATTTCTCGAAGGATGCTTATCTTGCCTTTAACAGCCTAATTACCTTTTGCATTATGCATTAGCATTTTCAAAAGCCAGAGATTCAATAATTATTTGTCTAGCTTCTGAATTTGATGTCATTCTATTTACTACTAAAGTCAATCTTTGTAATAAATCAGTGAAGGTTTATTTTGGTCCCTGTATAACTTTAGTAAATGACTCAGTTTTCTTTCCTATTTGTTCAGTTCTATCCCAAGCATTCAAGGCTGCCATGTGGCATAAAGCTAGGCTGTGGTCATCATATAAAGATTGTCTTTGTGTATCAGCATAATAGCCTTCTCCAAGAAGCTGATTTGGGGATATTTCCATACCTCTAGCCCTACTTTTTTGTTCAATGGTCTTAGCCTCATCCTTCCACCAGGTCCTCCATTGTATTTGTGGACCAGCCTCTAAGATAGCTATAACCAAATTTCTCCAATATCCTGATATTACACATTGACCATGAGTTTAACATCTGCTTCATGAAAGATGAGTGGATGCCATATGAGACTATTACTTCTTTGAATTTCCTCAAATCTAAAATTTGCACAGGAGTCCAATCAGCTCATACAAAAACTTGGGGATAGCTATCATTTGGTAGTTCCTGTAAGGTTACTAGATAAATTAAGGTTGGCTATTTGAAAGCCATAGGCTGTTTCTCTGTAACCTTATAATGCAATGTTGAGATTGGTTCTCCTTTAAATTCTTCTGTCTGAGTCTGAATATCTCTATGATTTGTTTTAACAAGTTTTTCAAAAACTTTTATCTTGGCACTCATACTAATCAACTTTTTAAATGATAAAACAAAAATGATCAAATAAATAATATTTATAATTGACATTACATAAATACCATCTACATTAATTATCCTCTCATTTAATTGTTCCATGTTCAGAACATCAATCATATTATCAGAGACCAAACTCCCTCCATTGTAAAAATGTTTCCCATTTTTTAATGTGGGGGGAAAACATTTTTTTAACTAATTCCTCCCTTTAAGAAATGTTAATTGACTCACCAAATCTGCTAACAATGACAATTCAGTTAACGGTGTGGCAGCAGCCCAAGAAGCGGACTCAAGGAAAGCCAAAGGGAAGAAACTAGAGACCCAGCTGTATGCATGGGGGAAATTGCTAAAGTGGCTAACTCCTGTGGTCTTTGGAGCCCCAAAACCTATGGAATTTGTTGCAGAGAGGTTGCAACAAAAACTGGGATTGCAGGGTAGGGACTCTGGCCACATGTAGCTCTAGCAAGTAGCTTTTTCATGAATTCATGCCCCAAGTTGGGTGCAAGATGTAACACGAATTCTAATAGGTCTTATAATAAAAACTCATTGCCTGATATTGGGGTGATTGATGAAAGATCAGAGAGACAAAGGAACAAGCTACAGCCACATCTTACCTCTAAGACTCCTCAGCCTGAAAAAGCTTTTTGTTCCTTTCTCCTCATGCCTTATATACCTTTCACTGCTTAGCCATCATTTCCTTCCTAGTGCTGGAATTAATGGCAGGTGTGCTTTCCAAATACTGGGATTAAACATGTGAGATCTCAGGTGCTGCCTGGCTCTGTTTCTCTCCTAGACTGAGTCAATCTCATGTAGTCCAGGGTGGCTTTGAACTCACAGAGATCCAGACAGATCTCTGTCTCCCAAGTGCTAGGACTAAAGGTGTGTGCCACTACTCCCTGGCATCTATGTTTAATCTAGTGGCTTGTTCTGTTCTCTGATCTTCAGGCAAATTTTATTAGGGCACATAATATATGACCACAGTTTTCTGTGGTTTGGTGTACACTTGAGGAATTCAGTAGCTTTCCTTCAGGTTTTTGACTCATTTGAGGAGAAACTAGGTGAAGGACCTTGAGGTTAAAAGCTACTTGAGGTTAAAAGCCATGCCTAAAGTGCACAGGGTTTCTTCTGATGTGCTAATGCACATGGTCTTCTTCATCTCATAGAGGTTCTTGGTCAGGAATGTTCATCATTATAAATGAGTGAAGGGCAAATAAATGTACCATGGAAACTCTGGCTAGGCCTCAAGGCCTCACTACCAAAATTGCGGTGACCTGTCGGCAGCACCTACATATGCTAGGAACTGAAACACAGAGATCTTGGGGCCCAGCCTAGGGCTGTTGAATTGTCATGTGCATTATTTATTTTAATTAGTTAGTTAATTAATTAATTAAATTTACAGCCTAGCTGCAGTTTCCCCTCCTTCCTCTTCTCCCAGTTCCTCCTCTCCATTCCACCCACTCTGTTCCCCAAATCCACTCTGTTTCTTTTCAGGAAAGGGCAGGCCTCCCATGGATATCAACAAAACATGGCATATCAAGTTGCAGTAAGACTAAGCACCTCCCCACGAATTAAGGCTGGACAAGGTGACCCAGTATGAGTAGGGTCCTAAAAGTCAGTAAGTCAGAGACAGGCCCTGTTCCCACTGTTAGGAGTCCCATGAGAACACCAAGCTCCACAACTGTAACATATATGCAGAGTGCCTTGGTCAGTCCCATGCAGACACCCTGGTTGTTGGTTCAGTCTATGTGAGCCCCTATGAGCCCACGTTAGTTGATTCTGTGAGTTTTCTTGTGACGTCCTTGACCCCTCCGGCTCCTACAATCCTGTCCCCACATCTTCTGCAGGATACCCTGAGCTCCACGCAATGTTTGGCTGTGGGTCTGCATCTGTTTCCATCAGTTGCTGGATCAAGCCTCTCTGATGACAATTGGGCTAGGCACCAATCCCAGCACATTCCATAGGCAGAACTGTAGGTGGAAGGTTATGAGGCTGGGTTGGTTTCCCACTCCCTCCACTTGAAGACTTGCCTGGTCATAGGAGATGGCCAGTTCAGGCTACATATAAGCTACTGCTAGGAGTCTTAAGGGCAGTCATCCTTGTAGATTTCTGGGAGATTCCCTTGCACCAGGTTTTTACCTGATCCTGAAATGCCCCCCACCTTTCCAGTAGTCTCTTTCAGTAGTCTTCCCCTCCATTCCCCCTACAACAACCTGATCTCTCATGTTCCCATCCCCATCTGCCTGCACTCTACCGGGGAGATCTCTTCTATTTCTCCTTCCCAGGGATCTGGGTGTACCCCTCGTGATCTCTCCTTGTTACCTAGCCTCTCTGGGTCTGTGGATTGTAGCCCGGTTATTTTTTACTTTACAGCTAATATCCACTTATAAGTGAGTACATACCATGTTAATCTTTCTGGGTCTTGGTTACCTCATTCAGGGTAATTTTTTTTCTAGTTCCATCCATTTACCTTCACATTTCCTGATTTCATTGTTTTTAACAGCTGAGTAATATTCCATTGTGTAAATGTACCCCAAGGTGAAAATCATGCACACTAGAATTTGGAAAGTGCCACTGTAGACAATATTATTTGTTAATTGTTGCTTCTGCATAGTAAGTACACAGAGGGAAGATGTCTCACACCAAAAACAAACAATGTTTTTGTTCACTTCTACCTAGTGGGTAAAAACAGATTTGCTGAAGAAAAAGTGTCAACTTTCTGACCTAGGTGTAATCATGACAAAAGAAGGCATACTTTAGTTTCTCAAAGTCTCCTTTATATATCTCTGTGATGGTTGGTTTGGATCGTCAGCTTTTTTTATCCCCTCGTTTTTCCTTTGTTTCTTTCCTTGGCAAACTCAGCAACTGTGCCATGTCTGAGTCTTTCTAAAGCCACCCAGGTGATGAACCCATGCCTAAAGGTCTGCAGAACACGCTCAACAGTGCCAGGAGTGGTTTTGTTTGTTGTTTTTGTTTGCTTTTCAAAAGGCATAAGGAGATGAAAAAACAGAAACCAGAGTGAATTTTTAAGAAATGAAAAGGCAAACAAAATTTTCTCAAGATACTTAAAAATGATGTCTCAATATAGGTGGCTGTAATGGAATGAACAAGCATAGAAACAGATTCTTTGAAAGAAAAGAAAAGAAACAAAAATTATGCTAAAACTTAAGTTATAAAGAAAAGTTTGAGACTTTTGTGGATGTAGATGTATGTTATGTCCAAGGGTATCTACTAACCCTACATAAACTTAGAGAAGAAAAGTATTGACAACTGTGAAAAAATATATTGAAAGCATTCTTTTAGCCAGTGTCCTGGTGGAATGTATGTGTTCACCAAAAGGTATGTTAAAATGTCCCCACAGTGCTATGTGTAGAAGACAACAAGTGGAGAATAACTAATGGCCTCTCACCAGCAGAAAGGATGAACTGTGGGAGGCAGCGGATGTCACACTCAACAGCAGCGAGGATGAGCTAACTACAACTGCTCAGCATTGTGGAGGAATCTCATGGACAATATCTAGTTGAAGAAGTGAGAGCTCCTGTTTAGTACCATGCACATGAAATGTTAGAAAAACTGATGGATGGAACCTATGGTCTTTGAGATAACGTACTGGTACTTGTCAAAGGAGCATTAGAGGATTTCTGAGAGCTGCTCATGTTCTGATTCTGTATCTGCAGGCTAGCAGCAAGGATGTGGCCAGTCTGTGAACATTTTCCAAGCCATACAACTTATAATGTATATGATTTGTACTTCAATAAAGTTTAATTAAAATATGTATATATAGACTCCATCCACTTTAACAAATGAGACAAAAAAAAAGGTTCCTAAATAATGTCCATGAAATGTTAATTGACACATTTGCCTACCTCACTACTAATGGTGCTGTGTAGGTGAGAAATATTATTTACATGAATAATAGACCCAGCTCTTGGCTCATTTATGAACTGTGACTATAACAAACATTCTGCTCCATTCAGAAAACCAGATCTTACTGCATCAAAGGTAATAGGTTCTTCGATTACCTTGAACATGTAATATATTCTGTCAAAAAATTAAACATCTAGACAACAAAAGCACCAGCTGAGTTCAATTGTACTGATTTTCTTGGAAGTTTTAGAACCATATAGAGCCATGTCTAGGAGTTTAAAAAAATGCAAAGCCCAGCTCAATGTTAGGTATACAATTCAGAGACTTGAGTTAAACACTAATCTCTGGGTTCAGTCTCTAAACCCAGAAAACAAAAGCAAGATACATTGTTACTCTTCCAATCATGTCTAAAAGCAAAATCACTTTGGTATACAACCTCCCACTTTTCTTCTCTTTCTCCCCATGTCTTCAGACCTTGAATTTCAGGTACAGAAGCATGCACTCACAAACATCTTTGTTGCCCTTTCCCTAGATTGTATCACACACACACACACACACACACACACACACACACACACACACACACACACACACACTTGTGTGTAATATCACTTGTGTTATTGCAGAGTTCATGCCATAATAAACAAGGATACTATAAGAATAGTGAAGAACATTAGTTCCTTCATCATCCCCTTCTTCCTGCATCAGCATCCAGATACAGGCCTGTAGAATGGCATATGAGAGAGAAAGAGAGAGAGAGAGAGAGAGAGAGAGAGAGAGAGAGAGAGAGAGAGAGAGAGAGAGAGAACAGGAGAGGGCTCTTGCCACTGAGTCAAGCCTCATGACCTGAGTTCAATCCCCAGAACTCATATGGTGTTGGAAGAGAGCTGACTCCAAAGGGTATTCTTTGAGCTCCTCATACCTGCTGTAGTATGTGTGCTCCCATAAATAAATAAATGTAAGGAAAATTTACATGTTTGAACCCAAAGTCAACACATCAATTTGTTAAACTCTTGAAAACAGTTTTATGTTTAGGAGGGCCAAAAATAAATTAATAAATTAATTAAATATAACAGTGGTGATCTCTGGAGAAATAATACTTCCCCTTTGTCTGGAAACTTTAATTAGGATCTTCACACATAAATCTATTAGATTCCTATCTTTACCAGCATCATCTAGACTAACCCCAGACACGTGGGGGTACAATGGAAAAAAGAGAACTTTGAAGCTGGATATGGTAGTGCACATTTGTAATCCCTGCTCTCACTTCAGGAGGCTGAGGAAAGAGGCCTGAGGCAAAGCCCTGGAGAAGAAGATGGGAGGGAGGGAGAGGGAAAGGGAGAATTTACTTTGTAGTATTCATGTGCTGAAAATTATATTAGAGAGCTTAAATGTACGATTCAGTCATCGATATGTCTCAAATATCTACTATCTGCCAAACACGACTGTGGACACTAAGGATAAAAGACAACAAAAAAAATCAATACAAGCAAAGAAACAAATGGACAGTAAAGTGCAGTACCGGGGATTAAAGTCAGGTAAGAACAAGAGTGACTTAGTGGCTATTTTAGGTCAGCTCCTCAAAGAGGTACTATTAAACTGATACCTGAGGGATGAACTGGCCGGAGATAGATGAAGAGGTTGTGCAAAGAGAGCATTCAAGGAGAACAGTTAATACAAAAGGCCCCACGGCAGCTTGATGTGCTCAAAGAGTCCAAAGAGTGTGCTGGGAGGAAGGAAGGAAGGGGAAGAGAGAAGGAATAGGAGCAGCATGGCAAGGCATGGCAGAATGCAGTAATCTAGAAGTAAGTATATGCCATGATCCAATTAGATCTTCTAGCTGCTGGGTGGATATTGGAAGCCACCACGATCATCCAAGAAACAGATGGTAAAGTACAGTGATGGAGCAGGCAGAGAGAGAAATGGGAACATTTGGGATCAAATCAGATTTGTTGATGGGATGAACATAGGACGTGAATTTTGTGAGTCTGAAGTTCAAACAACTAAGCAGATGGTGATGTGAAAGTCTGACATGGGTCTTACTGAGACACAGCAGATTCTGCATGCGAGTAATAGAGAACAGATATTTTGTTTTGTTTTGGAGGTGATAAGTTTAATGTGCCTAGTAGACATCCATGCAGGGTAAGTCTTGGGTGCTGAGAAAAATCATTTCCGGGAGTACTGGAACCTATGGAGAGTCACAGGATTGAATGAGGTCATTTCAAGGGAATGTTCTGAAAGACAAGAAAGTCCCTGTACTTACAGAGGTGACAATCTCTGTAAGTTAAGGAGAGGAAGAGGGGACAAAAACAAAGAAAAACCAGACAAATATAGGCTAAATTGTGGCCAAAAGAAGTCTTTTAAAAGGGAAAAGAAAGAAAAGGAGGTGGAGAATATTTTTTAACCACTCTTCAAAATGCCTGCTAAAATACCAGGTAGGCTATCCACAGTCTCTCTCTCTCTCTCTCTCTCTCTCTCTCTCTCTCTCTCTCTCTCTCTCTCTCTCTCTCTCTCTCTCTCCAGAGCCAATCCCTAAGTCTCAGTCCCTAGTGCTGCAAAAGAACACCAGCTGCAGCCTCCCTTTCCCCTGCCCACATCCCCTGAGGATCACACAGGCCACTCCCTCCTAATCTCCCTCCCCCATTCCTCACTGTATCCTAGCCTCCAACCCCAACAGGCGTTCCCTGTGAACACACCAGCAGAGCAGACAAGTAAAACAGGGAGCACACAGCCAACACACTCTCTGAAAATCCAGAGAGGAAACAAAAACCAAGAAACATAACACTCACCCAACAAAGACAAATCCAGAAATCCACAGGTAGACCTATAATCACTCCAAACACAGATGCCTAGATGCCAGCAAATAAATACAATCAATAACACCCAGGGCAATACATCTCTACTAGAGCCCAGCTTTCCTACCTAATAGAATAGCTGTTTACAACAGGCCCTGAATATCGAAACATAGCTGAAACACAAGAAAAAGACCTTAAAACCAACTAGATGAAGATGATAGGGGTCCTTAAAGAGGAAATTAATAAATCCCTTACAGAAACCCAGGAAAACACAAACACTTGGAGTAAATGAATAAATCCCTTAATGAAAGCCAGACAAACACAAACAATTGAAGGAAACAAAATTGTTCACAACCTGAAAATGGAAATAGAAGGAATTAAGAAAACACAAACTGATGGAATTCTGGAAATGAAAAATTTAGGAATTCAAACAAGAACTACAGAGGCAAGCTTCACCAACAGAATACAAGAGATGGAAGAGAGAATTTCAGGCATTGAAGACAAGATAGAAGAAATGGATACATCAGTCAAAGAAAATGTTAAATCTAAAATGTTCCTGACAAAAATCATCCAGGAAATCTGGGACACTATGAAAAGACAAAACCTAAGAATAACAGGAATAGAGGAAGGAGACGAATCCAAGCTGAAAGGCACAGAAAATATTTTCAACAAAATCATAGAAGAAAATTTTCCTAACCTAAAGAAAGAGATGTCTATAAGGTACAAGAAACTTACAGAACACCAAATAGATTGGGCCAGAAAAGAAAGTCCCCTCAGCACATAATCAAAACACTGAACTTACAAAACAAAGAAAGAAAATTAAAAGCTGCAAGGGAAAAACAGCAAGTGACATATAAAGGCAGACCTATTAGAATTACACCTGACTTCTCAATAGAGACTTGAAAATCAGAAGGGCCTGGACAAATGTCTTGCAGACTCTAAGAGACCACAGATGCCAGCCAAGTCTACTACACCCAGCAAAATTTTCAATAACCATAGATGGAGAAAATAAGATATTCCATGATAAAGTCAAATTTAAACAGTATCTGTCTATAAATCCAGCCCTACAGAAGGTGATGAAGGAAAAGTCCAACTCAAGGAGGTTAACTACACCCATGAAAACACAGGAAATAAATAATCTCACACCAGCAAAACCAAAAGAAGGGAAACATGAACGCACGCACGTGTATACACACACACACACACACACACACACACACACACACACACACATACACATACACCACTACCACCACCACCAACAACAACAACAACTACAGCAAATTAACAGGAATCAATAATCATTGGTTTGATAACTCTCAATGTCAATGGTCTCAATTCCCCAATAAAAAGACATAGACTAACAAAATGGATTTGAAAACAGGATCCCTCCTTCTGCTGCATCCAAGAAACCCCTCAACATCAAGGATAAACATTACTTCTGGGTAAAGGGGGTGGAAAAAGATATTCCAAGCAAATAGACCTAAGAAGCAAGCTATTGTAGCCATTTTAATATCTAATAAAATAGACTTCAAACCAAAACTAATCAAAAGAGACAGGTAAGGAAGCTACATACCTATCAAAGAAAAAAGTCCACCAAGACGACTTTTTAATTCTTAATATCTATTCACCAAATACAAATGTACCCAAGTTTGTAAAAGAAAAACTACTACAGCTTAAATCACATATTGACTCACATATAGTGATAGCGGGGGGTGGGGGGGGGAGACTTTCTGAACAGAATAAGCACAGGCACTAAGATTAACAATCAATGGGACCTCATGAAACTGAAAAACTTCTGTAAGGCCAAGGACACCATCAATTGGACAAAGCAGCAGTTTACAGAATGGGAAAAGATTTTTACCAATTCCACATCAGATAGATAGAAGACTAATATCCAAAATATATAAAAGAACTCAAGAAACTAGATATAAAAAAACCAATAATCCAATTAAAAATGGGATATAGATCTAAACAGAGAATTCTCAACAAAAGAATCTCAAATGGCTGAGAAACATATGAAATGTTCAACATCCTTAGTCATCAGGGAAATGCGAATCAAAATGACTTTGAGATTCCATCTTACACATGGCTAAGATAAAAAACACAAGTGACAGCTCATGCTGGTGAGGAATATGGAGCAATAGGAACATTCCTCTATTGCTGGTGGGAGTGCAAACTTGTACAGCCACTGTGGAGATCAATATAGCAGTTCCTCAGAAATTGGGAATAGATCTATCTAAAGAGCCAGCTATACCACTTTTGTGCATATATCCAAACGATGCTCCATCCTACCACAAGGACATTTGCTTAACCATCTTCATTGCAGCTTTATTCATAATAGCCAGAACCTAGAAACAACCTAGATGTCCCTCAACTGAAGAATGGATAAATAAAATGTAGTACATTTACACAATAGAGCATTACTCAGCTAATAAAAAAATGACATCATGAAATTTGCAGCCAAATGGATGGAACCAGAAAAAATCATCCTGAGTGAGGTTACTCAGACCCAGAGAGACAAATATGATATGTATTCACTTATAGGTGGCTATTAGACATTAAGAAAATGATAACCAAGTTATAACCCATAGACCCAGAGAGGTTAGGTAAAGAGGAGGAATGTAAGAGGAATGCATAGATCTCCCTGGAAGGGCAAAATAGAATAGATTTTTTGGGTAGACTGGGGGTAGGTGGGGAAGGGAGCAGAATGGATCAGGTGGTGGGGAGATAGAAAGGAGGGAGGGAGTGCCAGGAGAGATGGCTGGAATTATGGGGCATTTGGGGGGATGGTATGGAAACCTAGTGCAGTGGAAACTTCCTGGAAATCTATGAAGGTGTTCCTAATGAGGACGCCTAGTAATGGGTGATATGGAGTCTCAGCTGGCCATCTCTTGTAGCCAGGCAAAGCTTCCAGAGGAGGGACTGGGTTGCATTCAATTGAGTTGTTGGCCAAAAGGGTCCCATGGAAATCCCCAAACAATCTAGGCTGTTGATAAGACAATGAGTTTCTCTCTGCAAACAGTGGGGCCCCATTGTGGAGGACAACACCCACACAACTTACTGAACATGAAGAAGTAGAGCCGGTGCCTACATTGGGCCTTCACCCTACATTCTAGTCTCTTTGGCATGGGAAGGTAGGCTGCAGGCTTCCAAAAGAGAAATATAAACACCAATCCAGCCACAAAACCTTTGATCTACAATCTGTTCTGCCTGCAAGATATGCTGGGGTAATGGTGGTACAGAACTTGTGGGAGTAGCCAAGCAACATCTAATTTGACTGAGGGCCTGTTCCATGAGAAGGAACCCATACTCAACACTGGGTAACCAAGAACCAGAGACTAGATATCCCAGAGTCGTCAGGTTAAACCAAATACTATTAGTCTAAAAAAATGTATCAATAAGATGACTGCCAATGATATTCTGCTATGCTCATAGATTGGTGCCTTACTCAGTCATCATCAGAGAAACTTCTTCTGGTAGCAGATGGGAATAGATACAGAGACCCATAGCCAGATGTTATTTGGCAAAAGTCTAAATGTGAGGTGTCCATCAAATTCCTCCTCTCAGAGCTCAGGGAATCCAAAAAAAGAGGAGGCAAAAAGATTATAAGAGCCAAAGAGGATGGAGAACACCAGGAGAACAAGGCCCTCTGAATCAATTAAGCAAGGCACATATAAACTCACAGAGACTGAATCAGCAAACCCAGGGCCTATATGGGTCTACATCAGGTCCTTTGTGTATATATTATTAATGGGTGATATTGCTCTGTATGCTGTGAATGTGTTGCTCTTATTGGTTGATAAATAAAATGCTGATTGGCCAGAAGCCAGGCAGGAAGTATAGGCAGGATAAGCAGACAAGGAGAATTCTGGGAAGAAGGCTGAGTGAGGAGATGCCAGCCTGCCATCCAGGGAGCAGCATGTAATGGCACACAGGTAAAGCCACAGAACACATGGTGACAGATTAACAAAAATAGGCTGAGTTTAGGTGTAAGAGCTAGTCAGTGGTAGGCCTGAGCTAATGGCCAAACAGTTTTAATATGTGCCTCTGTATGTTTACTTGGGTCTGAGTGGCTGTGGGACCAGGAAAACTTCAGCTACATATTATAGCTATTAGCATTGTATTTTAATGGGATTTGTGACTGTGTGAATGGGTGGGTCTCTGATTCTTGTGCTTGCTCTTGAGGCTCTTTTCCTTCTGTTGGGTTGCCATGTCCAACTATAATATGAAAGTTTTTGCTTCATTTTATTGTATTTTATTTTGTTATGTTTTGTTGTTATCTCTTAGAAGCCTGTTCTTTTCTAATGAGAGACAGAAAGGGAGAGGACCTGGAGGGGTGGGGGGGAGGAGAAACTGGGAGGAATAGAGAGAGGGGAAACTATAACCAGGATATATTGTATGATAAAAGATTATTTTTTTTAATAAAAAAATGAAAAAATGAGAAATGCTCTTTAATGTCAAGCATGGTAAGTTGGGGAAGTGATGGCTGTACTTGGTGATGTGGAGCTTATCAGGGACTGAGGATAGCCTCTAACCCCAACTGGATCACATGAGGAGAAAATATAGAGCAATTTGGTATAAGCATCCTTTGAAGAATTCCTCTGAGAAGTGACTAGATGGAGAGGAGATGGGCAGCTATGGGAGAGAGTGGATATTAGAACATAAGTATAAGCTTATAGAAATGGTACAGAAAAAGGGTTCATTAAAGAAAGAATCAAACAGAACAAAGAACTAAGTTTGAGGGCTGGGGATATAGCTCAGTAGTAGAATATTTGCCTACCATATATAAAGCACCCCCAGTATTAGAAAAAAAAAGTCCATCACAATTGGGCAACCAAAGTAAGCATGTATGTTAATAAATTATAAACCATTAAAACATAAGAATTCATGAGTTTCTATCAATAATAAATAAATGAATATATAAATAAATAAATAGGGGAGACAGTATGGCTCTTGCCTAGACCAGCTAGAGTTAGAAAAAAATCATTATTTTCTACCATCACATTAAAGATTGATCATGCAAAAATCATCACTAAAGCTAGACAAAAGTATTAATGAGGAGCAGAACATTGGTGTCTTTCCAAAGCTTGTTCATTTTAAAGGAAAACACAGTAACTGCAGCTATCCAGTGAGTAAATAATACAACACCTTCGCTGGGTGGTCACAATTATCATCACCAATAAAGAGGAGATAAGCAACATGAGTCTCCAAGATGCCATGCCCTAAGAAGGACACATCATCTTCTGTGCAATATTCTGGCCTAAAATGTACAACCTATGTCTGATGACAAGATACACTAGATAAGCACAAATGAGGAGTATTTTATCTCTAAAAAGATGGAGCTAGGGAGATAGCTCAATTAGTAGAGTGCTTGCCTAGCATGCACAAATCCCTGGGTTCAATCCTTAGTTAAACCAGGTCTGTTGGAGGCACACTCCTATAATCTCAACACTTGGGAGTGAAGACAGGAGGGTGAGAAGTTCAAAGTTATCTTTAGCAACATCAGGAATTCTAAGCCAGACAGACTTGCATGGGACCCATAAACAATCAAATAATTAAATGAGAGGGCGTGGTATCTGTATTCATCATAAGTATCATTATCCTTTAAAAGATATAAAAAGGTTGATGTATGGCACACACCTTTACTTACAGCACTTGGGAGGCAGATCTCTATGAGTTCCAGGACAGCCAGATCTACCATGTCTTTCGAAAAGAGAAAAAGAGAAGAGGAGATGGAGGGAGGGAAGGAGGGAGAGAGGGATAAAGAAAAAGAAAGACTGCAAAAATAACCCAGACTAAAAATGACTAAGAGGCAGGACAAGTAAATGCAATAGCAGTCCTAAATTGAATCCTGTACTAGAAGAAAGAGGTGCTGCATAGGACTTTATCAAGTCTAGGGTCAAAATTGAAATAGAAATAGTAGATTAGATAATACTATTTTATCAGTGTTAAACTTACTGAATCGATAGCAGCACTGTGGTGATGTAAGAGAATACTCTTAGTGTTAGGAAAGTCACAAGTAAGTATTTGGGAGTAAAGGGTCATGGAGTGTGTAACTGATTTTCTAGTGATTCAGAAATAAATGTATGTGCTTATGCAGATAGTTATCTGGATTTTTAAAAAGCTAACATTTTACCATATTTCCCTTATCTTTTGCATTCTTAACCTTGCACATACATTTATTTCTGAACCACTAGAAAATCAGTTACAGACTCCATGGTCCTTTATTCCCAAATACTTAAGTGTGAGGGTCCCCTGGCAGTAGATTCAGTATCCATCCCTGGTGTATGAGCTGGCTTTTTGGAGCCCACTACCTATGGTGGGACACCTTGTTCAGCCATGCAAGGGGAGGGGCTTATACCTGCGTCTACTGAATGGACCAGGCTCTGCTGACTCCTGTGACCTTGTTGGAGAAGGGAATGGGGTGGGTTGAGGAGGAAGGCAGGAGGGACAGGAGGAGGGAAGAGAGGGGGAATCTGTGGTTGGTGTGTAAAATGAATAAACAATTTCTTTAAAAATCCAGATAAAGTGTACATTGGCATTTCCAGAGCCCAGAAAAGACATAGCTGTGACACAACAGTGGCATCTCATTCACAGTTTCACAGTAATGGTGGGGAGCGCTGTGAGTATTTCTACAAATATGAGTGTGTTGGAAGTTTGGATGGTGCAGATATGAAGAGATTCCTATCTAGTGAGCTCAAGACAAGTGCAAAAAAAACAAAAGAAAGTGTAAAACAGTTCTTCTGGAGCACTAGAAGACAGAGCCAGTGCGCAGCAGGATTGCTAGGCAATGCTGGGGACGCATGAAGGTCTGCTAAGGTGAAAACTGGCCCCAGATATTGCTGTTTATGTTTTAAACTCCTCACGTGATTCTAACAGACAGACAGCTTTCAGAAGCTCTGTGCCAAGGCGAAGTTTCTCTACCTCATCACTAATGACAAATGAGCAAGGGACATTCTTTATGGGGAGTAACCTGTGCATTATATGATGTTCAGCAGCAGCTTTGGCCTCTACCTACTAGGTGCCACTTAGGACAACAAAAATGTCTCCAGACATTGCCAGAAACAACTCCATGTTGAGAATCAATATGCTAAGAGAGCAGAAACCATAACTATAAATACATAAAGGCCAGGGATTGGTCTCTTTCCATCAGGGGTTCCAGGGAGTGAAGTCAGGTCATCAGGCTTGCCTACCAAGCACCCTTGTTTACTGAGAACTCTTGCTTCTGCTAGGAGCGTTGTTAAGTCCATGGGCTTCAGAATCAAAACCCAGATCTACTACTTGTCTTCTGTATGACCATAGACAAGGTACTGAATTTCTCTGGGCCTCAGTTTTCTCTTCTGTAAAGTAATAAGATTCTTGCCTCAGGTAGCTGGGAGGAGTAAATGAAGTCATACAAACAAAGAAGAAAGAGTGTGCCTACTAGGCAAGTAGCAGCTGCTGGCCATCATTGCTACTATTGCAGAGTCGGAAATGTAGTGGCTACCACAGGGGTGTCTGCTAGTTAATGAACTGCTCCCCCTAGAGTGGTTCTCAATCTTCCTAATGCTGCAACACTTTAACACAGTCCTTCATGTTGTGGTGACCCCCAACCATAAAATTATTTCATTACTGCTTCGTGACTGTAATTTGACTACTGTTATGAATCATAATATAAACATCTGATATGCAGGATATCTGATATGCAGCCCCCACAGGAATCACGACCCTCAAGTTGAGAACCACTGCCCCAGAGTATACTCAACACTTAATCTAAAGAAAATTCCACACTAACTCTGCTCAGAAGGGTATAGCATATTGAGTTCCTCTTAGAATCCATATCTTCTTTCTTATAGATCCTAGGCATGATTCTAAACATTTGTGTTGTCATTCAACATTCAACACATATTTTATGAGTACCTCCTATGACCCGTTAGTATTCTAGATCTTGACAACAGTGACAAAAATATACAAATTTCTTGCCCTTTTGGAACTTGCATTTTATCAAGGGGAAAAGTGTGGAATCAGTAGACAAACTGATTTAATAATAGAGTTACAGGTAATAAATAGTGTTATCACTATGATCCAAAGTGGGATAAGAGCAGGGATCTCTCCAGAATTAGGTGAGACTGATGTTTAGAAGGAGGGTTTGAGAGGACTCTAGTGAAACCAGGAATCAAGCCACGGGACTATCTGGTAAAATGGTGCTCCAGGCAGGAAGCACAGCATGGGCAAAGGCTGGCAGGCAAATATGTGGTTTAGATGAGAAACAGTGTGGTGGCCAGTGTGCTTGCAGAAGTGTAAGAAGAGAATAGATAAAGGAGGCTACAGTGGGCACCTAGAGATGGATCTTAATTGTGGTAAGAAGTCATGAGAGAGTTTTGAGCTATGGAATTATGAGACTGCCTTTACTGACTAGTCTGTGGGGTCAAGAATGAACTCTGGTTTAGTTACATGATCTTTAGAGAAAGAAAAATGAGTAGTTGTCTCTAGATATCTCACTTTGTATCACAGCACAAGTTAATAGAAAAATGAATGTGTCTTGGATACAAACCAGAAGAACCCAGTGAACTAAAAAATAAATATTTAAATTAAATTTTAAAAATTATTTATTATTATTTTGTGTGTGTTTCTGTGTGTGATGTGTGTGTATGAGGGGGGAGAGTTGGGGGAGGAGAAGGAGGAGGAAAATGGAGGGGGAAGAGGAAGAAGGAGAAAGAGGGAAGGAAGGAGGGAGGGAGGGAAGGAGGGAGGGAGGGAGGGATGGAGGGAGGGAAGGAGGAAAAGAGAGAACCAGTGCATTCACATGTACCATGGCAGGCATGTGTAGGTCAGAGGTAACTGCCTGAAATGGGTTTTCTCCTTCCACTGTGGGTTCCAGGAATTGGATTTACATCATCAGGCTTGCATGGCAATTACCTTTACTTGCTGAGAAATCTTGCTGGCCCCCAATAAAGCAGTACTTCACAAACTGTGCCAGGAAATTACATGAGAGCATGATCAAACCAACTTAGAAGATCACAATCATGTTGAAATAATAGAGGACAGATGGGAGAGAATGGAAAATAATCAGAATATAATGCATACACTTTGAAAGATTTTGTTTCAATTATATACAGATATACTTGAACAGGAGTTGAATATAAAATACATTTTCACTGAAAATAGTGGCTAGGGAAATTTGAAAAATACCACAAAGCTATTGTGTTCATACACATATATGGTTAAAACAGTCCCTTTACTTCCTCCCTCCCACACTGTCCCCAGTATACATCCATGAGAACATTATTAAAATTCTCCATGGATGAGTTCTTCATAATCTGTCTAAATAAAGCCATTTGCTTTAATTCTATATGAACTTCTCCAAGAAAATCAATATTGAACCCACAAAGCCAGAAAGACAACTGGCCACAAACCTGTTAGGTTTTCAGTGAATAAAATAATTCCAATCACTACAATAAAATTTCAAATTAAACTTCAGACTTTAAACAAGCTAAAAATGTTAAGGAATGTTTCAAAGATAAGAGTAGCCACTGGAACTTTACAACACAACAGAACTTTTAGAAGACTTCCTACTCAAGTCAGACACTGCTGCTCAACGTTATTCTAGAAGGAATCCAGGTCACTAAGACAAAACAGAATGAGGTAAAAATACTAGGAGCGGATCCCTTAATTATTGCCATTCAAAGACAAATTGGAGGCACTGATATCAGAACGTCAAGATCATACACAGCTACATACTGAGTTCAAGTTTGAATCTAGTCTTGGATACATGAGACTCGGTCTCATAAAAAAAATTAAGAGGCCTATAGTATAGTATTAGTATAAGAGAGTCACATCAATAAATGGAACACAATAGAGAAATTAAAATAAATACACATATGTAGTCCATTTCAAACAAAGGAGTCAAGAAGGTATCACGGAAAGGGAGGAGAGTCTTTTTATCTAATGATGTTTCAACTGGATATTTATATGTAAACAGCAAACCTTAACTATCATTTTATATAAAATTAGCAATAAAGTCATACGTGTGTGTGTGTGTGTGTGTGTGTGTGTGTGTGTGTGTGTTGAGGTAATGACTAGAAAAGATACAGTGATGTACTCAAAACATAACGTGAATAAAATAAGATGACGTGACCCAGCTGTTTCTCTGAAAGGCAAAACCAAACCAAACCAGGGGCAACAGCAAGCCCATATAATTAGTAACGGCTTGAGATAGTGGTGCTTTCAATGTACAATTAAAAAACAAACATGAGCAAAACCATTTACAAATAAAATAAACCAATAATACCAAGCACCAAGCACCTGAACTTCTCATTCATCAATGGCAGGAAGGAAAACTGAACAACACAAGCTGAGGGTGGAAGTGAGTGGTGGAGCACTCACTTAGCATGTGTGAGGCCCTAAGTCCGATCCCAAGTACTACAAAATGAACAAACAAACAAACAAAATGCTATAACCACTCTGGAAAAGTTAGACAGGTTCTTAAAGTTAGCTTACCATTCAAAACAGCAACCTTATTTTCAAATATTAAACCAAGTGAAATGAAAATGTACATTCACACAAAATGCTATCTATGAATGTTTATATTGGCTTTATTCATAACCCTCAAGAGTTGATGAGTGAATAAGGTATGGAGTACCAGTCAGCAATAGAAAGAACAGATAATGGAAATACTCACTAACATGGATAAAATCTCAAATGTATTGCCTTAGGTAACAGAAGTTAGACTCAGAAGGCTATATAGTATACGATTTCATTCATGGACCAGCATGGAAGACAAAATTATAGGAACTGAAAGTTGTGGGAGAGGTTGAATACAAAGAATCTATGGGGAAGTTTCGGGGCTAATGGAGTTTTATATTTAGGTGGTAGTTACATGACCATATGTGTTTTTAGAATTTTACACTATAAAGATGATTTTTTTGTAAATAAGTTATACATAAATTTAACAAAAAAACACAAAGTAGACTCAAGAATTAAACAGATTTATAAAGTGGAAGTGTTCACCAGAATCTTTTAGGGAAGTTATTTTATGTTTTTTTCCCCCAAATGTTCCAACTACACCACCTCCCACCATGCCCCAGAGGTAAGTTCCACACAGATTAAAGAATTATGTGTCTCTGAAAGCATAAACATTAAGAAAAAACACTTGTTCTTGACGTAGGTACCTTTCCCAGGCTTTTACTGAGGGCAGACATATGTTATGATATCCCCCACCTCCCTGAGTCCCTAGAATGACTGCATCAGCCATGGAAAATCAGCTTCTTTGCTGGCTTTCCATAACACCTGAGCAAACTTACTTTGCCATTTCTGGAAGACACCTCATGGTACCAAAAACAGTGGATTTCCTGGCCAAACCCACCAATGAAATTCCATTTCTCCAATTTTTTCTCCCTCTGCTAAGCAGACCCATATCCATAATTAGTAGCATTTTTTTTTCTTTTCTGTATTTCTAACATTTTGTTTCTCCTGAAAAAATACACACACCTTCAGTTTGTGTGGGGGGGGCAAGAATGATTCACACACAGAACACTGATGCTGACCCTATGTTTGCTCAATGCCTTGCAGTAGCTAAACTGTCTTAGCTCCACTGAATGAAGGTCACCTTGCAGGGATGGGGGAACGATAAAAGCAGAAGGGAATCCGATCAGGGCTGGCATGGTGCTGAGCCCATGGAAAACAATATCCCTGAAGAGCTACAAAATTTGGGCCACTTTTATCTTCCAGCTTTGTGGTTGACCCATACAAGCAGCCAAAGGAAGCGATGTCCAGTTCATTCTAGAGCTCACCTAAGCAAAATGTTATGAGCCACTAAAGACTCCCCAAATAATTTGGAAACAGCACACACTTTTTCAGTTGACTTCCAGATTATTTTGACACCACACTTAATCGTATCATGTACTAACAAACTCTTTTTTGTTTGTTTGTTTGTTTGAGACAGGATCTCACATAGCCAAAGCTGGCCTTACATACACTACATAGCCAAAGATGACCTTGAACTCCTGATCCTCCTGCCTCCACTTCCCCTGAGCTGGGATTATAGATAGACACCACCATGTCCAGCCATAATCAAGTTCCTTTAAAAATAATGATGCTCTTGATGCATTGTTACTAATTAATATTAACAACAAACAAATGCAACAAATTCTGCCACACCATGCATGACTAGGGGGTCCATACTCATAATTTACTAAAGCTAGCCAAAGAGACGTTCAGAAAGATCAGAATAACTGCAGAAGCTAACCTAATAAGTCTTTTCTCATCATCACCCACCACATTGAACCCTAATCAGACACAGTTCCACTGAGACAGGATCCACTACATAATTTGTGGAGCCCAGAACAACAACAACAAAAAAATTGGAGATCTTTTGTTTTAAAAAAAAAATGTGAAGTGTCATCATGGCATTAAACCAAGTGCAGGTAGCAAGCCCTTGAAGCTGGGGAGGCTTTGTTATTGGAGCCTCTCATCGGCTAGAAAGTTGGAAAGAAAAGTAGAACATTTCACTATTAGTCCAGTAGCAATTGATTAACCTTTTTCATAGCATGTGTGTGGTTTAGAGACGGGATTGGGAAGTCTTAGGATTTTTGTCTTGTCTCCTCGCCTCCCATTTTTGCTTCAGCTTTTCAGCCTGTTGGACAAAAAGCAGTTCTGTAGAGCCTGCCACAGAGCGTGGGCCATAAGCTACAGTACCATCTGAGAGCTTGGACAGAAATGCAGACTCTTGGGTCCCACCCCAGACCTACTGAATCAGAACCTCCTTTTTAAAAGCTCCCCGGGGGATTCATACATTTGTGCCAGGCCAGACTAGAAGTGTTCCCGTACAAGCAGCCACGGGACACTTTGGTGTCATGCTTCCTGTGTCTCATGTGAGGCGGGCCAGCTCTTTCTCCCTCTCACTTTCTATATTGTTCTTGAGTTTTGAAAGCCAAGCTCCAGTGGAAACATCCCAAGACCACTAGCCTCTTTTCAGCTGATAACCATCCCTTGGTTCTAAGATGCTGGTCCATCCCCTTGTACCTGGGGCCACCTGTTCTGGGCCCTGCCTGCTGGTGGTGTGCCCAGCCGTCCTGGGTCCTAGGCGCATCTACATTCCTTCAGTATCTTCGCACCCACTTGCCAGACATGGTAAACCATGTCCCAGGAAGTCCCCGTGTCAGCAGATCGCCCTCCGGAGTAAGGTTCATAGCTTCTTTGCCCAGAGGTGTGGATAGGGTCTGAGATCATTTAAAACTTTGCGATTTGCAGCCCCCCCCCCCGGGGGGCGGGGGAGCATAGCTTCGCCCTTTTCCTACCACATGCACTTTCCCACTCTGGGACCGCTGGGCTCCGTGCTTTGCCTCTGCCTTTCAAGACGGCCCCAAGAGCTCCAGCTCAGAGCCGCCAACCCAGTGAGCAACACGGTCACCCTCCTGGTCATCGAGCCCACCGGGGCCCACGGCCCGTTGTTGGCTCAGCAGCTTAGGTCTTAGGACCCCTCGGGGCTCAGATCCCCTTTCTCGGCGCCACACACTTACCTGTGGGTCTCCGCGACGGGCTGGCTGCTGGCGCCCTCGCGCCCTCCTTTTCCCCTTTCCGTCGGGCTGCGTCCCTCCTCCTCCTCCCTCCCGCGGGCCGGGCGCCGCCCCCGCCGCTCCCGGACCACTCGCCCGCCTGCTCTGCAGCTGCCCGGCCCGGCGTGGCGCGGCGGGCGCCCGGCGGCGTGGCGGGGCTGGGCGTGGAGGTGGGGAGCGGGCGGGGCGCCGACATAGGGAAGCAGCCCCGCGAGGAGCCTCGGTGGTGGGGAACCCCTGGGATGCTGGGCAGCTATCCGGGTGCGCTTCCCCACTCCAGCCTCCACCCAGCGACTTACCTTTAGGGGGCTCCTTGATCCCCAAAGGCCTGGTCCCGCTACTTTGAGTGCCACAGGCTCATGATAGGTGGGAACCCTAGTCCTTTGCCAGAATATTCCTGAATGCAGAAACCAGACCTCCCCAGAGGGGCGGGGTGGGGATTGGAGACACTGGTAAAAGAGAAACATATTGGGTAAGGACTGGGCTCAGTGATTTCTGAAAGAAGCTATGTAGTTCATAGTTCATGTAGTTCACCGGGTAGCTAGAAACTAGGGGTCCTCATCGTTCCTCTGCCTGTTGGGGGACGGGGGCAACACTGTGGGCAGGGTGGCACTATAGGATATTGCCTTGGCTCCCTGTACCTTTTCCCACTGTCAGCTTCTCCACCTTCAAAGAATAAAAACTAAACCTGGAAAACACAGGTCACTTAAGCAACTTGTCAAAGTACCCTCATTTAACAGATGGAATTCTGGAGCATGGCTTCCACAGTATTGAATCTTACGTAGAGGCAGGGAGAAAATATAAGCCCTCTAAATCCCCTTTCTGGCTCCTTGAGTCAAGCGATGCCTATAGCGGCAAAGTGCTTTACGATATGAAAGCACAGTTCTGCTTTCTTAAAACTTGCAGGAGAATGCAGCATTCTTTTCTTTATGGCCCAAATTGGATTTTGAATTGTATTCACAATCCTGGAGATGTGATATTTACAAAAGGCAGATCTGCAGAGCAGAGAGGCTCACTCTGCCATATTAGCCACAGTGGAGCTCCAGGGATATATTCCACCTGGCAGGAGCGGTCAAATTTGTTTTGCAAACACCAAGTTATTAATGCTCACAACATTCTAGCTGGAGAAATGAATGGGTAATGTTTTCAGACAGACTTTTGAGTGGTTGGATTCAGGGGGAGTTGATTAAGAGCAGGAAGCTCATCCAGGTTACATAACAGGCTACAAGTTGGAGCTGGAGGGAGGTAGTGTATTTAATGAACAGATTGTCATTCCAAAGGGTTAAACTGGTTCTGTTTGGTTTACATGTTTGCCTTATTATAAAACAGACTTCATACTGCAGAGACCCACAAGCATTCTCATACAAAGCTAGTGGGGATGTAATTTGCTTCTAGCACTTTGGAACTCTGGCAGAATATATCCAAACTGAGCACCACTATTGCATGGTGAGCAATTCCCCTTCTAGATGCAGCCACCACAGAAACGGGGTTGTATGTTTACCAAAGAAGATGAGCTGGGATACCACACTACTGTATTTATGCTAATTAGAAAATGCCCAAATGCCCGTTGGCCCAGCCTGGTAATATAATCCCAGCTATTCTGGAAACAGAGGCAGGGGCATGGCAAATTCAAGGGAAGGCCAGTATGGGCTACAGAGTAAGTTCAAGGCCAGTCTGGGCAATTTAGTGAGAGCCTCCTCCAAAGAAAAAGTAAAAGGAAGGCTGAAGATATGGCCTAGTGGCATTGGCACTTGCCTCTAGCATCTGTGAGGACCTAAATCCAATCCCTCCACTGAAAAAAGAACGGGGACTGAAATGTGGTGAAGGTGGTGATGGTATTGCCACAAACCAGGATACCAAGCTACCAATGAGAATGTATGAAGCACTGCTGTGCTGAGCATGGCTGGAACTCATGAAGAAAGAGAGTAAAGGGAGGCAAACAGTCGTAAATGTTGATTCTGTCTCAATAACGACTAGAACAGGCAGCACTAATATGTACTATCAGGAGTCAGGCTAGTGGTCGCTAGTGAACTGGAGGGGAGTTTCCGGCACAGATAAGAAGGGTTGGCAGGGTTCAGATACTGATCTTGACCTGGGTGCTGGTCACATGGATTTACTTGTTACATTTGTGAAAACTCGTTGAACTGCTCACCTGTAGTATGAACACTTACTGGATACAGGTCTCACTTCAATGAAAAGTTAAAATATGGGTTTCTCATATTAAAAAATGTTTACATTGTTAAAAGAAATACACAAAAATAAGTATGCTTTCCCTTTAAACAAATTGCTATGAAAAAAAAAACACTTAAAGGAAATATGCCTCAAAAACAAACATGAGTCAGTCCCTACCCTAAAATTAAAAATTCACATTTTGACCCACTTCCAGCCACTTGCATTGTCTTCTTGACTCACAGATCAACGTCATTTTGACAGCAGCTAAAGAAGAGGAAAATGGCTAGGACCCGAGGCCTCCAGTCAGAGGCGGAGAGCTCTCTGTCCTTCCCAGGAAGCAGTTCTGACTACCTGCCTCCTACTCAGCGACTGTCTGATAACATAAAGGAAGACTGTGGGTGGTCAAGATTCCTGGTTAAATATTTATCCAAAGTAACCAGAGAGGGGGTAACTTTGGCCTTTACCCAACAGATTCTTTGAGCTGGTGGCAGAGTTTGATTACCAGGCACAGCACAATTAACAAATAGAGCAGAGACTGAGAAGAGAGAGTAGGTACCCTTGTATCCTCTCACTGGAGGGCCCTATAGTCTCAGGTCTAGGTCAGGGATATGGCATAGGAGGACAGCCCTCAGCTGTACTCCTTAGGACTTTAAATGCAGTTGACCTGTGGCCAGATAGTGTGCGGACATAACATAGGATGCTCTAAAACAGATTCATTATTTACCAAAGGCAGAAGAGCATGGCAGGAACATGGGGGTCTGGCACCAGTGAAGACAGTGGGCTGATGATACAGAATATGAAACAATCAAAATAAGCAGCTAACATTTTTAGATTTTCACATACTTTATATTTCCATAATTTCCCAGGGCAACTCACAGTGAGAAGTGCAGATGAAAAAAAAATTGAGGCAAAAAAACACTGACTAGCTTCTCTCAACATCCAATCATCCCTGAAAACAAATATACAAGTAATATTATACAGACTTGACAAGTTATATTTAGGAATATATATGTATATACAAATACATATATGCATATAACAATAATTAGTGTAAAAAGAGTTCTTAAATTTGAAGGAGAGTAGGGAGGGTGTATGGGATGGTTTTGAGGGGGGAAAGGGAAGGAAGAAATATTGTAATTAAGCTATAACCTCAAAATTTTTTTTAAAAAAGATGTCACTATGTTAAGAAAAACAAAACAAACGAAAACACCTTACAAATAAACATTATTTTGTACATACAAGTTCAGTGAAGAAAGCTTAGGTTATAATGAAGTAACAAACAGCACCCAGAGTATCAGTGGTTAATACAGCAAAAATTTACTTCTTATAGTAATGTGTTCATCAGTGAAGTAGAGACTCAAGTATGTACTCAGAGCTTTTTGGGGCTGAGGGAGGGCATTCTGAATCAAAAGCATCTTAGATGCCCAGTCTAGAATTGATGTATACCATTTCTGCTCTGACTTATCAATATAAGTGTTTACATATTGTACCCAGAGGGTCAGGGGATACAAGCCCAGGAAGAGAAGAGTTGGAGATACTTGGGGGAACATCACTAATGATTACTGCACCTGCTGATTCCAGACCCTGAACAGAAAAGGAGAACAAGAAGTGGCCTTGGCCCTCTAGGTATTCACCCCCAGTCAAAGCAAAGTGGTCTTATTGACAGTGATAAAATTCTCCCTTTCTGGTGTAGGCGTTGGTAGATCTAGGTGAGAAATTCGTCACTGCCAACTTGAGTGAAGTAATCGTGTGATACAGAAACATTTTTCTTCAGAACATTTTGTTAGCGGTAATGGTGGTAAGCTGATTTCACAATGGAGGAGATAAATAAATCATGCATTCTCCTGAGGGGCAAGAAGGCCCTCTTTTGTTAAAAAAAAAATCACTGAATGAAGACAGTTGGGTATGCTGTCACTTTGTTCAATGAAAGTTACAAATGGCAGTTTAATGAAAAATGAAACCAGACTTTGGCCTAAACCAAGATGAGGATGGTGGGACCAACCCTTTCTGAGAATGTGTTCCAGTTTGGAAAGGGCTGAATGTGGCTCTTGGCCAATACAAATAGTTAGAAAATCCAGAGGAAGCAAAAGGCAACCCAGTCAATCTGCACACTAGGATTAGCTGGTGAAACTCACCACCACCCTGGCTGGCAATGAGCAATCTCAAGGCCATGGGTTTGGGGTGGAGTAGTAGAAAGAGGCTCTTTTCCAGTTATTGAGAAAGAAGACACTTTACAGGCTTAGGACATATTCAGCTCAGCACTAAGAACTCCAAACAGCCATGGCCCTTCTGGGTTGGGGAGGGTGGTAATCTATGGTATCCTGGCCACTCAATTTTAGGTGGATTTTCTTGCCTTTTGAAACCATAGGGCTCATTTCAAAGGTGAACATCTGGAGAAGAGAGGCTTCCCATACTAGCCTAGTTTGCCTTCTCTATCTTCTTTTCCCTGGAGAAAGATCCTGGGAGACTATTCGAATATTCTCTTTCACCTCAGCCCTCCTCCACTAACTGGAGCGCCCATTAGCTCTTGCATGCATCAGATCTTACTGTGGTATTGTTATTTCCCTCATTTCATCTTCTATATAAATGAGATTCATGTTTGTGCTGGATAATTTTATGTCAATGTGACTCAAGCTAAAGTCATCTGAGAGGCGGGAACCTCAATTAAGCAAATGCCTCCATAAAATCAGGCTGTAGGCAAGCCTGTAGGGGCATTTTCTTAATTAGTGATTGACGAGGGAGGGCCCAGTTCACTGTGGGTGATGCCATTCTTGGGCTAGTAGCCCTGGGTTCTATAGGAATAAAGGCTGAACAATCCATGGGGAGCAAGCCAGTAAGCAGCACCCCTCCGTGGCCTCGGCATCAGCTCCTGCCTCTAGGTTCCTGCCCTGCATGGGTTCCTGTCCTGGCTTCCTTTGGTGATGAATAGCAATGTGAAAGTGTAAGATGAATAAACCCTTCCTCCTCAAGTTACCTTGGTCATGGTGTTTTGTTGCAGCAATAGAAACCCTAACTAAGACAGTCTTCTTATAAAAGAGAACCCAAAGAATTCCCTTACCCCTTCTACTATGTGAAAAAATAGGTAAGAGATAGCCTACGATCCAGGAAACAGAGCCCCACTAACTCCAAAGCTGTTAGTGCCATGGTCTTGGAGTTTCTAGCATTCAGAACTGTGAGAAATAAACTTGTCATTTAGAAGTATCCATTCTAAGATTTCTTAGCCCCAGTGATCTAAAATAGCCACCAACTGCTATCTACCAAACTAGCTCTCCTCAAACTTTAACATGTTTATGAATCATCTAGAAGTCTTGCTAAGAACAGGGATATAAGCTCAGTGGTAGAACCCCTGTGTATGCATCCACAATCCCTGAGTTCAATGGCAAGCACTAGGAGGGAAAATGTCTTGTTAAAAATGCAGATTCTGCTTCAGCGGATTTGGAGTAATGCTTGAGATTCTGCATTTCTGCCATAAAATACTGGCTGGTGCTCCTAGTTTATGCTTCCTACTCTTCTGGAAGAGGTACTACATTACCCTGGCTTATGCTTTCACACCCCCTTGCTGTCTGTGGCAGCAGCCTCCTAACATATGCCTCAGTCTTACAATTGTAAATGGTCTCATTGACCTCCCAAATCACTCCCCACCAACATTCCCTCTCATGTGCAGGATCCAGCCAAGACTCCTTGGCGTGGCATTCAGAGCGCTTTGGGAATCTGTCCTCAACCTGGGCCCCCATGTGAATCCTCAATTCTACTTGGAATCTTCATACATTCTTCTTAGACTGTGCCTACCCTTTCCCATTGCTTTATTTTTATGTTTGCTCTACATCTTGCTTGACATCCTTGCCCTTCAAAAGGCCATTTTTTTTTTTTTTTTGGTTTTTTGAGACAGGGTTTCTCTGTGTAGCTTTGCGCCTTTCCTGGAACTCACTCGGTAGCCCAGGCTGGCCTCGAACTCACAGAGATCCGCCTGCCTCTGCCTCCCAAGTGCTGGGATTAAAGGCGTGCGCCACCACCGCCCGGCTAAGGCCATTTAATTTTTGAATCATACACTTTTCTCAAGGGTAAACTGAAACTCTGCCTCTTCTTTGAATGCCCTTCTGTCTCTGCTCTGTAAACTCTGCACTGTGTGACAATCCCAGGATGCCAGGCAGCAATCATAGCTCCTGCCCACAAATTCCCATAGCCCTAATTTGTCTGCACCTTTCATTCATAACCTTGTAATTTTAGTCTTCAACTAGAACCTAAGTGCCCAGAGAGCAAGACCTGCAGCTTTCTCTGCTCTCTATGTTGTTCACATCTGTTTTTGGCTAGAGTAGATGTGTTTGACAAGCCAAGTCCGAGCAGACTCTAGTGGCAACTCTAAAATCCAGTGACAACCGCACAAAGACATCTCTTTCCTGATATGCACCCCGAGGTAGAACAGGAAAACATCCCCCAACTCAAAAGGGAAGCTGTCAGAACCTGATGCATCCAACACAGCTGAGGTAGGGAATAGAAAAGTAGAAAGAGGTAAGCTTTTAAATGTTTGGGGCCAGAAGCAACACACGTCACATAATCAATTGACCCATACTAGTTTCCTGTCTCAAACTTCAGTGCAAGGAAGGCTGAAAAACTTCCAGCCTCATGAAAGGAAAGCTGATATATACTATCATATATCCCAGTATATATGATAGATCCATACAACTAGTAGTTAGTTCTTGATTGATAGTTCAAGTCTCTTTTTCCAAGCTTCCTGTAGCTGGATTAGATCTTTCTTAAAAGTGGATGACCAAGACCATAGTAGATATTGTTCCCAATTTATATTCTCACACCCTTTCCCTCTCCATCCTCAGCTTCCTTTCCCTGCACAAATTTTCAACCAACACATTTAATTTATTTGTTTTGTTTATTGTCTAGCTCCCCCCAGAAACAGAAGCTAACTTGCGTGAGGGTTAAGCTTTTAAAAGTTATTTTTGTTGTTCCCATATCCCCAGTGTCTAGATATGCTTAATTAGGGTTTCTATTGCTGTGAAGAGAAACTATGACCATGGCAACTCTTATAAAGGAAAATATTTAATTGGGGCTGGCTTACAGTTCAGAGGTTTAGTCCATTATTATTACATGGGAAGCATGATGGCATGCAGGCAGACATGGTGCTGGAGAGGTAGCTGAGAGTTCTATATCTGGATCCTCAGGTGGCAGGAAGGGAGAATGAGACACTGGACCTTGCTTGAGCATCTGAGACCTCAAAACCCACTCCCTGTGACACACTTCCTTCAACAAAACTAGACCTACTCCAACAAGGCCACATCTCCTAACAGTGTCATTCCCTATGGACCTATGGGGGCTATTTTTATTCAAACGACCACAAGATGTGCACCTGGTACATATCTGACATTCAATAAATAACTGAAAATGAAACCGGAGCTGGTGACAAATGCCTGCAATCCTAGTACCTGGGTGGTAGATATAGGAGGATTGGGAGTTCAAGGCCATCCTTGGCTATATAGCAAGTTGGAGCCAGCTTGAGTTACATGAGAACTTGTCTCAAGAAAACTAGAATAGGATAGGATAAAATAGAAATAACTGGTAGACAACTAAACCTGTGAATTGGTGATTCATAGGAGGGGAAGCAGTGATTCATTTTATCATTTTCCTTTTAACCAAGTGCCTTCTTGGATGACATTAACCTTGCCTGAGTAGATGCTCAAATCAAGCATGTATGATGACTGCTAAAATTGAACTTTCCCTAGATGCCTTACTATGGCTATCTATACACTCAAGAATAGGATGATGGGAGACTAAAGTGAAAGATACTGGTGCCAGAAACTCCCCTCTCTTCAGTTTATCTCTTGATAGACTGTGTACCCAGTAAAGACTCAGGAAGTCACTGGAAAGCAGACTGTCAAATAGTTTCTGGGGACACTGCTGCCGCCCCTCCACCTGAAAAGAGAAAGCTTAAAAGCACAAGTTCTTTTCCAAGGCTCCAGGTTAGGTGCCCAATATCATCGTCCCCCCCCTTTTCCTCCCCCCTGCACCCGGGACAAGAGGTGGCACTCAGGAATAGCTCCAGTCCCCTGCTTTGTGCTTCGTTCTCCTGCCTCTTCACTCCACGGAGTAAAATGTGATAGTAGCATAATTTCTGTAGCTTTTCTAAGAAATTCCTCTTTGCTGGCCCATAAAAGGACTCTCCTGGATTCCTGCCATTGGCCATGGAGTTTTAACACATTGTTGTTGGCTCAGCTGGGGAGACAAGATGAGTAAAATGTTCTCCAAACTCCTGTGGAAACACACAGCAAGTGTTTCCAACCATACTGTATTATTTGACCGAAAATATTTTCCCCCAGTTATTTGCCAACCCATGTGTTACTTCTCTCAGAACTCCAAGTGACCCTCCTTTCTCAGACCCACAGCTGTTTGCTTACTAAGAGGGTCCTAAGGCTGAGGGCCACCACTCACTAGGTCAGTGACCTTTGGTAAGTTAATGCTCATTTCTCGATCTCAGTTTCATGTGTCATGTAAAAGAAATACCAGAACAACGTATCTCCAACTTTAATTGTATGAAAGCATTTGAACAACTTGTTAAGCCTAAGGGCTGGACCTCAACCCTAGGCTTTCCAATTCAGTAGGCTTAGGGTGGGATTCCAGGTTTTGTACCTCTAACAAGTAAGACATAGGGTACTTGTTTCAGAGACTACTCTGAAAGCCCTGTAGTAGATGAACCTAGAGGTTTTTTGTAGGGTATTCTTTTAATGAGTTTATAACCAGTCAGTCTGAGTCAGGGCTCTTTGGGTGCAAGTGACAGAAACTTGACTCAACTAGCTTAAGTAAGAAAGGAAATTTATCAGCTCTTATGTCTGGGAATGACATAGGTTTGATGGATTCTGATTACAGGAATTCGAATTATCTTATTGGAGGGTTTTTTCATTTTCTTTCTCATTCCCTAGCCCCACCCCATCTCAATGTCCTTCTATGCCAAGGCTTCTTCCATGCTAAGCACCGTAAGGGATGGCTACAAATACCTCCAGCTTATACGATCCCAGATGGTAACCGCAGAAAAGAAAGAGGACCCTGACTTTCTGTCCTAGGGACAGACTCTGATTCCGATTTGCCTAGTCTAGAGCATCACGTGGTGAGGGTGAAGGAATAAAAGCACTGGCTAAGCTCAGAACACACACTTGCTCTGAAGCTGGGGACTACCTTACTATGATGGGCCGCACTTTTCTCAAACTATAATCTCTGTAACTGTCTTATCTAGTGCTCTTCTCTTTTTTTCTTTTTGTTTATCCTCCAAGTAGAATGTTGGGCTAAAACTCATCACATCTACCATCTCTTAACAGTCTTGTGTGCTTACAAAGCTCGTTACAATCCTCCTTTGGCTCTGAACGCACAATCATATACCCTTTCTTCTCTCAAAGTAAGATAAATTAATTTCAAGTTAAATATTGTTTAGTCTTTTTCAGCAAGTGTTCCTGTGATGGCTAATCTTGCTTGTCACATCGTGCTGGACACATCTGGGAAGAGAAAATCTCATTTGAGAAGTTGTTTCTATGAGAATGGTCTGTGGGCATGTCTGTGGGGCATTTTCTTAATTGGTGATTGATATAGGAGGACCCAGGTCTCTGTGGGCATCACTATCCCCAGGCAGGTGGGCCTGGGACATATAAGAAAGATGGCTAACGTGAGCTTGGAAGAAAGCCAGTAAGCAGCTTTCCTACAGAATTCCTGTCTCTGCTTCTGCTTGAGTTCCTTCCCTGACTTCCTTCAATGATGGACTGTGATGGGAACAAACAAACCCTTTCCTCTCCAAGTTGCTTTTGGTCAGTGTTTTATCACAGCAACAGAAGGCAAACTAATAGTCACTTTTTTGATCATTTCATAAGGATTACATTGTTTTGTTTGTAAAGAAATTTAAACATTTCTCTCCAACCACAGCCTGCAGAGCAATGGCTTATTTTCAGCAGAGTACCCAATCAGGAAATCTGGATTCTTTTTTGTTGTTAGCATATATTATTATGCATCACAGCAGATTTTCTTTCATGTAAGTAATGTGTTTGGTAAGATTCACCCCCATTACTCTCTCTTGCCCCCTTCCCACTCTTGCCGATTCCCTTCCTCATCCCAACAAGCCCCCACCCCCTTCTACTTTCATGTCCTTTTTTAAAAACCAATGAGTTTCATTAAGGTTGCTTACAAGAGCATGGGTGGGAGATTCATTGATAGGAGCATGAGCACCTCACCAGTGGTTACACCACTAAAGAAAATCTCTCTCCATCCTCTAGCAACATTGCTAGATTCAGAGGAAAGGGTAGAGCCTGTGGAGTGCCTTCCCCCTTGATGACAGGATGTTGAGAGGATCCAGTCTTTCATAGCAAGCCTGGGTTCTTTATAGTAAGCACTCACTCTTGGGGAACGTCCATTTATTTCCTTACTTGTTAAAGAACTGGAATGACCTACTGAGTGGCACCTAGACTTAAACACTGGGCTGTCCTGGGGAACTTAAACATTGATGCATGAGCCCATCCTCAGAGAATTTGGGGTTATCAACATTTTAAAGCACTCTAGGTAATTAGAACTACTAATTAGGTAAGCTTATGTTTTTCAAGAAATCAACACAACCCTAACCTCCAAGCTCACTGAATGTAGCATCTTCCACAGAATTCACCAAACCCATCTTGTGAGCTACTGATAAGGTCGTTTCTATGGCTAGTCTAACAATTTGCTTTTCCTTTTTGTTTCTGGCCTAGACTATTGTCAGCTTTATTAAAACCCACGAGGAATCTTCAGAAGTTTCTCGGTATATTTCAAAATAGTCAAAGTCCTTGAACCCACCATGAAGACATAAGAATCCTGATTTCAAGAGAGTTAATACCAGACTCTGGTGAGTTCTCTGAGGATGGACGCTTTGTTCAGCACCCACGACAATAAGCAAGAAATATCACCAGTAAGATCCCCCTCACCTCTTCATCCTCTTTTAAAAGAGCAGAAGTTCTTTTGTTATTTGTTTATGATAGTTACAGATATAACTTGTTGTTAGTTAACAGCACTGTGTGAGTCAGACATGTTTGCTCATATCTCTAATCCCAGCACAAGGGAGGTTGACGAAAGATAGTCACCATGAGTTCAAGGCCAGCCTGGGCTACAAAGTAAATTCCAGTTCAGCCTGGGCTAGAGTGCCTCAAAATAAACAAAGAGCAACAACAACAAAATGTCTGAACTTTGGACTTCTTACTACAAGTGTGCTACTAGGGACAGCACCTGGAGGTGGTTAGAAATGCATAATCTCAGGTCCTCGTCTAGCCCTACTACACAGAAATTTGTATTTTAATAAGCTCCTTGATGCACATGAAAATATGAGAAATTCTGTTGCAGATACTTTATACAATGACTTCTTACATCTTTTTTTTTAATTGACACATTATCCTGACTTTTTTTCTCTCCTCAAAACAAAACTTTTGAGACAGTATCCCATTTTTCTTGGGCTGGTCTCAAATTTCCTATATAACCAAGGATCAAACCCAAGGCAGTGTGCATGCTACACAAACACTCTACAATTGAGCTACATCCTCAGCCCTTTAAAACAAATTCTTAAAACTTTCAAAGCTTAACTAGAACTTCTAATCAGATAAGTGCAACTTAAACACAGTTCTGGAGGCAGAATACCAGATCCAGTGCTTGAGTGAACCACTCTCCCTCCCTAGTAGTGGATTTCCCTACTTGTAAAATGGAGATATTAACAGTACACAAGATTATTGTGAGAATGAAAATGGTATGGTCCATCTGGAACCTTGCTATCAGAGTATGGTTTCCAACTCAGTAGTAACTGCATCATCTGGGTGCTTGATAACAATTCAAAAATATGCACTTTAATAAAATTGTTATGTGATTATTTTTTTAAAAAATGTTCTGTGTGGGGCTGGAAAGATAGCTCAGTACTAAGAGCTTAAATAGTTTTCGTTTTCCCTGATTTGGAGGGAACACTCATCCCTACACTCTCAATTTTCTCATTTTAAATCATATGCTTTATTTATCTTTCCAGAAAGTGAGTCTGTGGAATTAGAGGACTAGAGGGCATAAAGCTGTTCCTTGGAGGCCCCAGGGACAGTGTGTAAAACTATTGGTTACACCCCTTCTGAAGCAACAAGCTTCTCTTTGTCAATGTGGAGTTCCTTTGTGTCCTCAACCATGGCTTTTGTACAAAGAAAATATTATTCAGAGGCTAATTTTGTTCTTGGAAATAATATTCAATTCAAACTAAATCAACAAATTTTAAAGCTGAGATTGTTCTTAAATTTTTAAGTTCAAATCGTAAATTCAACTATTTGTGTTATAAATACAGTTGAATTTTATCAAAAATTTACAGGGACTGTAATAATTAAGTTCTTTAAAACAATTTAAACTACACTTATACATACATGCCACATGCTTAATTTCTTAAGTACATCCATTGTTTCCTAACAACTTCTTCAAGAATGTCACTGACTCTAATAAAGCTTAAAAAATTAGTTAATAAATTAGCCTTCTAAGTGAGTTCTTTCAAATGTTCTAATATTTTTGACAAGTATGGTAAACTGGTTATTGCAAACCCAAATTAATTGCTCACATGCACATTTTCAATTAGGAACATAAGGCTAATGATTTAGATAACCAAATAGTTAAAATTAGACATTAAATTAGACATTAGAGCAAATACACACAAAGAATTCCCACATGTAACACAAAAATAGAAACACTGTCCATCTGACACAATTGCTTATCTCTATACTTACCTGTAGATCTTCTTTGTATTAAAGTAGTGGCTCAAAGCAGAGTATAATTTTGCCTTGGAGGGTGCACCGGGAGGTGTCTGGAGATATTTTTGATGTTACCACAAAGGTGGGAGAGGGGAACTAGCACCTAATAGTATGCTCCTAAATATCCTGTGGTGCACAGGTGCTGTGGTAAAGGAACGCTGCTCTTCTCTTTTTCTATTTGCTGAAATTAACTAACGATGAATAAATAGGCCAAAAGGCATATGAATGTATTAATGTGCAAAAGGGAAAAATTCAGGGAATAAATCACAAGAAGTTGATCACCCACTCCCAACAACATTTAGGGAACCAATGGGGATTATAGACAATTTTTAGATCAATAGTAATTTATTTCTTAGGGGTTCTTAATGGACTGAGAGAACATAGAACAGCCTGAGACAAAATCTACTTGGCCCCCAAAGAGAAAATGTCTGTAAGTGCTTCTCTTTAGACCACCAAATGTGATTGAAGTTGAAGAAAATGGTGTATGTCTGAAGAAACACATGCAGAACCAGTAGAGCTAACAAGTCCAGAAAGGTTATAGAATAAGCCATTAGGATATTTTCACCTGATGATGATGTCGGCTGTGGATGTTTCAGTTACTTTTCCCTCAGATCAAGACGTTTTTCTTTAAGCATTTTTATTATAAAATGGTATTATACTTTTCTGTAGCTGTAATGAACAATCCAAAAATGAAAATTTAAAAGTTATCCAGATACGCTGTAATTGTAGCAGTTGGGAGGTAAAGACAGGAGGATCAGGAGTTGAAGCTCACTCTTGGTTACATAGCAAGTTTGAGGCAGCTTGAACTACATGAGACCCTGTCCTAGAGACCCTGTCCTAGCATCTCCCCTCCCAAATTACACTACAACAACAACCACTAAATAAATAAATAAAATGAAAGCAAGAAATAAAAAGTGCAGGTCTGAAAACAATAAAATATTCTCGAAAGAAAGTAAATGGCCACACAACCATGTCAATGGACTGGAAGAGTCAATCTTGTTCAGATGGCAATGGCCCTCAAACAGACATTAAAATGCTGTCCCTATCAAAATCTAGACTCACAGAAATGTAAACGATCCAGCACACACTCCATGAAACAATCTCCAATAAAAGAGCAAATCTGAACTAAAATTTTACAATCTCAAAACTTATGATAAAGCTACATCAACCAATGAAGTCTGGTAATGACATCAAGACAAAAAAATAAGTCAGTGGAAGATAATTTATAGTCTGGAAGGAAATTTCTATACTTACAGTCAGTTGATTTTTAGGAAACTAGCCAAAATAATTCAATAGGCATTTTAAAGATTACTTTAAAAACAAACAAACAAACAAACAAACAAAATAAAGTTGTACTGGTATGGCTGGATATGAACATGCAAAAGAATTAACTTGGATCCTTACTTTATACCATGTAACTGCAAATGTATCAAAGAACTAAATGTAGGAACTAAAAGCCAAAAGTATTAAAGCTCTTAGAAGAAAATAGAGACTTAATTCTTTTCAGACTTTTAAAAAAACATTTATTTATTTATTTATTTATTTATTTATTTATTTATTTATTTATTTATTTGTTTGTTTGTTTAACTTAATTGTGTATCTATGCCACAGGTCATGTGTGGAGGCCAGAGGACAAACTTGGAGGAGTCAGTTTTCTCCTTCCACCATGTGGATTTCAGGGATCAACCTCAAGCTGTCCAGATTCACAGCAAGTGCCTGTATCTACTGAGCCATCTTGCCAGGCCAAATCTTCCCAGTCTTGAATTTGGCAATGATTTCTTCGATATAAATCCAAGAAGTACAAGCAACAATAAAATACTATATACATTAGATTTCATTAAGGTTATAAACAACTGTATTTTAAAGGAGATAAATAAAATGAGAGGATAGTACATAAAATGAGAGCAAATAGTTTCAGATCACATATTTTTTTTTTTTTTTTTGGTTTTTCTAGACAGGGTTTCTCTGTGTAGCTTTGCACCTTTTCCTGGAACTCACTTGGTAGCCCAGGATGGCCTCGAACTCACAGAGATCCGCCTGCCTCTGCCTCCTGAGTGCTGGGATTAAAGGGGTGCGCCACCACCGCCCGGCTAAGATCACATATCTTGAAAGGGGTTTATATACTAAAAATAGAACTATGACAGCTCAAAATAATAAGACAGCTTAATTGAAAAGTGGGCAAAGGATCTGACTGGACAGTTCCTCAGAGAATAACCAATAAGCACACAGACAGTTGCTAATCATCATTAATCATCAAGGAAATACAAATCATACCCATAGTAAGAAACCATTTCATGCTCACTGGTATGACTATGATTAGGAAAGATAATCATGACTAACAGCGAGGATGTTGAGAAATTGAAACCTTCATGCATTACTGGTAGGTAAGATGCAGTAGCTGCTTGGAAATCACTTTGGAGATTTCTTAAAAAGCTTCACATATAGGTACCATACAATCCAATAGTTCTAGGCCTTGGTATATACTTAAAGAAATGTGAACATACATTCACACTAAAACTTGCATTTGTAGATTCATGGAAGCCTTATTCATAACAGCCCCAAAGTAGAAACAGTTAAAATGTCCATCAACTGATGAGTGGATAAACAAAATAAAATACACCCACACAATTTGACTACATAAAGAAACAAAGGTGATCAAAAAGATAATTCAAATTGTAATACTCTTCACATTGATATTTCTCTTTAGGTTATTTCTACAGAGGCACAAGGCATTTGCCAAGTGTATGTGATTGTGTGTGTGGGGGGGTGTTGCTGTACAATTAACATTTGGTTCACATGTTCAAACTATCACACATCAAAAATCTTGCTTCAAATAATGTTGTGTTGATGAGTAATATCTTTCAGATGTCCCCGTCTTCTTCAGATATCCTCCCCACTTCTCAAAGAAGAATGAGTCTTGAACTTTTCATGTCTTCCTAGATGTGTATTTGTGAGTTAGTTTGTTTGTTTATTTTGTCTTGGTACAGCATCTCTAGCAGCCCAGGTGGGCCTCAAATTCAGTATGTAGCTGAAGATTACCTTGAACCTCTACTTTTGGGTGCTGGAATTATGAAATTATGCAGTCCAGGGACTGAATTCAGGGCTTCATGCATGCTATACAAGTAGTCTATTAATAAAATTGCATCCTCAATCCAGGAAGGACCACTTGTATAAAAGGAAAGAATATTAAATTTGAAAAGAGAAGAATTTGATGCAAGAAAGAGGGACAGGAGAATTCATTGTTTTCTACATTTCCCAAGCTGCCCTTTTCCATTTTTTTTTGGTACTTTCAAAAATGTTTTCCTTTCTCCTGTTTAAATGTTCCCTTTATTTTTGTTTTCTTTCATAAACTGTCTTTGCATTGGCCTTTTAGATGAAAACATTCCATGGCAGGCAGAGTGTTTATTGGCTGTTTGGCATAGCTAGTAAGTGAGGGCTGATACCCACCCAAAACTGAGATATTATGTCTTCCTTCTTATGTCAAATTGTTCCTTTGGACATCTATGCATTGATTCAACAAGTGTTCATTCACCTACCCACTTCAGGTTCCATGCTGGGCTTGAGGAACACAAAATGAGAGTTCTCCCCAGCCTGAAAGGAACAAATAGTTTGGCATTTTTCATCATCATCCCTTGAAGGGTAATATACCTTTATTTCATATTAAATTTCCCCTTCGTCTCCTCATCTCTCCCAATTTTAATTCTACAGACATATTATCTATCTGTGTGTTTGTGGCTCTTTGGAGGCCACCCACCATTATCATATCTAAAATTTGGTCCCTCTCCTGGGACTCAATTTGCCTCCTTGGGAGTCTTTTTACTTTCATTGAGAATGCATAATTTGTTGATGAAGTCCAGAGGAGATAACAAAATGATGTGACATTGTCAAGGCACAGAGAACTGTATCAGAGCTCTAGAGAAGACCTTAAGTACAAAACTACTTAAATGCCAAAAGCCTGGGTTCTTGGATTGTAGCAGAAAAATTAAAATCAACGTCTTTAGTTCCTAAGCAGTCACAAAAATATCCTTCTTTCCTTTCTTCTTTCTCTTCCTTCCCTTCCTTCCCCTTTTCCTTCCATCCTTGCATCCCTCCCTCTCTTCCTCCCTTTCCTTCTTTCTTCTTCCCATCCTCTCTTCCTCCCTATATTAGTTACTTTTCTACTGCTATATGACAAAACATCATGACCAAGGCAACTTAGAAAGTGTTTCAGAGGGTTAGACTCCATGATGGCTGAGCAAAGACACAGTGGCAGGTAGTTGGAGCAGCAATGAAACATCAGCTAAGAGCTCACATCTCATAAGCTAGAGGGAGAGAGCACATTGGGAATGGTATGGACATGAGTGTTTTGAAACCTCTAAGCCTGCCTCCAGTGACACACCTCCTAATCCTTCCTAAACAGTTCTACCAGCTGGGGACCAAGCATTCAAACATCTGAGCCTATGGGGGCCATTCTCATTCAAACCACCACATTGCTTTCCTCTCTTCCTCCCATGTTTCTATCCTCTCTTCCTTCCATCTATCCCCTTTTACTCTATCCTCCCTTCCTTTCTCCTTTCCTTCTTCCCTCCCCTTCTTCCTCCCATCCTCACTTTCTCCCTCTCTTTTTTCATCCCATCATCTTATCCTCTGTTTTTCCCTCCCATCCTCTCATCCCATCTTCCACTCTTACTCTACAAGATCTTCATGAGTAACTGTTAAGTGCCAAACATTAATTCTTCTCTTAACCATGTGTTTTATATTCTGGGTGCTCCTTCCTTCTCTTCATCTCAGATATTTCTAATTCTGTCCTAAAGTAATTATTTCAAGTCTTTTGTCTACACTTCTGCTTAAATGAGTAATAAAAGATGAAAATGTTGTCTTTCTGTGGTGAGACTTCTCATTATTTTCCTTAGGTAAATATGTTACTTTTCTTTTGGATGACAATGGATAGAAAGGAAGTAGTAACAAGACTTTGCTACTCAGCTTACCTTGTAGCTGGGTTTGACCAATGCAATGTAAAGGGAGGTTGCTGGACGGAGCATTCATGAAGTCCCTTTAGAAGCTGATAGAAATTATCACATGCCCTTTGCATGCTCTTCCTTTCCTGTTTTCTGGGATTAACAGATGGCCTGAGCTCCAGCAGCCATCTTGGATGCTAAGCAGAGCTTGCAAATGGAATGTGTATACATGCCTAGGATAATAAAGTAAATAGATAAAGGGACCCCAGTTTCTGGTGACCATGAGACTTCCTTAGCAACACTGGACTGCTTCTGGATTTATTATATATGAAGAAAAAAAATGAACTCCAACACCATTTAGCCACTGGTGCTAAAAGGAGCTTCTTTCTTTTTCTTTCCAATCTAATATTAAACCTTTCAATGGCACTAGCATTTCAACAGGTATTAAAAGTTTAACCTAAAGGAATATAACTGGCCAGGTGTAGTGATAAACAACTGGAATCCTAGTATTTGGGAGGTGGAGACAGCACAATTAGAGTTCAAGGCCAGCCTTGGCTACATAGTGAGTTCTAGTTCAGCCTGAGCTAATTAAAAAGTGAAAACGGAAACAGAAAAGAGAAAGAAAAAAAGTCCCAAAGTTTCAGATAGAAAGCAACAGTGAGGATTTTGAGGTAGGCTTTCTTTGAGATGTAGGCCTCATATATATAAAATTAGGAACTATGCTTTGTAATTGTATTCTACGTTGGCAACTCTGCAATGCTACTCGGTCTGCAAAATACCATTGATAATGCTACTGGCTTATGCAACTATTCACTTAAATGATCATGAATTCTTTCAAATGAAAATAAAAAAATTAAAAATAAGTATATAAGTGTTTAATAACCCCATTTGATTTTCACAAAAACCCCTATATCTTCAAAACTGTAGTATAGACTTATATTTATATACTCTTTTCTTTTCTTCTTCCTTTTTTTTTGTTTTTTGAGACAGGGTTTCTCTGTGTAGCTTTGGAGCCTGTCCTGGAACTCACTCTGTAGCCGAGGCTGGCCTTGAACTCACAAAGATTCTCCTGCCTCTGCCTCCTGAGTGCTGGGATTGAAGGTAAGCGCCACCACCACCTGGATCCTCTCTTTCTTTTTACTCATTTCTGAGGTAAAGTTTTATGTAGCCCAATCTGGCCTTGAACTCACAATGTAGCCAAGGGTGATCTTGAACCCCACCTCAACCCTCTTGTTTCTACTTCCCCAGTGCTGGGATTACAGATGTACATTATCATGCCCAGTTTTATTCAGAGATCAAACCCAGGACTTCATGAACGCTACTAAGCAAGTACTCTGCCAACTGAACTGCAACCCCAACCTGTGTTTGGGCACTCTTGGAATCTGTGTTTTCTGTTTGTTTCCCCTGCTAAGGGAATAAAAATCCAAGTGGACTTGGATAAACCGCAAGTATCTTAACATACACACCGCAGAGTAGAATGTAATCCAGGAAGTAAATTGGTGCCTGGAGTGCTCTAGCTCTAACAAGAAACTATCACTGCTTAGTCACAGGGTTGGAAAACATCAATCCTATCAACTCGGAAACTATATGTAAGAATCCCAGTGGCTAAGAAAATATGAATCATGAGGGCTGGGAAAAGGAAAACTGGATTGCATTTATATGATATTAAAAAACTATTATGTGTGTGGGTGCCTTACACATCATTTGATACTGAGTTATGTCTACAGATAGAGCCTCCCAGGACAAGTAGTTAAAAATGTTTTCTTACTTAACCTCTAAGAACATGAGAGCCAATGTGAAGCTGTAATTCCAAGGCTGGATTTCTAATCTCTGCTCTCATTTCAAACACATGTTAATTCACCCGAACACAAGGTCATTTATCCATCTATAAAATTATATCCTAAATATTCAAGTTTTCCAAACAGTGCAACTGAGCTGCCAAACACCTTGAGTTACCAATGAAAAAAAAAATTCTCTCCTTCACAGGCATTGCAAAAGCCACGGGCAGCTTCTCACTGAAATTTGGCTCATCACATTTTCCAGAAATGCCCCCAAGTGTTTATTTTGGTTAAAGGGATAAAAATTGCTTGCTGGTTACTATAATGTGTGCTTCTGTCAAACTGAATACCAGCCCTTGAGACTTTCTCACTGCACATTCATGAATAAGGAGCAGTAATCCCATAGACAAGCTCAGTGCTTGTGAATATGCATCTACAGTCCCAGTAGAGGGTCCCAAAGCCAGAATTGAAACAGTCAACACCTGAAAACTAGGTAACTTCATGTGTAACATCAGCTTCTCTCAAACAAAGCAAAACAGCTCAAAACAAACAAAACTCTAGAAGATGGAAGTAGGAAGTAGGAAGATAGGAAGTTGTATGGTCAGGATCTGTAGCAGATAGGTTTGAGACCAAATATTACCTTAGTGGGCAGGATCTCAACCATAAATAGAAGGCATGCACAGCTGTAATGACCAGTGATCAAAAATCCTAGATGGAGATATGGGCAGGGTTGAGGGAACCAAACAGACGTGTCAGAGTACCCAGGAACATGGGAAACACTTGCTATCCCTGATGCAGAAAGGGAAAGAGGATAAAACTACTTTATGAGCTCCCAGTAAGAGCTGGAGCTATAGACAGGGGGCACATTATAATTGTAAAGGGAGACCAACTTCCCCCACACCCAGTGTCTTCCAATCTCCTGTGGTGACCCCCATTGGCCAAATCCAAACAGAATCCAAAGTTAAAGGCAAATGGGTCTGGGACACAGAGCAGGGCCCCAGATGGGACAAGATTAAGGTAAGAAGGGAATTAAGATAGAATATCAGTGTGTCATAATATGCAAAATAATGGAAACAGTGTCAATCTCCAAACTTTGACTTGAGGTTTCAATGAAACAATGCATGTATGTGGTGGTATTGTGTTCCCCAAAATATTGTGCACGCTAATAAACTTATCTGGGGTCAGAGAACAGGACAGCCACAATATTAAACAGAGGATAGGCAGTGTTAGCACACGCCTTTAATCCTAGCATTCCAGAGGCAGAAATTCCTCTGGTTCTCTGTGAGTTCAAGGCCATATTGGAAACAGCCTAGCATGGTGACACATGCCTTTAATACCAAGAAGTGAGCCTTTAATCCCAGGGAGTGATGGCGGAAGGCAGAAAGATATATAAGGCATGAAGACCAGAAACTAGAAGCATTTGGCTGGTTAAGTTTTCAGGCTTTCGAGCAACAGTTCAGCTGAGATCCATTCTGGATGAGGACTCAGAGAATTCCAGTCTGAGGAAGCAGGATCAGCTGAGGAATTTGGCGAGGTGAGGAAGCTGTGGCTTGTTCTGCTTCTCTGATCTTCCAGTATTCACACCAATACCTGCCCCAGGTTTGTTTTCATTAATAAGACCATCTAAGATTCATGCTACACATGTATAATATGTATCGCAAGCCTGTCACAAGAAGGGTCAATTAATGATAGCTAGTGGACTTTTGTTTGCCTGCTTGTTTGTCCTGTTTTTGAGAGAGGGTCTCATATTGCTCAAGTTATACTGGAACCTTCCTATGTAACTGAGGACCTTAAACTCTTGATCCTCTTGCTTCTTCCTCCAGAGTGCTAGGATTACCAGAATATGCCACCACCCAGCATTTATGCAGTGCTGAAGACTAAACCCAGGACTTTCTATGCCAGGCAAGCACTCTACCGAGTTACATCTACAGCACCTACATCTACAGTGTTTTTATTGTATGGACTATTACTGATGTATACTAAATTGTGGATAATATAACAATCAATGTTAAGATTTATGAGTCTTAAAGCTGGCTTACCCAGATAAATGAGTTTATATAGGTTTATATGAGTTTATTTGTCATAACGTAATAAGTGATATACCAGACAGCAGCTTCATCTTGTTTAAGGTTGTACACTGGCAAAATCTATTTGAACAATGAAGCACAAAACAATGAATGCAAGCGGGGCTGTGGGGCACACGCCCTTAATCTCAGTACTCAGGAGGCAGAGACAGGTGGATCTCTTGAGTTCGGGGTCAGCCTGATTTATAGAGCGAGAGATCCAGGGCAACAAGGGCTACACAGAGAAACCCTGTCTCAAACAAACAACAACAACAACCAAACAAAATGAATGCAAAGGAGCACCCCCCGAAAAAAGTCTTGTAAAAAGAATAAGTCAAAAACCCAAATTCAAGAATCCAAATCTTTACAGGTAGACTCGTAAAACATTCATGTATTCTATCATCTTCAGGTCTCAAAATTCTTCCTCACCTGCCTTGCCTTTGATGTCTGAAGGGATAAAAGCTTTCTTCTCCAAGGGATAAAAGCTTTTTTTTTTCCATTGCTAAAGTGAAGACATGAAGTAAAAAGGGCCTTTGGGAAAAGACATGTTAGCCAAGAATGTAGATGCTTCCTGAGAAGCAGTATTGATGGAGGTAGACGGGCCGAAAGCCCTGCTGAGACCCTCAGTGGCAATGTTCCCTGCCAGCCCTGCCAGCAAAGGGAGGTCACAAGGCCTGGACTGAATCAAGAGGGTTGTGACTGATGGCAATCTGAGGTAGTGACACCAGAGAACCAGCAGAGCTTTTACTGGGTGCAGAGTCCAAGCCAAGAAGTCAGTCAGTTTCATGTGTGGCCACCAAAAGATGAAGCCAGTACAGAAAACTGACCTGGAACTTTGTTGTACCTGGGAGTGAAGTGAAAATATTTAGCAATTGGAATGACAATCATGCTAATAATTTTTCTACTTTTCTTTTACTGAAAATATATTTTTGCATATAATATTCTCTCTCTCAATGCCTCAGAGATTCTCCCCACCTCCCTTCCCATCCAAATCCATGTGTATTTATTTTTAGAAGATTTTAGCAAAGTCTTTTCTCTCTCTTTCTTTCTCCCCTTTCTTTTCTCTCTCTATCCTTCCTTTCTTTCTTCCTTCCTTTCTTTCTTTCTTTCTTTCTTTCTTTCTTTCTTTCTTTCTTTCTTTCTTTCTTTCTTCCTTCCTTCCTTCTCCCTCTCTCTCTCTTTCTCTCTTTCTCTTTCTTTCTTTCTTTCTTTCTTTCTTTCTTTCTTTCTTTCTTTCTTTCTTTCTTTCTTTCTTTCTTTCTTTCTTCCTTTCTTTCCCTTTGAGATATGGTCTCATATAGCCCAGGCTAGCCTTGAACTCACTCTACAGTCAAGGATGAGTTTGAACTTCTGATCCTTCTGCATCTACCTCCTGAGTGCTGGGATTATAGACATGTGTCATTATGCCTGTTTTATACAGTGTTGGAGATCAAACCCAGTTTTTTCTGCATGATAGCCAAATATTCTGCCAACCGAGCTATACCCATGGCCTATAGTTGGTTTCTTGTTTGTTTGTTTGTTTATTGACACTAGCTGTTACTGTCAACTTAAATACCTCAGTGAGCAATGATTTGAAACAGGAAACATCAAATTCTTTTCATAGGAGTTGGGGATGTAGCTCAGTGGCAGACTGCTTGCCTCCTCTGTATGAGGTTGTGGGTTCTATTCTCAATAGTACAAAAAATTCTAGCAACACCTCTGTGTAAACTGTAATCTTACCTAGTAGGTAATTCATCTTTTTTTTTTCGGTTTTTCTAGACAGGGTTTCTCTGTGTAGCTTTGCGCCTTTCCTGGAACTCACTCTGTAGCCCAGGCGGGCCTCAAACTCACAGAGATCCGCCTGCCTCTGCCTCCTGAGTGCTGGGATTAAAGGCATGTGCCACCACCGCCCTGCTGGTAATTCATCTTAATATCATTTTTATGGCTGATACACATTTCAGCTTCTGTTAAACATTAATATTTGGAGATTTTCTGAATCTCATTAATCTGATAATTTTTTTTTATATTCAACATTTCTTTCCTTAATTTTGAAAATCAATGATCAAAGTACATGATGTACTTGAAATAAATCATGCATATGAAACCAATCATACTGTATAAAATTATCTGTCTTGACGTTTTCATCTTTGTGTATAATATTTATGCATATGTGTTTGTACGTGTGAGTTCTGGCACGCACTATGCATGTGTCTAGGTCAGAGAGCAACCTCCAGTGATGGTCCTTGATGTCCATCTTGTTTGAGGCAGGGTTTCTCATTGTTTACAACTGTGTACACCAGGCTAGCTTGTCTGCAAACTTCTGGAGGTCCTCCTGTGTCTGCCTCCCACCTCACCATGGGAGCACTGGGATTATACAGACACTACCAGGTTTTTTGAGACAGACATTCTGTTGCCATGGACAAAAACAGTTGCCAGTGCAACATTTAATTTGTGGATTCTAGGATTCAACTTTTATATCATTTCCACAGGTGAAAATATTCTTATTTTTCAGTTTAGCAGCTGAGCATAATTAAGCACTGGGCCAGAGTTTCCCATTATACCCAGGGAGCAATCTCTGTTCTACCTGATTTATTATTTTATTACATCATGCAGAGAGAATTGAATACAGTGTTTTATTTCCAAATTAGATTATCCATAAACTTTCCTAAAATGTTGGCTAAAGCACCATTGTTTTTAATAGGCAATAAAGTTTTCCTGAAAAATATTTGTCTCTTAAATAAATTTTAGCATACTAAACTATACCTTTCAGTTTTATTATATTCCTCAAACTCATCAAACTATTTTCAGTCTGTAATTTCATAATCAAGATGATCTCATGTTAGAGGAGACAGAAATACTCTGATTTGATCATCTGTTACATACACACACATACACACACACAATTATCATGTGTATTAAAAAATTTGAAGATAGTTTTACATGAGACACTTTGAGTACTTTTGATAATCACTAGGGTTTTTTCCCTCTTTTTGGATTTTCTAAACAAAGATTTTAACATCCTGGACAAGTGCTTCTAACTAGTTCTATCCAACTGCCCTGCCATAGCTTTACTGACATGCCAAACTGTGGTGTTATTAAGTAGCAAATTAAAACTATGCAGCTTATATTTTGTGCCTGGGATTTTCCAGTTCCACTTCCTGTTCCTTCCTTCACAGTGGCTGTGTAAGAGTAGGGTCCATGGTGGTTTACAACATCAGAATTAAGGACAGGGCAGGTACACAGCTAAGAGGAGCCCAGTAGGCCCTCCCCCAACCTTACAACATCATGAATCCCTAAACCGTTGTACTTGGGCTGTTTGTCAATGGTGCGTACACAATCAAGCTATCAGCCCCAGGAGTCTTTTCCTCATAGCCTTAGACCATCACTGAATTCTCTGCCAATAGTCTTCCTTGCTACTATAAACACCCTCTACCCTTGTCACAAGATGGGCTCTTCAAGTCATGCGGCCGAGCTCCAGCTGGATCCCCCCAGAAGATTCACTCTGACAGGTGCTTCTCCATAGCCACAGCCCCTGAAATCTGGGAAGTGCCAGAAGTGGCCTGTTTACCAATTCCCCTGTGCTTATGCTCCAGGACAAGTATACCCCTCTCTGGGTATGCTGAGTCCTGGCCTCCAGGAACAGACCCAGCCTAACAACATTTCAGGTAGGGAAGCCTCAAATTCCTCAGCCTCAAAAACATTTTTGGGGAGGGCACTTATTGAGCATGCACCCGCTCCCTCTGCCCCCCAGCATTCTCCAAGCCCCTGGAGGAATGACCCATAACTCTAGGCGCTTGCCAATGAAACGCATATTCCTTTTGGTGAGCAGGCCCTCCAAGTAATAGGATATAGGCCCTCCAACGAAGCATTTACTTCCTAAGGGACAGATTCAGCACACAGTGTAGAATAAGAAAATGTCCAGGATGGTTCAGTGAGTCAAGAGCTTGCTATGCAAGTCTGATGATCCAAGTTTGATCCCTGGATCCCACATAAAGGTGGAAGGAGAGAAGCAACCGCACAAAGTTGTCCTAGGACCTCCATATGCATGCCACGGCACGTGCATGCTCTCTCTCTCTCTCTCTCTCTCTCTCTCTCTCTCTCTCTCTCTCTCTCTCTCTCTCTCTCTCTCCCTCCCTCCCTCCCTCCCTCCCTCCCTCCCTCCCTCTCTCTCTCTCTCTCTCTCACACACACACACACACACACACACACAAACACACACACACACACACAAACACACACACACACACACACACACACACACACACACACCATGAAAGAAAGAAAAAGAAAGAAAGAGGAAGGAAGAAAAAAGGGAGGGAGGGAGGGAGGAAGGAAGAAGAAAGAAACAAAAAAAGACACTGAAATATGCTATTATGGCTGGTTTTAATGCCAATGTCAATTTGCCACAAGTTAGATGACCTAAGTAGGAAGCCTCACCTGAACAACTGTCCAGACTGCTTTAACTGATGCCAGAAGACGCATCTCAATAAGGGATGTGCCCACATAATAAGGGCACAGCAGAAGGAAGGTTATTCATCTTTTGTTTGCTATTCCACCAAGTAAATTTACCCTATTGTTGCTGTTGCTGAGCACCTCAGGAATCTTCCAGGGTTGCAGCACCAGCTTAGGACTGCTAAGACACCCAACCTGGTGGAGTGATGAACTTTTGGGTTGTTGGCATCCCTGGTAAGAGTCAGCCTCTGTGGCACTACCCCAAACACTAAGGAATCCAGCCTCAAGCACTGAACAAGCCAGTAAGCAACATTTGCTCTCTGGTTTCTGATTCAGTCCCTGCCTCCAGGTTCCTGCCTTGAGTTCCTATCCTGACTTCCCTTTATGATGGACAGGGACTAGAACATATAAGCCAAATAAACCCTTTCATCCCCAAGTTGGTTTTGGTGTTTTGTCACAGTGACAGAAAGCAACTATGATATATGCCTTTCCACATCCATGAATCCCAACCACCAGTCAAGGTCGAAGCCAGATGCTACTTCCTGCCTGTAGCCTTCCCTCATGTTGATGAGTAAATGTTTACTCCTCTAGACAGATAAGGAGTTTCATTGGTGCTTTGAGTTCATTCATTCAGTCCTTCAATTAATATTTATCAAGAATCCTCTGGAACCAGGCTGTGTGCCAAGTGCTAGAACTAAAAAATGGAAGTACAGATGTTGTACCTCAAAGAATCTTCCGAAGTAACTAAAGCTATATTCATATAGGACCTAATATTAAAGACATATTGTATGGGGCTGTGGTTGTAGCTCAGCAGCAGAGACCTCACATAGCCAGCATGCTTGAGGCCTCGGATGTGAGCCTTAGCTTAGGCTTGGGAGACAGCTCAGCCAGTGCTTGCCTTGAAAGCATGAGAACCTGGCCTGACTCCTCAGAACCTACATAAAAAAATGCCAGGCCCAGTGACGTGTGCTTGTAATCCCAACCCTAAGGAAATGAAAACATGCTGGTCCCTGAGGGTCACTTAGCTAGCAATCTGTCTCACTCAAAGGTGCCACATGTTCATTCAGGACCTTACATTAGGCTATCTGGGGTTTGACTTTTCTACTTCCACGATGTAAACAGATTTTCAAGGGTTGATTACTTGGCTCTGAAGTTCACTGAGTGTACATGAGTGCTCAAAGATCCATCCTGCTATTTTTGTACATTTTACTCATCTAATGGTATATATCTTATGCTACATTGTTACATGTTTTCCTTAAAATGGTCAATTATATCCTCTAGGAATAAAAATTGCACAAATATAATTATCTCTAATATTTGCCTACACACATTATTTTTAGGGTTTCCCATTCTTTTCTTTCTGCTTGCCCTAGGGTTTCTATTGCTGTGAAGAGACACCATGACATAGCAACTCTTATAAAGGAAAACATTTAATTGAGTGGCTTACAGTTCAGAGGGTCAGTCCATTATCATCATGGTGGGACATGGTGGCACACAGGCAGACATGGTGCTGGAGAAGAAGCTGAGAGTGGAGAAGGAGCTACATCTTGATCTAGCAGATAACTGGAAGTGAACTGAGACCCTGGGAATTGCTTAAGTATAAATGAGACCTCAAAGCCCACCTCCACAGTGACACACTTCCTCCAAAAAGACCACACCTACTACAACAAAGCCACACCTCCTAATAGTGCCACTCCCTATAAGCTTATGGGGACCAATTACATTCACACTACCACACTGTAATTCATTGTCCTTTCTTGTAACATGATTTTTTTCTGAAAAAACAAAAATCCATCCTGGGAGCTGTTAGTGCTTCCCCACTCCCTATCAATTTAATAAACTAATTAAAAGAATAAAGGAGATCATTTTTAAGGTTCATAAATGCAAGCAACTTATTTTTCCCCAAGGTCACATCTCTTTTATTGGAGTTGCCATTGTCCTACTATGCAATTTCCCAGAAATTCCTCAAATTTCTTAAATTTTGAGGAGCATGGTTCTGAAAAGAAAATCCGTCATGCTGGTTTGTAGGTTGAATTATTTCCAGTATGAAGTCCTGGCAACTTTCTATTCTCAAAGCTGGACTTTGAATAAATTCTAATAAATGCTGGAGATGGAGAGCTTTGCCTGTTGCCAGCTTCACTCAAGTATGTCATATCAAGTCGTCTTAAAGTTTTTCTTTCCTACCCTGTGTATCACAAGCTTAACTATTGCCTTCATTATTATAATTGTCAATCTTCTGTAATCTGATTGTGAAGTATTTTGAAAATAGGATTCTATAATATATGTACAACAGTAAGTGCAAATTCCTTAAGTAAATTTATACTGCAGAGTATAATTTTTAAAGAGGGCATTGATTCAAAGTGATGATTGGAGCTGAGGGTACAGCTTAATGATAGAGTGTTTGCTTAGCATCTGTGAGGCCCTGGGTTCCATCCCTAGAAACATCCCTCAACGTCAGAATTAGATATAAGTAAGAATGTAATGTGTGCTCATGGAATGGGCTGTTTTGGGAAGTAAAGGAATCACAGAATTCAGAGAAGAAAATGAATTAGAAAGTCTTCCTATTATACAACTCCCAAGGATAAATTCTATTTATAAGATTTAAAACTGCTCAAGTATCATCAGGGAGAAATAAGCATCAAAAGCAGATACTTTGGGCCCTCTACTCATACTCTCTTGACATTCAGTTCTTTTCCCCTAAGGTTGTTTAGTGTTGGAAACATCCACTGTCTTCCTAAGGGCACTTTTGTTGGAGTACCTCTGTCCCTCCAGGCATGGTAAACCTTGAGTGCTGAAGAGTTCATGGATCTGGCCCACTAGGGCAATAGTGTGTGACTGTTGTGGGGCTAACCAACCCATTTTTTAATGGATTTGAGGACCTCTCCACAGAAGGGAACTCATGCCTGGTTCTGTAAACCTGGATTTGAGGGTCACTCCACAGAAGGGAACTCAGTCTTGGTTCTATAAACTTGGTCAAGAGCCCCTGGTTGAGGAGGTCCTGGGGGAGGGGGCTGCCCTACTACTACTTTTTTGCAGAATGGTCACATCAAACTTCCTAGTCACACTACCTTCTAGTTACTCATGTTTGTACCCATATATTACTGTTGTCCATGGCCTTTCATCAGTAAAACTTTATTGTAGCAGGTAGTGGGTAATGTAGAAAACCCCTAACTGGCCAAACTGCTGAGAATAAGTGATGACAGCTAAATCACCTTTTCCAAGTCTTAGGAAACATCCCAGAAGAGAAGACAGGAATAATGTCAGAATCAGGGGATGGGGAGATGTGCAGCAAGAAGATGTCTTCTGGACATGTCTTTATAGTCATTGCACTCAAGAACTCACTGTAACTATGGTTATCTGTCCAAGACCTGCACAAGATTGGGTCTATCAACACTTCACCATGGATAAGGGAGGAGCCCAAGAGGCCCACCCCTCCCTGAGGGACAGTTAATGGTTCTTAGAGGTGGAAATGTCATTTTCTTTGGAGTATAGCCACTCATAAGTTGCCTTGGCTCCAGTAAATAACTTCCCACCCCAGCTCAGGAAAGAAACTTTAGTTAAACTCAGTGTGTCCAACACAAAGAGAAGACATGAAAATAGGAGGAGAACTTGTGGAGAAGGGTTTCAGTGGGTGAGGTTGGAGGATGAGAGAGAGAGGATTGAGAGGCAACTAAAAGTCATTATATACATTATATACATGTATGAAACTGTCCAACAAAAAATTTAAAAGGAGTTAGTGGGTCTGGAAGCAGTTCTTTTTTTGTTTTATTTATTTGTTTGTCTGTTACACAGGGATTCTCTGTGTAACAGTCCTGGCTGTCCTGGAACTCAATCTGTAGACCAGGCTGGCCTCGAACTCACAGAGATTTGCATGTCTCTGCTCCTGAGTGCTGGGATTAAAGGTGTGCACCACCACCCCTGAGCCTGGAAGCAGTTCTTAACCAATGACAGAAAAATTATGGATGAATCCTCCACACCTCCCCGGTCCCTTGCAGAGAGACCATTGGCGCGTGTTCACCATGGTCTCCCAAGGCTTCTCAACCAGAAGGAGTGAGCTCCAGTGTAGGCTCAGTGAGTGACTTTGCCTTTCCCTAATCCAAACCCAAACCCTAACTGTTGTACCCAGAGTCCCCCAAAGACCACCAAGAGACCAAATCTGACGCAAAAGCAGAGTCTTTTTACTACGAGTTAACTCCAGATTCTGTCTGTGGGGGGTGGGGGGGTTCGGGGGGTGCTGACTCAAGGGCCCAGGCTCTGTCCTTGAGCTGCCATGGAGGCTGGCTGGCCTCACATGTTCACATTGACCCATAGCTCTAAGTAGGTGGGGGGGTCCCAGACAGTAAACAATTGGCTGAACCTTGAGCAGTCAGAGTACATGCAGAAAGGGAGCTACTGCAAGGACTATGTCTTTTGTTCACGGCCCTCCCAGAAACTGCTTGGTCCTTTCATAACCATTGCCTTTACTGGTTTCTTTTCTGTTCCTCTCCCTTTTCTAGTCTTTACCCAGTGATTCTAGGGTCATCTCCCCCATACACCACTTGTACCGGAATCCTTTGTTGCAAAGCCTGCTTTGGAAGCCACTCAAATTAAGATAATCCATGGCTCTTAAACCCTAATTTGGGCCGTCTTTAAAAATCTCTATCCTTGCCTATACAGCCAACCCAGTTAGCCAGCTTCCTCTCTGCCTCTGGCTAGTGAGTGACTGAATTACAGGCCAGCCACCAAGCCCCCTGAGCATTTATGTGGGGTCTGGGGACTTGAACTCAGGTCCTCATACGCGTACAGCAAACACTTTAATATTGACACAACTCCCCAGTGCCAGTCAGTACTATTATTATGTGGACTATGTTTCTTATGGTTGTCAAATTCTGTAATTTATTTTTGATAGAGTAATTAGGGGAATGCCTTTGTAGTCCATCTATTATGATTAAGGAAATGGAAAGCATTTCATGCCTAATTGTTTTACCTTCTTATTGTTGTGATAAAACACCATGACCAGAGCCGGGCGTTGGTGGCGCACGCCTTTAATCCCAGCACTCGGGAGGCAGAGCCAGGCGGATCTCTGTGAGTTCGAGGCCAGCCTGGGCTACCAAGTGAGCTCCAGGAAAGGCGCAAAGCTACACAGAGAAACCCTGTCTCGAAAAACCAAAAAAAAAAAAAAAAAAAAAAAAAAAAAAAAAAAAAAAAAAAACACCATGACCAGAGCAACTTATAAAATAAATTGTCTAATTTGGCTAAAAAGGAAAAAAAAAACCTCTATCTTTCATGACTCGGCGGGGGGGGGGGGGGGGGGGGGTGCTGGGGCTCAAACCAAGGGCTTTGAACATACTAGTGATCTAGTGGTGAGACGCATTGCCAGCCTCTGCAGTGATTAGACAGGTTCTCCCACTGGGCCTGCCAGACTACAATCTCTTGAGCTTGCCTTTCTTATCACACAGAGCTCCCAGCTCATCCTTCCCCCTACAGAATATGCAGCTGTACCATCCTCCTTGTTCAAAAGCGTTTGCTCTCACCCCAGGCTCTAAGCGAGAAGAAAAGCCCAGACTCTGGTAATCTAGCCCAGAACACTCCTCGCCCTTGGCTCACAGCACCCTTGAATGTGGCGCCTGCTCCTAGCTGCTCCAGAGCCACAGATGGAAGAAGTGAAGGGAGGGGGAGAAAAACCATGTGGGCTTTAGACTCTTACCTTTCTCCTACTTAAGAGAAGTTCAAAGTACTTCACTGCCCTTTCAAATTTACTGGAAATAGATTAGAAACAGCTTTGCTTCCCCAGGTCGCTCATTCCAGAGATAAGGCTTTTATCAGTAAATTCGAACAAAATTCCACATATGAATGCCCTCCTATAGTTTCTAGCATGGGATTTTAATTCCAGGAAGGAATTAAGCCACTGATTTTCCAGTGGCTTTTCTATTGTGTTTCAACGCAGCCAATAGGCACTGGCATGATAAACCCATCACAAATGCACACAGGGGGGAGGAGGCAGGCAGCATCCTGTGTTGGGCTGAGCAACAAAAAAGGCCTCAGTTCTGCTCTGGATTTACCCAAAATAGGCCAGTTGACAATAAGACAATGATTAACATTACTGGATTTCAGGGTTTGTTTGTTTGTTTGTTTGTTTGATCTGCGAAGCAGGTAGACTGTCTCTAAGATTTTTCACCCTGGCCTGAAGGGGTAGGTAGTTGCTGGGAACAAATGAGTGGACAGATCCATGCAAATGTGTGCATTCATCCCATGGTTTTAATTAAATCAGTCCAAAGTCTACTTAATCTTTCAGATCCCCAGTGATAATCAGTGAGTGTAAACTCCTTGAGCGCCCCCCCCCCCCCCCCCCCCGATTTCTCTTAGGGCCTTAAAGGTGGAGCAGCTAGGTCCCACCCTCGGACTACTATGATTGCCTGGTCCAGCCTCTCAAGGCAGGAGAGTGGCAGGGTCTCATCCTACCAGAAAATCAACCCAAGATCAGGCCACAAAATCCCTCTAATCCCAGGCCATCCTGGAAAGCTCCACCCTACTCCAAGAAGCCCTACATAAAGCCTGCCCCCTGCTCAGGGCCCTGCTGCTTCTCCCCCCCCCCCAGCAGAGGCAGCCGCCCTCTTGTGTCTCTCCCAATAAATCTCTTGTGTGAGGTTTGGTGTGAGGTGTGATTTTGTGGAGTTCCTTGGTTCCAGGCTGCCAGGATACTTTCTGCCTCAGAGCTGTAACATTTACAGTGAGTGTTACCCATTGGGGCATAAGCTGAAGTCAGCCACAGAGCCCTTGCTTCTTGCAAAAGTCCCCCCCTCCCCCCCCTCTACCAGCACCTTCCTGACCTTAAGTCTGGATGACTATAACATGCTTAATTTAGTCCTGGCCTCCTCCTGAGAAAAATAAATATTAAATGTGAAATGAAAACCACACATGTAATAATATTGGGATTAATGAGGTGCTGAATTGTATTCTTACTTTGCTATTGTTGGCAAGTATGGTAGTCAGCTGAATTCCAAACTGTGGAACCATCTGTAAAACAGAAATGCTAGCCCAAAGCTTTACATTCTCCGTGTGGCATTTACCTTGCTGAAGCCTGTGTATGGTGTGGTCCCAGGGTTTCTGGAAAACCTCCACCATAGCCACTACACTTGATCAGTCACAAAGAAGAGCAAAAGGGAGGGAGGAGAGAAGGAGAGAGAAGGAAAGGGACAGAATGGGGAAAAGAGCAAAAAGCAACGATTGTTCTCACTTACCTGGCACCAGTGAAGGTAGCCTGGCAGAGTTGTCTGTCAGATCATTATTGGTAACTAAAATGCAAACTCCCATTGGGTTCCAAAATCACCTGGTCCCCAGGCATGCTCAAAGGGGATGTGCATCAGCCCTCACGGGTCCATTTTCTTACATATTCATTCCAATACTTCTGTAGAGAAAGTATCTTGAATCCTATTACACATGTGAAGAAGCCATATTTTTGAAAAGTAAGTGACCTGGGCATGAAGACTTAGGCCTCTAATGCAAGCCATTGGTAGGCTAGAGCAAAGGATTGCTCCCATCCTGAGGCCAACCTGGACTACACAGTAAGAGCTTGTCAAGACAAATAGGAGAGGGGAGGAAAGGGGAAGAAAAGGGAGGGGAAGGGGTGAGGAAATAGGATGGAAGAAGAGAGGAGAGGTGAGGAGAGGAGAGGAGAAATAAGGTGAGGAAAGGAGAGATGAGTAGAGACCAGTGACCCATTCCACTCACACAGTTGGAAAGCCAGAGTTTAGAGCAAGGCTTCCTGGCTCTGGCTCTGGCTCCAGTAATCTGTGCAACCATCACCCGTTCACACCGTTAGAAATTCAAGAATGCTTGCTAAAATGTGCAGTTTCTATTGTGCCTTGTGGTAGATGAAACTGAAAGTTAGAACTACCCTTGTAAAAGGTAATTTGTACTATGTAATAGACCCCTTTGAACATCTATACCTTGTGACTATAATTTCACTTTTATGACCTTTCCTGAAATTATTACCAGAGGTACAAATGATTGCTAGAGATTTATACAAAAGATGCTTATTATTGTAATACTAGAGCAGTGAAAGTCTGTATAATCGGCCCCCTCTGCAGGGAACTGGCCTAGTTGGTACAGCAGAGGTCCAGTCAGGTCAACACAGAGACTTTTGTGTGGTGCAGTCCCACCCTCTGAGTAGAGATGTGAAATAACTGATACACATGGACCCTGGAACAATAAGAGCTTCAACTTAAGCCCATAGCTTGAGATCTATACAAAATCTATACAGAGGAATCCGGGGAGATGGCTCAGTGGTTATGAGCATTTGCTGTACTAGCAGAGGTCCCGCATTCAGTTCTCAGCACTTGCATGATGGCTATGAACTCTAACTCTAGGTCCAGGGGCTCCAATGTCCTCTTCTGGCCTCCACAAGCATCAGGCATGCATGTGGTACACATATGTATACTGAGATAAAATGCCCATACTGATAAAAATAAAAAAAAATCTATAAACATAAATAAATATAAACTATAAATAAAAGCTATACAGATACATCAGGCAGATTGATTATAGAGTTAGTGGATTTGCAGATAGGGAGAATTAATTAGAGAAGCGATTGAGAGCGAAAAGGTTGACTTAGCAACAAAGCTTGAGATGCTAAGAGAAACCACTGGGAAAGCATGATACAACACTAGTGATGGAGGGACAAAATGCAGAGAGCGGCCCCCCTAATTCCTGTACAGGCTCTGGTCCTTCATCTGTGATGGTTGATATTGATCGGCAACTCAACTGATGTAGAATCTCCTAGGAGACAAGTGTCTGGGCATGTCTGAGAGGGAGTTTCTAGGTTAGCTTCATTTAGGTGAGGAGACTCACATTAAATGTGAGTAGTACCATTCCACGGGGTTGGGGGCCTGGACCAAAGGAAAAGGAGAAAGCAGTTGAGCACCAACATTCATCTCTGCTTCCCGACTGTGGATTTAGTGTGAGCAGCCGCCTTGCGCTCTTGCTGCCACGATGGCCCCACCATGCTGCACTCTCCCCTCCAACTGTGAGCCGGCTGTTTTATCACAACAAGGAGAAATGTAACTAATACACAGTCCAGCACAGAAGGTATCAAGTACTAACGCGCTGCTGGGTGACTGGAGGGTGTAAGGATCGGCCACAGTGACACTCTTAGAAGTTTTCCTTCTGTGCGTAGAGGCTGACTGAGGCAGAGAGCCTTCCCAAAGAGGGCTAACAAGGCTGGACTAGAACTCAGAGACACAGAAACCAACAGATAGCTGCAAACGCATAAGGTGCCCTTTGCACTTCTTCTAACACTCAAGAAGGACACCACAAGGGACTAGAATTTCTAAATGGACCTTACAACTTATACAATATAGACATTCATATTATTGATATTTTCATCAGTACCCATGGACTACAAGGCCTAGGATTTAGGGTTTATATCTCCATGCTTCTTCCTCCTTTTTCTCCTTTTCCTTCCCCTCTTCCACATTTTCTTCCTCTCCCTCCTTTCTCTCTTTCTTTTTTCTATCTTCAGGGTGTTGTTGTGTAACCCAGACTGGTTTGAATTTATGATCCTCCTGCCTCAGGCTCCTGAGTGCTGGGATCACAGGGGTGTGCCATCAGGCCTGGCTCCAGGTTCTAGCTCATATGGCACATTTTGTCCACTCTTTTCTGATATATTTAATCTTCTAAAACAAACTCTCTTCTTCCAACATTCCATCCAGCAGCTCAGCAACCCACAGCTTTGGCTCCCTTCTTGGTCTGCGGGGTTGCTGGCCACCTTTTATACATCCCTCATATGCCATTAGCTGATTTTTAGACTATTCTCTTGGGTGAGGGGAGTTGGATGGCCAGTTTTGTATTTCCTCTGGACACATGCAAAGAAAAATGCCGTAGCTATAAAATAAATAATGTATAAAAGGAGTTGTTAGTGGGGTGGATATAGTTTTAAGCAGGCATGCAAGATTCTAAATTCCTGCATATAAACAGTATGCTTTTCATAATCAAATGCATTGGTAGCACCAGGATAAAATGTAAGAATGACATGCTAAAACCTTAAAGTGGGTTATGCATGACTTATTTCATTTTTACTTGACTTTTCTTATTTTCTATGAACTTGAAAGCATTATTTCACACTTACAAAAGGGGAGTATGAAAATATTCTCCATTTCTCCCTCCTGGGGATAACAAGTGAAAAAAAGCATGCTGTGCACACATCTATTAAATCTTGGTTGAAAAAAAATAAATGGAATTGGCTTGGATGTTGCCAGTGCCATCCATCTGGTTTAGCTGCATTGGATAAAAATCAGTGGATTCTTACTTTAGCCTCATCTTGGATTGCCAGTGCTTTTATACAGTCTCAGAGAGAGAACTGAGCTGCTCTGTATCTGCAAAACTGAGATGATACTATCCTGATACAGGCATCCAAAGGGAATACTTTTATAAGACATGGCAAGTTAATGTTAGCAGAGAAAATGCTGCTCTGCTCTTCATGAGTTCTCAAAAATAGCACATTGACACTAGACAGCCTCCCCCTCCAACTGTAAAAGTACCTCCAGTTCTCATTGATGAGAAGTGAACCTTGAGTGCAACATTAATCAGTAAGCCAAATGTGATCAAAAGGGGTTTTGTTAGATTTTAATATAAGCAAGAATATACTTTTATACTTTTCTTTTTATTAAAATGGCAGGAATTTCTTTTATAGTGATATTTCTGCTCTCATTTTCTCCTTAGTCTGAGAACCATCAGCATCAATTATGAAGTTTTTCATTGTTTCTCTGCATGAAGTTAAAAAATGATATACCCATTTTTTTTTCTTCCACAATTACTGGCATTACGATTTTAACTGTATCTGCTTCCTCATCTCTGCCTATCTGTAGTAGATGCTTGTTGAAAATATAAGAAATGTCCTCAGTGTACCTTCCTGTTTGTCTCTTCTATACAAGAAGCAGTGCAGGGGTGTAAATGACATTGCTGTGGGTGCCCCTAGAGCGCAGGAGATTCATCTGGCAAGAGGGCACTGTTAGAGCTATCCGAACCTGACTCAGACAGTGTGCCAACATGAAAACAACTACATACAGACTATGGACAAAAGAAAAGTTTACAATAGACCAAAGCATATACAACTCAATCTATATCTACTGTTGCTTTATTGAAAAATGCATTGGCCAAGAATGTATGCCAGTTGCTAGACAGCCAAGCCTCTTATTTGGGAAATGAAGTATTCAATCATTCCTCACAGACCATGGATGCTCATGAAGAGAAAGTGGCTTGAAAAGAGATTGCTATTTTGACAACAAATAAGAATATATCAAAAATTCACAAAAGACTAGCACCTGCAGATACAGAGCATACCGTATGTTATATCCCAAAACCTATCAACTACGCAGCTGTAGATGGCATAGGCCATGAAGTTAAGCACGGAAATAACAAGCCTGCAAGAACTGGCACACAGTCAAGGACAAATCCTCCTACTTAGAAACTGCCAAATCTTACCATGTCAAGCCAGGTTAGAATACTCCTAATAAAACTCAGGAACCTGTCAGATCCTCAAAAGTTCCTAAGGACTACATGACTAGTTCCCCAAAGCTAGGCAATCAACACAGTCCACCCAGGAAGATTTCTTTAAATCGCAGGCACAGTGCAATGAGTAGAGGAAGTGGAAGTCAAGAAGATAGTGCATGCAGTTATACTGGCTGCCATCTTCACCATCCACTATTGGACCTGTTGCTGTTAGCCCAACTCCACTTCTAACACCTCCACCACCACCTCCTGCAGTGGATTATGAAGATGAAGAAGTTTCAGTAGTTCAGTACCATAATCTATGTACAGGTGGGAATCCAGTGGAAACCCTTGGGAACTATACCAAGAAAGTTGTTACAATATATGACTATACAAAAAAAAATGACTATGCGAGAGTCATAGATGAGCTATCATTTAAGGAGCATGTAGTCATTTATATTATGAAGAATGATAATAGCTGGTATGAGGGGGTCTGCAGTAGAATGACTGCTACATTATGCAATATATTGATTAATTTTTCTTTGTTTTACTCTCAAAGTTGGTTCTTACTTTTAGTTGTACCATGGGACTATTGTGGCTAATGGACTAAATGGGCCCATGTCTTCAGGACATGCTATTTTATTGGTATATTTGAATGTCTACTTATAAGCATGAATCTTTGAGACAGCTTGTGATTTGCTAAACAGCAGTTTATACAAGAAGCTGTACAAAATTGATTATGCTTATATACTTACACAGTGATAACTTTAGAACCACCCTAAATGTTCTGGGGGTGGAGTATATTTTATTGAACAAATCATGATTCAGATTATACATTAGTGCTAATGAATGTCAAGCTAATATTGAAATCAATAAGAAAATGTAAATCTTGGTGCCAGTCATACTTTTTACTTAGATTCTCATTAAAAAATATATTTGTAGATAGGCATGATGGCATGTACCTGTAACCTCAGTACTTAAGAAGCAGAAGCAGGAGGATCAGTATTCAAGCCCAGCTTTGGCTACATAGTAAGTTCAAAATCAGTCTTTACTACATGACATCCATCTCAAAATAAATAAATAAATAAATAACAAAATCTACTGCCAAAATGATGTTTAAGCATATATAAAAATGTACACATTGAGGGTCTGGAAAGATTCTGTGGCTCAGTTGGTATTAAGTGCAGAAACATGAGGACCTCAGTTTGGATCCTCACCTCCACATTAAAAAGCCAGGTGCTGGAGCACACACCTCCAATCCAAGCACTGGAGAGGCATAAATGAGAGGATTTCTGGGGCTTGCTGATTAGCAAGACTAGCCAAACTGGTAAGTTACAGGTACAGTGACAGACCCTGTATCACAAAATAAGGTAAGTGCCATTGTTACTGGATGTCCCCAACAAGACAGCAATGCCCGTTGGTCAGTAAAGGGAGTGAAGATACACCACTCCAGAGAAGGTTTCAGGGAACACCGGCTGCTTTATTGCACATGAGCAAGCACTTATATTGAAGGTGATTGGTTAGCACATTACTTCGGATTGGATAGTGCAGGCTTATACCACCAAAGTCTCTATGCAGAAGAAGCACATAAAAGGAGACATGGACAGTGCAGATTTGTCAGTGGTCCAGCTACTAGAGACTTACACTACTTCAGTGTTCTGACTTCAGGAGCATGGTGTGCCATGCTTCTTATTTAGGAGCACAGTATGGCAAGCAGGCTGACCACCAGGTCATACCTGCATTTTCTCTTACAGGCGAGTGAATGTTGAAGATACTAGACATCTAATCTATCTATCTCTGGCCTATACACCCAAACACACACACACACACACACACACACACACACACACACACACACACACACACACACACAAACACACACAGATACACACATGCACACACAAAAATATATACTTTGAAATACACTTAAAAATTCCAAGGTGCTTGTAATTCACATACCATTTACCTAGAGTCTCTAAGGTCTCCATATTAAAAAAAAACCCCACAATTATCCACAATATTGTCATTTGTAGCTAAGTTTTTAATGAGTGAAATTTTATTGAAATTTTTCCATTCATAATTATATGAGTGACCCAGAGTTTTGTCCTTTCCTTCAAGTGATTTGTTTAAAAAAAACATTCACTGCAGAATCATGGTTCTATTTTCTCAATATATTAACTTGAAAAAATATTATATCCTGGTATCAACCTGTCCCAACAAGGTGACAGATTTTTTTTTTCAGATTTAAAGTCTGAGATGGTTATTTACAAGCCAATCTACTAAGTTCTCTCAAGGAACAGAGGCTCAGTGGTGGAGAGTGGTCATTCCTGCGGAGCCTGGGTTTGATTCCTAGCACCCACTCTGTGGCTAATAACCATTAGCAGCTCCAGTTCCAGGGGATCCGATGCCCTCTTCTGACCTCCTAGCACACCACACATGCATGTGGTACACATCTATACATGAAGACAAAACACTCACATACATAAAATAAACGTGTTAATAGCTCTCAAGGACTCTTTAAGAGTTCTCAATGCCAGAACAGCCCATCAGTTTATGTTTGACTGTTGTACATTGATTCAGTGAAAAGCAATTATACATTATATTATAAATTGTAAAAAATGGATGCAATCTATTTGTGAATAGGCACCATTTAACCCATTACCTAGCACTAGCAATATATGATTTTAAAATAATTGAGGCAGAAAATAAGACATGCATCAGTGAGCAGAGAAATAACTAATGGATTTGCATCATTTTTTACATAATTAAAATAACACACACACACAGTGTGTCTCTTAATTGGGGGAGGGTTAGAGGATTTGTTCTCATTCTTGTGTGTAATTCTACACTGCTTAGGATATTAAAGCAGAGCATTCAAGTGTGGATTTCTATATATTGAGTATTTATTTGTATTTCAAATTATAGTTGTGTGCTGGATATAAAATCTTTCAACTGTGTATTGAATGGAGAAACTAGTGTAAAACATTTGTTTCTGAAAAATAAAGATAATTGTTGCCACCAAAGTGATACGGCTGTTCCATATGCATTTTATCTTGGATCATTTCAAAGTACTGATGACAGCTTGCTACCTTCTGCTTTTGAGACAAGGGCTCTAGCTTAGGCTGGCTTCACACTCTGTACAACAGAGAATGATGCTCCTGTCGGTGCCTCCTAAGTACTGGGCTTACAGGCCTGATTAATGTGGTGCCAAGGATCAAGCTCAGGTCTCCCTGTTTGCTAGGCCAGCACTCTACCAACTAAGCTACATTCTTAACCCCTGCTTTTCTTTTTTGAAATAGAATACTTATTTGTTTGGGTTTTTATTAATTAATTTTATTTTAGGTATATGAATGTTTGTCTGCATGTATGTATGTATGTATGTATGTATGTATGTGTACCATGTGTATGCCTGGTGTCTGTAGGGGGCAGAAGAGGGCACCAGATTCCCTGAAACTGGAGTTATGGATGGTAGTGGGTGCTGGGAAACAAATCCAGGTCCTCTGCAGGGGCAGCAAGTGTTCTTAACTACTTGGCCATCTCCCTAGCCCTCTCTTAATTTGTATATAACCTGTTATCTAAATGTTATCTACAGTCTCATAATAGTCTATTCTCCTATAAGATTTGGATACTGTTAAATACAACCAATGTGGATTTAAGTAAACGTGTCGAAATTTTCTGACCTTGACTCCCATAGTGAAACAAAATAAACCATTTTAATTAAACCTTTTAATTGCCTTTATTTGTTTGTTTGTTTATTTATTTGGGGAGGTGCACAGGACAGCACACATGTGGAAGTCAAAGAACAACTTGTGGGTGACAGTTGTCTCCTTCTATCATGTAGGTGCTAGGGATCAAACTCAGGTTCCCAGACTTGGCAGCAAGGGGTTACTCAGCTGAGCCATCTAACTGGTCCAAACCATTTGAATTTTAATGTTGATTATTGCTTGTGTAATGACATTATGTGCAGATACTAGCAGTATAACTAATACCTCATATAATCATCAGGATATTTGAGAATTTATACAACTACGATATCAATCTCAGGTGACTTATTTATATTCTTTAAATTTTTAGAAAACTTTGCCAACAAAATATTGCCCACTAAAAGGGAAAAAGAAAAAGAAAAAAAATATAAGAACAACAGAATTTTATAATCATTTTGTAATTGGACTAGGGTGCCATTTTGTGGTGACATATTGTGTACCCTAATAAAATTTACCTGAGGATCAGAGGACAGAACAAGCCACTAGATTACACATAGAGGCCAGGCAGTGGTGGCACACACCTTTAATCCCAGCACAAAAAGGAAGTGATATGGTAGGCAGAGAAAGGTAGATGAGGCGTGAAGAGACAGGAACTAAAGGCTTTTGGCTGAGGAAGGCTTTTCAGGCTGAAGAGTCCTAAAGGAAAGAGCTGGCTTGTTCCTTTGTCTCTCTGATCTTTCAGCATTCACCCCAATATCTGCTACCAGGTTTTTAATTATAAGACCTTTAGAAATTCAAGCAACACCATGTCCTATCCTCAAATTTTTATATTTTTCAATTTCTCCATTCCCAATCAGTTTCACTTGTCATAGTTTTTTTTCACTGATTAAGAAAAGCAAATTTTTGAGATGGGGTTTTATGTATCCCAGGATGGCCTTGAACTTTTTATGTACCCAAGGAAGACGTTTACTTCCTCTATCTGAGAATACAAGTATGTGCCACCACACTCAGTTTAGACAGTACTAGGGATCAAACCCAGGGCTTTGTGCATGCCAGACAGTCATTCTACTAACTGAGCTACATTACCAGCCCCCAAGAAGAGTAATTTAAGAAAAAAGTCTTCCACCAGAGGTTAACTCTAGACTGTAAGCAGATTCATATCTGTACTGTCTCAAAATAATACTAGAACAAGATAGCTCCACATTAAAATGGTAACCAGATATTGCAAACTGAGGGTGAGTTTGGGCCTTCAGATCTTGAAGGGTATGAGGGAAGTCACTCTAGATGCCTCCAGCAAAAGGCACCCCTCAACATTTATATCTATACCCCCACACTCTGCTTTGTAAATTGTCAGGACTTATGTCCTCCTGCCCTTCCCATCTATATGCTGACTCATATCTAATTCAAGTTCAGATACTGAAGTTCTAACCCCCAGTAGCTCAGAATATAGTCATATTTAGAAATAAGGTCTTCATGGAGGTGATTAAATTAAAATGAAGATCTTAGGGTGGACCTCAATCCATCCAGAAGAAGCATTACAAAGGGTAGCCATCTGCAAGCCAAGAAGAGACCTCAGAGGAAACCAACCTTGCTGATACCCAGTTCTTTGACAGTTAACCTCTGGAACTGAGAGATGTTTTTCTGTTGCGGAATATTTGTTTAACTATGTAAAGATGTGTTGCATTTGTTTATGTTGTGGAATAATTGTTTAACTATGTAAAAATGTGTTACTGCTTTACCTTGCCTGCCTAAGGCACCTCATTGGTTTAATAAAAAGCTGAATAGACAATATCCAGGGAAGAGGTATAGGTGGGACTTCTGGCCAGGGAGAGTGAGTAGGAGGAGGAATTAGGTTGGGGGAGGGGAGAAAGAAAAAGAGACACCAGGGAAACAACAGGGGCCAACTAGCCAGCCAGGCACGGAGGAAGTAGGAAAGCAGGACATACAGAATGAGAGAAAGGTAAAAAGCCCCAAGGCAAAGTGTAGAAGAATTGAAACAGGTTAAATTAAGTTATGAGAACTAGTGGGACAAGCCTAAGCTAAGGCCAAGCATTAATAATTAATAATAAGTCTCCATGTCTTTATTTGTGAGCTGGTTGGTGGCCCAAAGAAAATTCCAACTACATTTTTCTACTGCTAAAGCCATCTAGCCTGTAGCATTTTGCTATTGTAGCCATAACACACTAATTTACCTTCTGTCCCTCTGGGAATAGGAAGCTTAAGACCCCCACATTAGCCCTCTTCACTTTTTCTATTTCTGAAACCCTCAGGCTTCCTTAGTAGTGGGTTGTGAAGTCAGTTGAGTTAATGAATCTTGACCAGGATAGTAGACTAAAATAGAGGTGAATGAAACATAATAGAATACACAGAAGGGGATACAGTAAATTAGAGAATATCACTCTTGCAAAGTCTTTACTTCCATTGTATATGTATAGATATATATGAACCATATACATGGATATATGTGTATTGTGTCATGTTATAAGCTGAATTTCATGCTCTTGATCATGGAAAATTAAATGGAAAGCCAGTGACCTGATTGGACTTCAAATTTGGTCTCTGTCCAACTTCTTTTTTGATTACTTTGATTCTGGTCCATGCAAGGTTCACCATGCACTTAACTCCTGCTGAGTGTTCTGCTTCTCTGACCAAAAGAAAAGTAAAAACTAAAATCTACAGGTTTTACAAACAACATGTAATTGTTCCTGGAATAGATACTATTAAATAGATACTATTAAATAGATACTATTAAATAGATACTTTGCTTCAAGAAAAGAACCTGGTTCATCTTGACCTTCATTCAGCTGATGTAAAAGTATTCATTTTCAGAGAAAAGAACAAAATGTAAAACTATGTCTGAAAACAAATGTATAAAATTATACCTAAAAATTCAAGTAATAATCTAAAATTTAAATGAATTTTCTCTTTTCTAACATGCCATAAATTATAAATGTTTTCATTCAAGAAACAAATGATGTGGAATTGTGCTGTCTTATATGTTGGCCACTAATCACATGTGACTACTTAAAATTCATTAAAGTTAAAAATTCCATTCCATAGTCTCACTAAGTACATGACAATGACAGTTTCATGTTCTGTACCATAGAATGTTTCCATGATTGTACAAAGTTCTACTGGATAGCATTGCTTGTGAAAACACTGGACAAGTTCCTTTGGAGGAAATAGTTTTTAGCATGGTGGTGCATGCAGGTTGCAGCTGTATCTGCTTATTTCAAGAGGAGAAAGTAAAGTTGGCATGTTGTGAAAGAGGAGTCCTACAGAAGTAGGCATAGCAATATATAATGATAATTACAAACATTTTTATTGAGCTCACTGTTGCACTGTGCTGAGTACTTTACAGATGCTCTATGTTTACATCCCAAGGGAGAATTAACCATTTTTACAGATGGAAAATTTGAGGGCTAAGGACCAAGGAACTTCCTTAAGAACTGATGAAAGAAGTGGCAGCACGTGGATTAGGGCCAGTTTCTAAGTCTAATTCTCCTTCATCTATACTAACAGTTCTCAACTGGAGTTTCAATCAGAGGATGGAGGGGAGTCAAGAGATGTTTCTTTACCATCATCTGGACTGACTGGAAACCCAAGAAGACTCTTTATTCCAAGGAGACCTTTACTAAAGGTCTTTTAAGCCAACCCCTCAATGTCCTCCCCTACTATGTTCTCTGATCATTCCCAGTGTATAATTCTCAAAAAACCATAGAACTAAGGCTAGAGAGACGTCATGCAAAGGCTATCTGGGACAGCTACAGTGAAAAATCTCTAAGTGAGATATAAACTGGATAATGGGGAATTACCCAAATCTCACTGAGTGATTCTCACATGCATTCTCTATTTTATTTTATTAAAGATTTAATTTTTGTGTTTATTTATATGTAAGTGTGTGTATTTCTGTGCATAAGCCACATGAGTGTAGTGCCCATAGAGGCCAGAAGAGGGTGCTGGATTACTTGGAGCCAGAGTTATAACTGGATGTGACTCATTGGACATAAGTGCTGGGAACCAAACACTGTTCCTTTCAAAGAGCAGCAAGTGCTCTTAACCACTGAGCTATTTCTCCAGTCCTACATATTCAATTTTAAAATTTATATCATATCATAAAAATCTGGGCAGTAAATTTGGAAGCCAATTAGATAGTTGGGTGAAAATAAGTGTTTTGATTGTGCTTCTTAACTGTATTACTAGCAGCAAATCTTAAACAAAAACACTATCTAAAAATGAATATTCGGGGGGGGGGGAGAATTAAAGAATCTCTCTCTCTCTCCTCTCTCTCTCTCTCTCTCTCTCTCTCTCTCTCTCTCTCTCTCTCTCACACACACACACACACACACACACACACACACACACACACACACACACAAAGAATGTAAACCCCCAAATCTTGAACAAGAGTACTTACATAATAAGTAACATTTTTTGTTTTGTTTTGGTTTTTTTTTTTTTCCTTCGAGACAGGGTTTCTTTGTGTAGCTTTGCGCCTTTCCTGGAACTCACTTGGTAGACCAGGCTGGCCTCGAACTCACAGAGATCCGCCTGGCTCTGCCTCCCGAGTGCTGGGATTAAAGGCGTGTGCCACCACCGCCCGGCTCAATAAGTAACATTTTAATTGTCTGAGTTTTAAGACTTTAGATTACATTAATGAAGACAGGAATTTGTGGGGAACAAAAACAAACCAAAATAAAACCTACTTGTTAGATTTATTTAAAAAAAATAGGTTTTTGGTCTTCATTTCCAAACTAGAAAAATAGCAAATTTAGGGCTACATTTCATAAACTTAATGATAACCACATCAACACAAACTTTAAAGAAGAGGTGGAAGGCAAAGTATCAACTCAGGACCCCCAAGACCAAGTTCTCAGACCAAAGGAGATTTATTTGCCCCAGAAGGATAGAGGATAAGGATAAGGGACAAAGATGAGTAGAGGATGAGGGAGAAGGGGGAGGGAACAAGGGTAAAGGGGCGGGGGTATTTGTTCTGGAGGACAAAGGACTGCCTCTGGATAGAGAGGAGACAGATAGGGCACATAGGAAAATGGTAGTTTATAAAGGTAAGGGAGAAACCCCATGTTAGGATGAGGTGTTTAATTTTAATTGAGCATGTTAATTAAGTGAGCCAAAAGGGGCTTTTAAATACTGGACTTCAATACTTCGATAGCTGGACCTTGGAGGACCTTAGTGGCGAAATAAGGGAATAGACCTTGGTGGCTAGCTTCAGGAATGTAATCTAAGGATTTTTAGCAAAGGAGAGGGAATGGGGGAGAAAGGCAAAGCTTGCCAGTGTCTCTTCAAGAGTAAACAGTACCAAAATTAAGAACCACCTTCTAAATTACCAGTGAAGGAAAAAGGAAAAGAAAGAAAAAAGAAACAGGAAAATACCACACACCACACAAATAAATCAGCTCTTGTACTACTTATAACAGACCATCTAAAGCAAAAATACATCAAAAGATAAAATTTAAAGGGAGACTTAAAAATTTTTCAACTAAAGCCTACTGCCTGAGTTTGATCCCTGGAACCCACATGGTGGAAAGAGAGAACTGACCTCTACAGGGGCATGCTGTGACATGCACCCCCTCCCGTGCATGCACACACAAATAAATAAATCTAATGAAACTACATCAGTTAAATAAAGGTAGTAAAGGAAAGCATTACTGACCGTATTATAGGACACAGAATTTGAGGCCAAAATTCTTTCCAAAAAGGATATTTATCTAACACTGGCATGGGACAAGAGTACTTTACAAGCTTCAAATAATGTAAAACATTTTGGGGGCATTTTTATTTTTGAGGAAAGGTCTCAAGTATCCCAGCTGGCCTCAAAATAGTTGTATCACTTAGGTTGACCTTGAACTCTTCTTGATCCTTCTGCCTCCGCCTCCTAAGTACTAAGACTATAGGTATGTAAAATTTTAAAAAGAATTTGAATAGATAAAAGCTACATGAAGCGATTGACTAAGTAAGCTAAGGACTTTGAACTAATGTAATGCAAGATCATTACCTTTAATATAATAAGAGTTTGTATAAATCTCAGAAAATACAAATACAAAGACAGACAATTCAGAATTCAGGAAACTGGGTCAATGTAACTCAAAGAAATTCAGCCTATCTTCCCTCCCATTAACTGTTTTTTTGAAACCCCACTAAGAGCACTGGTGGAAAGCCAAGAGTAGTGGCACATGCTTGTAGTCTCAGCACTTGGGAGGTTGAGGAAAAATGGATGCTGTGAGTTCAAAGCCAGCCTAGCCTACTGAGTCTAAGACCAACCCGGATATATTATGTAACTCTTTCTCTCACCCCAGTCCCAGAAACACAGTGGAATGGAGGAAATGAATATGAGCAAAACAGGTTAGTTGCATGTATGGAAATGGCACAAATAAACCCATTATACTGTACAACTAATGCATATTAACAAAACTAAAGATTAAAAAGCACACTAGTAGAATATAATAAATTGGCATAATCTTATCCAAAGATAATTCTGGCACTAGGTCTCTAGAGCTTTTAAAATGCCCATTGCTTTTGAAATGATAACTACACTTCTGGGAATCAAGCCTGCAGAAAGAATCAGAGCTGTCAAAGTTATGAAGAAAGATGTTCAAAATAATACTCATTACTATAGAGCAGTAGTTCTCAACCTGTACACTGTGACCCTTTTGGCAAAGCTCTGTCTCCAAAAATATTTACATTACGATTCATAACAGTAGCAAAATTACAGTTATGAGGTGGCAATGAAAGTAATCTTATGGTTGGGGGTCAGCACAAGATGAGGAACTATACTAAAGGGTCACAGCATTAGAAAGGTTGAGAACCACTGCTATAGAGGAAATATTGAGAGAGCTGGAATATGAAATGATGTTGGAAATTTTAGAGAACCACGGTATATCCATCAATCAGAACATTATGAATCATTAAAATTATATTAGAGAGGTTGTTATTAAAAATAAAGAAATTATGTATGGCATCATGTTGTTATAAAACAAAACATTATGCCAAATTCTATAAACTTGATGCTAAATTGAATCCACATCTCGGCTAAATAGTGTTTGTCTTTGAGTGATAAGGTTATCAGGTTCATTATTTTCTCTTTTGTCTTTCCTGCTTCTGAATAATTTTCTACACGTTTTTTTGGGGTCCACCTTCTGCATTGAGCACAAGTTACTTTTATAATCAGAAATACTTTTTGAGCAAAAACATGTCACTGCATTGTCTTTAAGCCCTTCTCTAAGGTCTTACTTAACCAGGATTCTCAGCTGCACAAAGTACTCTGTAATCTTGGGGAAGAGTTAACTCATTGAAAGGATTTAGTAGAGAAGAAGGCTTGGGAGAGCCTGGTAAACCAGGACCTCCTGTGATAACTGGCCCTTTATCTGCCTTCCTATGATATCACTCAGGCTTGGATGACCAAGGAAAGGGTATCCTGTCCTGTGGTCACATGGAGGTCATCCACATGAAGGTGAGGGAGCTGTCCCATTAATGTCCACCCAAAGAGGTAGACACTACTTCCCTCTAAGGCAACACATAGCAGGAGAAAAGTGAACCCTCCAAACTATTAGAGTGTGGTTAAGGAGTAGCAGTTCAGTACATTTGTTTCTGAGATGTCTTCTCCACCATTTCTTTTCTCTGCCTTCCTCCTCCTCCTCCATCTGCTCCTACTTGCCTTTCTTCCCTCTCCCCATTCCCTTTCCAGCTCTCTCCCTTCTCTTCCTTTTGAAAATTTGGTTTTAAAACTTTATTTACATTTATTTATTTATTTATTTATTTATTTATTTATTTATTTATTTATTTGTGTGTGTGTGTGTGTGTGTGTGTGTGTGTGTGTGTGTGCACAAGCATGTGTACATACCATGATTCACACGTGGAGGTCAGAGGACAACTCACAGGAGACAATTCTCTTTTTCCAGCTTGTGAATTCCAGGAAATGATCTCAAGTCATCAAGCTTGACAGCAAGCCTTGCTCAGCCTTGACTCACTGAGCCAACTCACTGGTCCCCTTCTTTTTTGAATCAGGGTCTCACACCTATAACTATCTCACAATCCCTCCCCAGCCTTAACCCCCCACCCCAGTCCTGGGATTACAGGTGTACACCACAATGCCCAGTGACAGTGATTTCATTCTTACTTTATGTGTTCATCAAGATTAGAAGTAGGGACTCTACACATTGCAAGCACACACACACACACACCATCTACCATGTCTGTCCCCTGCCTATTTTCTGTCCTTCCCTGAAATGCAGCTGCCTTCCCATCCTTTCAGCTTTCTCACTAAGAGCACAGTGGAAACGTATGTCAAATCTAGTGGATGTTCCTCAGACCTCATTTTTCTAGAAATCTTAGTTTCAGTTCCCTTAAAAACAAAACCTGAAACCAAAAAAAAAAAAAAAATGGCTATAAGAAGTTTGTTTGGAAACCTTGAGAGATGGGCTTGATACTTAAGATCACTTGCTGATCTTGCAGAGGACCCAAGTTTGATTCCCAGCACCCACATAGTGGCCCGTAAACACCTATAACTCCAACCAGGTGATCTGACTTCCTTTTCTGGCCTTCATAGGCACCTCACACACATACATACACACAATATTAAAAATAAAATCTAAACAAGAATACCCATTGATATTAAAAACAATAGTAATGACAGAGCTAGAGATTTAGCTCAAGGATAGAGAGCAGGTTTAGCATGTGTGAAGCCCTGGGTTTGTTACTGGCCAAAACCCCAAACCCATAAATGTATTAGATCATGCCACTTCAAACCTGGATTTGGGAGTCGGGGGATTTTACAAGCTGCTTATTCTGAAAAACTGCTTAGAAACTGAAGACACAGGACACTACTTAGCAGAAGAGCATCCTGGGGCAGACAGCTTGTGGCTGTAGACTACCAGTGCCAGGATTCTGGTTACTCTGAGCTCCATGCTTGTTCTTCAACCCACATTAGTGGCTCCAAGGGCTCATACGGGGCCATTGTCTCAGTCACTCACATCAGCACCTGTGGAAAGGAAGCCACTTTACACAACCAAGAAAAGGAGGGTGTCAATACACTGTCCAGGGCGCCAAGGCAAGATGGAGCGGCAATGCCTCAGGAAAAAACAATGTGCCTTTAAAACTTTTAATTGGAACGTAAAAGGAGAGAATGCAAGTAAGTTTTTCATTGCCACCAGGCTTATTCTACAACTGCTATAAACTATTTTGCCATTCTGGCTTTACCAAGCACCCAACCCCCCCCCCCATGCCCTTTGCTCCAATGAAGCAGATCTCCATTGTCACGCCATTGTCGTTTTGTTCAGTATGAACCTGAGAAAGAGAGAGTGAGAGGATTTTTCTTGTGTAGCCACAATGCTTATTTTCACAATTAACAAAAACTTACAAATATATCTATTTTTCAGTCCACATTTAAATTTCTAGAGAATTGGAAAAGTATAGGGATACAATCCCAATGATGGGGTGCTTTTGACTTCATCAGAGAAGATGGAATAAATTAGAGAAATGTTCCTGGAGTTTGGGAGCTCAGAGCAGCCTGTGGCAGCCCTATGATTCTAGGCTGGACTTCTGTCCTCAATGTGCCAGTTTGAGTGACAAGCAATAGGGAAAAAGCAGAGATTCATTCACTCTGGTAATGTTGGAAGGAGTAGCAACTCAAAGTGTTCAGTGTCTCCCCAAGTCTGTCTGTGGTACTAACATGGGGTTTAGCTTTATAGAGGGCAAGAGGGGTGCATACCTGAATCATCCTGGTTAAGGTGTTGTCCCACCCCCACTCCTTATTAAATAAGAATTTTCTCTGCCCCAGTCTATCCTGCAGAGTGCTCCCATAAATTGTCAACACTGTGTCAAGTCTCTGGTCAGGAGGCCAGGGCTCCAGGCTTTTCTGTTCCCCAGCCCAAAGTTCCTAGGGAACATTTCTTTCTTTGCAGTCTATTGTTTCAAGAATCTGATGGCATAGGAGTCTCTCTTTAAAGTATCTTTTCTCCTGCCAGGATGGTTATGGAAAGAGAGATTGTTCTCAGATCCTCAGAGAATATCCAGGTGGCCCAGGATATAACGGAGTTCTATTAAGCTACAAAGGTAAAATTTCACCCCTTATACTTTCATCAGTCCAATAAAAAAAAAAAAAAGGAAATCTTATTCTGGTTTATTCCGTGCTTCTAATCAGGATGTAGACAGTACTGGAAGGACATTTTCTACCCACCTCAAAGGGCTCATATCGGTCTTCCTGTGAGACAATCTGAATAAGAGTTTCCTCATGCATTCTAAAGAGGAACATTACCACAGTGTCCACTTGTCGTCCTTCATATCAAAGGCTCCGGAAAAACGATGATGAGGTTTTGTACATTTGTACATGGGCCAGGAATTGTCCATTAACTTTGTAAATGATCTGTTCACAGTCTGTTGAATTTGGAAGACCTGCCAAGGATGAAACAGCCTTTCCTGCTCAACTGGAACTAAGAGAAAGTGGTTTGGGACAGACAGTGACAAGTCAGGGAAAGATAAAATCTCCACTATTCGTAACAGATTGCTTAGAAGAGCCTTTGCTTTCATCTTATCTGGTCAAACATTTCCTTGCTAGAAAATGAGGCTTTCCAATTATAACTCCTATTCCCAACTTCTGCTGCAGCCTAGGCATTATCCTTGGAACAAGCTACATCTTAGTTCATTATTGCGGAGAACTCTATGGAGTAAGTATGATTATTGTTCTCACTTTTATAAGTGAGGAGAATGAAATGCACAGAAGGTAAGATGTAACGTAGTAAGACAGCAGGGGAAGGAACTGCTCGAGCCCATAACATGCAGCTCTGGCCTATATTTATGACTGCTGTACAGTACTGCCTTAGGCTGAAACACTGTGACATTTAGACATACATACAGTCACGTCTACCATCATCATCTCTTTGTTTAGTTCTGTTCCAACACTTGTCTCACTGTCATAATTCATGTCTATAGAGCTTGCCCATCTTTCCAAAGAGGCCAGACACTCCACAGTGCTTAGCGTTAACTGGTGTTCATCATAGGACCAACGCTCGGGCGTTGACATGACATCCAGTGCAATGAGGGGCTCAAAAAGCAGAAACCCAGAACATGATGAACAATACATCCATGCTATGAAAAGCCATATTAGAACCTGAGTCAAATGGGAGAACTCATGGTAAAATGTTGATATTTTGCTCAGCAGGGATCTTCTCTTTTGGTGGGAAGGAGGAGCTTATAACCAACAGAAATCTATGTCTTATCTTTTTAGGGCACTAGTCATGTCATCAGTGCACTTGTACGTGTGGTGTGTTGCTCCCTTCGGCATTGCTCTAGTCCTGTGGCCACCTGAATGAACACGCTCATGCACCAGCACCAGGGTTTCTCATACGAGATAATGAAGACAAGGATTCAGGTAAGTGGGACGCTTGACTTGAAGCCACATATCACAGTGGTGTCAAATCTTGAGGCACAGACTTCTTAATTTCTCATTCTCCAAGCTTACGGTGTTAGAAACAAATGTATGCTTCAGCTAAGAAAACCAAATGTTACAGATCAATGGAACAGGTAAGGCAAAGATGGGAGCCAATGGTCTTAGGGGTTATTCTAACAAGTGAATTTTCAGCTGCCTATGTAAGATAATGACGATAATTATAATGATTAAAAGGTGTGACTGAACTGCCACCATTTAAAAATTAAAGTATTGAATTTATTGAACAGATATTTATGAAGTAGCTATCTTGGGGATTTCACCTTTTGTCTTTTTTTTATTATTTCTTTCTTTCTTTCTTTCTTTCTTTTTTTTGATTTTTTGAGACAGGGTTTCTCTGTGTAGCTTTGCGCCTTTCCTGGATCTCGCTCTGTAGACCAGGCTGGCCTCGAACTCACAAAGATCCACCTGGCTCTGCCTCCCGAGTGCTGGGATTAAAGGCGTGTGCCACCACCGCCCGGCCTATTTCTTTATTTTAATTTTTAATTATTTCTTTTATTTTTGAGGCCATAATTACATCATTTCCCCTTCCCTTTCTCCCTCCAAATCCTCCCATATATCCCTCCTTGCTCTCTTTCAAATTCATAACCCCTTTTTCCATTAATTGTTACATACACATATGCACGTGCATATATATTCCTAAATACATAAATATAACCTGCTCAGTCTGTATAATGTTACTTGAATGTATATGTTTTTAGGGCTGACAATTTGGTATAAGATAACTAATTGGTGTGTTCTGGGGAAGATCATTTCTCTCACTCTCAGAATTCTTTAGTTGCCTGTAGGTCTTTGTGTAGGGTTGAGGCCTCATGGGCTTTTCCCTGTACATCCTTGCATGTCTATTGTTGTTGTCCTTGTTTAGTTCAAGTTTAGTCAATCATGTTGCTGAAACTTTATGGGGTAGCTCCTGACATCATAGGAGATGTATGTGTTTCTGTGTGGGCATGTGCATGTGAGTGCAGGTGCTCATGGATGCCAGAGGATCTCCTGGAGCTAGAGATCTGAGTGTTGGTAAGCTGCCTGACATGCATGCTAGAAAATGAGCTCTGGTCCTCTGCTCTTAACCACTGAGCCATCTCTCCAGCCTCCTCTTTCTATAGAACTGTTAATGATTCATAAAATTACCCTCAAGACATTGGTAATCAGTTATGTATTGGCTATTGGAAAAACCAACATGAAATGACCATGCATTTTATCTAAAAGAAAACATAGTTGCTATTTTCAATAAATAATGGAAAAGACGAAGCAATACACATTAAATCAACAAACTTCAAAATTGTAAGAGTGATGGTATTTCTTGGAAATTCTTTGTGTTTGACTCATCTGAAACTGGTTCTCTATTATTTTAAGAACATTGATAATGAGGTTACATCCACTTACCAAAAACTCTGGAAAGTCCTTCAGAGAATATATCCTACTAACAATGACTCATTCATAAAGCTGATAGCCACTGAACACCTACATGTATCAGTGCTATGTTCTGTGTCATAACCCTCCACATTCAGATATTGAAGTCCTAATCCCCAAAGTTATGGTTTTTAGAGGTGGAGCCTTTGAGAAATGATTGGGTCATGATCACAGAGTTCTCGTGGTTGGGATTATGCCCTTATAAGAGAACCCCAGAGAGACCTCATCCCATATGAGGAAATAGAGAGATGGCATCATCTAGAAACCAAGGGGCAGATTCTACCAGACACTGCATCTTTCACCACATTGATCTTAGATTTCTAAGCCTTTGTAATTATAAGAAATAAATTGTGTTTATAATCTACTCAGTCCATGATGTTTTGCTATAGTAACCTAAGAAGACTTAGACAATTGCATTGTGTATTATGTGTTAAGAATGAAGAGATGCAGGGTTTGGACCCTACTTTCAGGTTGGGTGGGTGTTGGAGAAGATATTCAGATAGCTCTGTGGAGGGATCAGGATAGGCTTCTAATGGAGACTAGGAGCATACTGGTTTGGAGGTACAGTGTTTGAAAGGCTCAGTAAATAGCCCTTTCCTACCTGAGAACTGAATCACTAATGAACTATGACCAAAAAGTTGGCAGTTAGAAACCAAACTGTTATCTTTAGGCCAAAACAGTTGCTATCAGAGACTGTAACTATTATTTGACAACAAGTGGGATTCCTAATGATGAGAAAATCTTAGATTAAATTACCCTCTCAGCATCCTTGGACCAGGGAAGAGTTTGCCCACTGTTGGGACAGAGAGAGCTTGCCTCTGTAGCAGTGAAAGAGAATGGTGACTTTGAGGGAAACTTGTATCCAGAAATGATAGATTAGACAATGCATGGTTGTATAATATCTGTGTTGTAAAAACAGCATGGTATAAATGTCTGTGCACATATAAATGGGCTCTAACTCCTGGATGTAGGTGTTCAACATCTGAAATACCTACTCCGAACCCCCCATATCAGAGATGTTTAAAAACTACGATTGTCAGTATCTACATTTACTATGGTGGATTGGTTCCAAGACCCTCTCTCAATAGCCAAATCTGAAGAGATGAAGTCCTTTACATAAAATGGCATATTATTTTCATAGCACCTATACACATCTTCCCATGTCCTTCAAATTAGCCATAGGTTAGTTATAATACCTAATGCCAAGTAAATGCTCAGGAAATGGTTATGATGCTCTTTTGTTTAGAGAATAACAACAAGGGAAAGTATCTGCAAATGTTCAGAAATGTGATTCACAGATGTGATTTTTTCCCCTAGCAATCACTTCTTTGATTATTTCTAACCAAGATACATAGTTCTAATAACCTGGAAGATTTTACATTAAATGGTTAAATGGCTAAAACTTTTCTTTAATGCTCAACTAAAGAAAACATAGTAAGCTATTTCCTCTTGTAACATATCTGATTCAGGATGTTGACAATTTGGGAATTATTTAGATTGTAGTAATTGGTTATTAACTTCTTAGATGCAATTTGAAAATATTTTTGAGCCAGATTAGTTGAATTTGTAGATTTGGGACCTGAGGATACAGAAAGCCACCTGCACACCCTGGGCAGGAAAGATGTTTACCAGCCCAGTCCCATTCGCACAAATGAGCTGTACAAATCTGGCAATCTGAGCAGTCCAATACATTTGGAGCAGAGTCCTAGTTCTAGACTCCCATTGGTCTATCCATAGACCAATCTAGCCATATCATGAAAAACAGTGCTGGAGATTAACCATAAAATTAGCCAGTCCAGCCACCAGAATTTTATTGCATCCATTTTGGAGAGAACTTTCTTTGTAAGGAACTTGTTAAAAATGCTCAAGAACAGAAAGTGGAATTTCCACAAGTGTACAAAAAGAACATGTTTCATGACTGTGTTTATGTCTACTTGCAGAAAGATACATGCTTAGTAGGAGTTAGTCTACAACTGGCTTTTTATCCTAACAGAAGACTTAGGTAAGCTTTGGGAATAGTAATATACTTACTTCTCCCTATATCTCACTGGTAGAGGCTACCAACTGAAACAAAACGTCCTACCACTGAAGAACAGTCACATTGACTTGGGTTAGCTTACAACATCCTTTCTAAACTCAGCAGTCAGGTAAGTCATTCTTCCCTGACCACAGTGGTAGAGATACCAGACATATTACACCAATAGAGGCCCCTTCCTGTGGACAGGAAAACCAGGAGTGTGGAATAAGAGTCCCATGCTAACTGTGGGCAAGCAGGTCTTCCAGACAAGAGGAACTGCGTGCACGAAATACCTGATAAACATGTTCAGGAAATTATAAACCATTCAGTATTCCTAGAGTACAAAGGGCAACAGGAGAAATGGAGAAATAAAGGCAGGCAAGAATCTGTCACAGAGCCATACAGTGTAAGAACCATGGAGAAATACTAAACAGAATGAAAGGGGAATGGAATCCTTTCATCTTAAATATCACCTTGCTGGCAGAATGGAGGAGGGTGGTGAAAACAGAGGCAGAGTACCAAGAAAGAAAGGAAGGGAAGACCTCCCCAAAGATGACAATGTGATTTAAATTAAAAGAGAGGTGACGATGGGGAAAAAGATGAACAATAATTTCAGAGAACTAGGGGGCTGGAGGGATGGCTTAGTTAGTAAAGTGCTTGTTCCACAAGAATAAGGACCTGAGTTCAGATCCCCAGCACCCATGTGTATTTGTAACCCCAGTGCTAGGGCACAAAAGGCAGATGATCCCTGGAGCTTACTGGCCAGCAAGTCTAGACAACCGATGACTTCTGGGTTCAATGAGAGACCCTGTTTCAAAAACACAGTGGAAAGCAGGAGAGAAAGACACGTGGCATAGCATCATTTCCATGTTCAAGTACACAAGTAGGCACATGTCATAGAAAAGCATTCAATCTACAAATATTTACTAAGCCATCGGTGTATAATAAAGAAATTAATACTGCTAACTATAAGTAGTATGTTGTATTTCCAAAGGTGATTGCCACAAACAAATTTCCAAGTGTAAAATCCTTCTTTCTGTGCTATATACATAGGGCTTAGGAACCAGGAGGGTCATAATATGTTTCTTGGTTGAGTAGATGATCAACCTCCATTTGAGGAGTGCTTAGAATGTGGTAGTTTCTCAATAAATACCTGCTGAAATGATGATGGAATAAATCTAGAAGAAGCCTAATATCCCTGTGTATTATTCATTCTTTACAGTAAGTTACCCCGAAAATCGGCATCTTAAAGCAGTGCAGTCCATATCTCACAGTTTCACTGAGTGGAGATCCAGGAACAGTTTGGTTGGCCCAGGGTATCTCAAAACTAACATCAAGGTATCGGCTGGGACTCTAGGTGTCTGAGAGGATGGGCAGTTTGAGGATCCCTCTTCCAAGCTTATTCAGAAAGTGTTGGCCAGAATCCTCAGTGGGAGCCTCTTTCTGGGGCTGTTTACAGCTGGCAGCTGGCTGGGCCAAGAGTAGTAGAAGAATTACAATAAGAAGTATGGGGGTACTCTTTTTGAGAGGTGGAGTCCTATATCCCAGGGAATTCTTGAACTTACTACATAGCCAAGGCTGGCCTTGAATGTATTCTACTTTCTCCACCTCCCTCGTGCTGGCATTAAAAGTCTGGGAGGAGCTGGGAGAGGGGAAACAATGATCAGAATATACTATATGGAAATTTTTTCTCAATTAAAAGAAAGTGCGTTTTGCACACCTGGCTCTGTGTATTTTGAAGCAAAAGACTGTTCATTGACTAGAATGAACTTAGGTTTGTTTTTCTCAATGTCATCTCCACCAACCAAGTAAACAACAAGATATGGGGTCGAATGTGGGTTCAGATAGCCCATTTTATTTAAACCTTTGTTTAATAGCAAAGTGCAACTATGATCAGGATATTTTCCTATGAAAGTGGTCAGTGTTTTCTAAGATTTGCTTCATGGAGAGAAGGAAAGAGAGGCATTTTCTTGGTTTTAAAGCATTTTCTCTTTCGTTAAAAAAAGTTAAATAAGAAAATTCAAATGCATTGCTTGCCAATGAATTTGTTAAATAGTGATTTGCTCTAGCTGCTAAGCTTGTACAACCATTTGATGAGTCAGATATGTGTCTATTTTCAACCCTTTATTTCTTAAAGCCTCAGAATAAGCAATTACACAATCATAGATGTACACAAGGAAAAATAGAGACAAGGTTGGCTTTTACAGGACATTTGAAATCAAACTATCCCAGTAGAGAAATCAAATTTGTCCACTTTGGTATCAAATATGATGCAAAAGAAATTTCCCAAAATTACACTGTGGGTGTGAACATTTTCACATAGCCTTTCTCCCCAAATGGTTTTTCAGGGTAGCGGCCAAACCTGGCCCAGATGTTTTGCATCAGTCTCCCCTCATGGCATCTTGCCTCAGCTGGCCAGCCTTCTGGGTTTGCTCTAGCTGAGTTTTTCTAAACTCCATACATCCAAGACCAAAGGCATATCTTAGTCTTTAGAATTTTATCCCACCTTGGCAAGCTCTGTCTGGCTGGTAACTGTAGCTATAAAAATCACTTTTAAAAGAATTTTTGTGTAATAATCAGATAACCATTTATCCTTTGAAGTCTGTCTCCCATTGGCATTTTGGATCTCACTCAAACAACCCCAGATTCATTTTGTGCTCAACTGCTGGGCTGTGTGGCCAAGTGGACTATTAAATTTTGCTTTGAGGCTAAGTTAGTGGAAAGGAGAGGGCTTATTCCCACCATACATCTTTGGAGTAAGATGCTTCTATCTGGCAGCACTTTCTTCCTTACCCAGCAATTATTTTTTTACTGAGTACTTAAATAATGAGGCATGATAGCACAAACCAGAGCATCTAAAATACTAATGTGCATATGAATTCCCAGAACATTTTCTTTGATGGGACAGATTCTGCACTTTTAATGACTTTCCACATGATGCTGGCCTGTGAGGTCCTTAAAGTGACTCTGTTGATTTACTATGACAGAAACTCAGTTACTCTTTTCAAGTAAGCTTTTCTAGGTTTGGGACACCATAGTTTCTCAGCTCAAGGTCTTCTTTTCGTCTGCCTGTCTGTCTGCCCATCTCAGGGAGAATTCTCAAATTTCTCTTTGGCTAAATCTGTTTGAATCAAGTAAATAGCATCTGAGGCACTTCAGATCGATGAGCCCATTGCTTGCTTCTAATGACTTGTAGTAAGTAGTGGAAATTGGATGGGCATTTTTAGCAACTGCCTTTTCTCTTTAAAATGTCAGCACATTAGCTGTGGGTTATTTACTTGATTTGAAATGACCAGAACTGCTCAGGAAACACTCTATGAGCTACTTGAAGATAATTAATCACATTGAATTAGCGATTGGTTTTTAAAAGCCTTCCTAATGCCCGGACATTCTCAAGGACGTTCATCATTGGTTTCATCAACTTCTTACTTGTATTTGTCTCTGTTTCACTGCATTCATGTCTTGCAGGTTCCAAAAAGCTACCCAAACATAGCAGGAATCTTAAAAGTTCTTATTAATAAGATCAAACCCAGAGCCAGGTATTGGGGTGAATGCTGAAAGACCAGAGAAGCAGAACAAGCCACAGCTACCTCACCTTGCCAGGTTGGAAGCTTCTGTGTCCTCATCCCAATGGCTCTCACCTGAACTGCTTCTTGAAAGCCTGAGTGCTTAACCAGTCAAAAGCTTATCGTTTCTGGTCCTCATGCCTTATATATCTTCCTGTTTTCTGCCATCATTCCCTGGGATTAAAGGTGTGTGTCACCATGCCTGGCTGTTTCCAATGTGGCCTTGAACTCACAGAGATCCAGAGGGATTTCTGCCTCTGGAATGCTAGAATTAAAGGTGTGTGCTACCACTGCCTATCCTCTATGTTTAATATTGTGGCTGTCCTGTTCTCTGACCCCAGATAAGTTTATTAGCATGCACAATATTTTGGGGAACACAATACCACCACACCCCAAATCCATGGATTCACATCAAAATTGCAAGTGGCAACATGCTTTGAAAGATTGTTTCACCATCTTTGAGAAGCAAACTGGCTAAGAGAGCCTGGGAGTGGGGCATCAGCAGGCAGAAGGCTAGCTAGCATCAGGCTAGAATCCTCTCCTTTTCCCTGGAGAGCTGCTGGCAAGTCTAGCGGACTGGTCATAGCATAACACCCTCTATGTAGCACAACAGGGGGCTTTTGTGGGGCTCTTTCTTGTCACTTGACAATGTAGGGTTTCAGAGGGGGAAGATCAAGAGACCCCTACTGAATCTTCTCTCTGTCTCTCCCTGTCTGTCTCTGTCTCTCTCGTGTATGTCTCTCCCTCTCTCTCTCTCTCTCTCTCTCTCTCTCTCTCTCTCTCTCTCTCTCTCTCTCTCTGTGTGTGTGCATACATGAGTGCATGCATGCTATCAAGGGAGAACATATGTGCATTTGTGTGTAGAGGTCAGAGGACAACTTTAGGTGTCATCTACTTTGATTTTTGTGATGGAGTCTCTTGTTGGCTTGCAACTTGCTGATTAGACTAGGCTGGCTGGTCAGTGAAACCCTGGGATCCACCATCTTGGCTTGGCTTCCCCAGCACTGGGATTACATGCATTCCACCATGGCCAGCTTTGTAACATGGGTTCTTAGGGGTTGAATTCAGGTTCTCCTGCTTATATGGCAAGTACTTCACCGATGGATCCATCTCCCCAGCCCTTGAATCTCTCTCAGGTTGAGTGCACTTGCCAGGATTTTGTCAGAGTAAATCTCCACAACAGAATTAATGCAATTTCACAATGTCTGTCTAGGTTGCTCCAATGTCAGTATGCCTTGGCAGTTCAAAGGCCTTAGTTTTTTTTGCTACTCTAATAAGTTAGGAGAATGTGCAGGTGATTGTCTGTGGCTTGTAATTTCATGGTTGACAATTTCTATTATTTTTATGAAAACACAGGTACTAGTTTATGGAGTTTGACTGTTTGTCCCCTCCAGTGTCCATATTGAATCGCAGTCTTTACTGTGGTGGTACTACAGGCTAGGCCTTTGAAGAAGTGACTGAGTCAAGACCATTTTGACTTCCTTAGTGGATTCATTCCCCTAGAACAGAGGTTTGGAAGAACTGGAGTGGTTTGATTTTGTGTCATTTTGCCATGTGAGAGCATAATATTCATCCTCTCTGGATGGAGGATGCAGCAACAAGCGACCATCTTGGAAGCAGAGAAAGACCAGAACTATATTAGACCCTGAATATGTTGGCACCTTGATCTTGGATTTCTAGCCTCAAGAACTGTGAAAAATAATATCCATTGTTCATAAATAACTCAGTATGGATATTTGTTATAGTAGCACAAATGGATCAAGACCACACATTTTAGCCATGTTGCCCTAGACTGAGAAGCCCCAGGTACTACACTATGCCTGGAATTGTTTAATTACTATTTCATCTTAACTTAAGGCAACTTCAGTCATTTTCCCTCAGTTCCTCATCTGAAAAAAAAGTGTATGTGAAGTGTGTGTGTGTGTGTGTGTGTGTGTATTTGTTTTCTAAAGAGAAGGAGAAAGAAAGGGTATGCACGCAGTTGGTAGGTGGAGAGGATCTGGGAGGAGTTAGGGAAGGGGGAAAGTATGATCAGAATATATTGCATGAAATTTTTTTCCAAGAAAATTAGAAAGTACTGCTGACAGTAAAAAACAAAAGGAATAATAAATGTTATCTCCTCTATAGGGGATACATTACATGGCAAACATAAAGTGGTAAATAGTTACTCATTTTTAAAAAACCATTCACAACAAGTAAGTGCTAAGTGTTCAATATGGACCATTCAATGCAATCTACCCCTGTGGTAGTTAATTTTGATTGTCAAATGGATTTAGAATCTTTTAAGAGACTCGCCTCTGAGCTTGTCTATATGGGTGTCTCTAGAGGGCCTTAGCTGAGGAGGAAAGACCCACTCCAAATGTGGGTGCTACCGTCCCGTGGGCTAGGGTGCTGCGTGACATTCATCTCCCTCTGCTTCCTAACTGTAGTTAAAATGCGAGCAGCTGCTTTCCACTCCTACTGCTCTGCCTCCCCCACCACGATGGACCACGGCCTCAAACTGTGGGCCACAATACACCCCTCCCTGTCAAGTGGCTTCTGTTGCATATTTGTCACAGCAGTGGGACAAGTAGCTATTATACCTGCTACCATTCAAAACAACTGGTCAATTGTCTGCATCCAGCCAAACAAATGGTTTGGCACTGTGACAAGGAGACCACATCTGACTGTGACACCAGAGGGCTGCAGATGGAATTGCCCTACCTACCCTCTCATGGGCGTTCTGGTGAGAACATGTATGAGGAAGAACACTTTGAAAATTTTATGCCAATACCCTGCATTGGAAAAAACGAATATATAAGAATCACAATCCCTAAAACATGCGTACACTACAATCCTGGCTTTTATTATGTTTGGGTTTTCTAAAAACCTTGTATCATACAAGCCAGCCGACATTCAAGCATGTATCAGATCCACAGCTCTGAATTACTGCAGTAAAACTTCAGAGATGATAGAAGATAAAGTTTCTGCCCTCAAAGATTTTCAAATCTGTATTGGTGAGATCAAATACCCACAATTCACTAGGAAGACAAAGGTGTTCCAGTGCAGACTCATGGGGATTTGCCAAGATGAAATGTCAACTGATTCATCTGTATTTGCAAATATGCTTTATATCCTAAAGAACTCTGGTTTGATTCTACAATAGCCAAGGAGGTATCTAAGTGTGTGCTCATGCATGTGAATGTGTGTACAAATTTGTTCTCTAGCCTAGTCTAAAGCAAATATTTTTCCTTTTCTTATTCATTCTTTCAGCAAGTAATGAGAACATATTATACATACCAAGGATTAAGCCCTGTTTATTCTAGTCAAAATTGTTATTACTCAAGCTGGGAGTCCTTCAGGCAGTAACTAACCTTCATGAAAATGAATTATATCAAGGTAAAAAAATTCATTCTTCAATTAGAGAAAATATCCATGTCAGCCAATTTTAAATGGCTGGTTTAGTTTTGCAAGCACATTGAGAGACAGGTGGAGAAATGCAAAGTTTAAGTACACATCAGTGAGTTTTGCATTGGTTTTCTATATTTCTCCCAGCTTTCAAAGCCATCCTTGCATTTAATACATATTTTTGCAAGAGATAATGCTCTTTATTATCCTGTACACGTAAATATATGAGAATGAACTTCCAAGGTGCATGGCTCTTAGAAATGGTTTTCCATATCTTTCACAGGATAAGTAGAATTTAACATGAGTCTTAGGTGGTGCAGTATTACTTCACTGGTGCTCATGTTGTTATTACAGTATTAAGAGCTACCAAAGAAAATAAAGTCAAAATACAATTAGATTTCCACACACTCAAATTTTGCCATTAGAACCTGTTCGTGAGCCAGGCAGCAGTAGCGCACATCTTTAATCCTAGCATTCAGGAGGCAGAGGCACACACACACACACACACACACACACACACACACACACACACCTCTAAGTTTGAGGCCAGCCTGGTCTACAGAGTGAGTTCTACTACACAGAGAAACCTTGTCTCAAAAAAAATGGTTTGAGAACCAAGAAATAAATATTGGCTTCAATCCCAGGGCTTGCCTGAGCTCCCTGGAAAATGCTAGAAGATATGTTAAGGGAAATAGTTCAGAAAACTTTGAAATTGAAACAAATGACATTTCAGCCCTGTTAGTCAGGGGAGCACTTGTTATTTTTACAGACAAATCTCCTTTTCTCTTGAAAACACTTTGGAGATAATATTATTTTCCCTTGCCACTTCAAAATCTTACTTGTCATTAAAAAGAGAATGAAAACTTTCTACGTCTGAGCCTACAAAAGCCTCGATGCCCAGGCCATGTCTTTACCTTTCCTGCTGTTCTTCAGATAGCCTTCAGCTAACACTGACAATTCTCTTTGTGGATTTCTTTTCTAGACCTTTCCCTCACTGAGCAACAGTTGCCAGCATTTAAAAATAACCCATACTTGTTAATTGGATAAAGAGTGAGATATGACAAGGATTTTTAAAAAAAAAAAAAATTTCCTGGTTATGTTCCTAATTCAAGAAACAGATGTCCTCACACCTTTCTACAGCTTCATATTTAGTTATTTAAGTCAGAAGTTTTCAGCATCTTCCATAGTTGAACAAGGAAGCCGTGGGACTTAACTGTAATTAACAGGAGACGAAATAGGGTGGGCAAAGGAGGAGGCAGTCTGTGATTGGCTCCTGGTGGTTGTTTCCTGTCTATATTTCAAGGTTCAAAAACCATCCTTATACAGAGACCATTTATTGAAGACGGAATGCTTTCTATTATCCCCTGCACCTAAAAGTATCAAAATGCACCTAAAACATTAAATGAAAAAGGAAAAAGAATTTTAATTTAGATGGTTAAGCTACCTTCATTGCAGACAGTTCATGCATCTAAAACCACATAAAAATGCCATTTATGGAGTCAGTCATGGTGGCACATGCCTGTGATTTCAGCACTTGAGGGGTAGATGCAGGAGGATCATCCTTGGCTATATAGTGAGTTTGAGATCAACCTAGACTACATGAGACCCTGTCTCCAAAGGTCAGACAGCCAATCAACCAACAAAAAAAGTTCAGAACATTCATCAAATCTCTACATCAGGAAAAAAATACTAAATTTACTAACAATTTCAATACTGTAGTTCCTGGATTGCACATTTTAACCACTTTTTTTGTTTGTTTGTTTTGGTTTGGTTTTTGGTTTTTCGAGACAGGTTTTCTCTGTGTAGTTTTGTGCCTTTCCTGGAACTCACTTTGTAGACCAGGCTGGCCTCGAACTCACAGAGATCCGCTTGCCTCTGCCTCCCGAGTGCTGGGATTAAAGGCGTGCGCCGCTGCCGCCTCCGCCGCCGCCGCCACCACCACCCAGCAACTACTTTATTTTTTAAAAGCTCATCATTAATAGTAAAAAGACTAGGCCTCTGGTTGTATTTATCAGTGAGTGATACTCCATAATCTTTCATCATGGAAAGTTCATGTTTTCTATAACCAAACTTTGGAAGCAAAGATGTGCAGAATGTCTGTCTGTGCTTGATGCTGTACAAGAACCTAGATGTGCATAAAATGTGGAGCTTCTAAGGTGCCTATTTAATGGATCAAAGTGGACCTGGCCTCCTCCAGGTTTTCCCTGCATCCCTCAGCCCCTACCTGTTACAGGGCCTTCCAGGCCCTCTACCCTGAACCCTCCAGCCCAGGGGCTGGGCTGCTGGTCCTCATATAATCCAACCATTTTGGCTACCCACTCTTTCTGTGTCTTTGGACCTCATGGCTTCTGCACCTGGTTCCCTTCTCTTCCCTCTCTCTTTCCATCCCCCTCTCCCCACATGGCACAGCTCAGGCTGGTCATAACCACTCAGGACTCTCCCAGATGTCCCTGCCTCTGGCTATGCTCTTCCATATATCTACAATAACTTTCTCCTCCACCATATAAAAAACATGGAACTTCTTAGATCCTAGAGATTCTGCCTCAGCAAGTCTGAAGTCTGCCTAGGAATCTGCATCTTATGGTTCTAGGTCTTTCTGAAGTGTGTGGGCCTAGAGACCATTTCTGAGGAAGTGGCGGAGAGCTTGAAATGAACTATGTAACAGTGTGATCCAGCCGCTCTCTAGTTCCCCTCCAATCACACTGCTGTCTCTAAGTCTCCAACTAAGATCAAAGGAATGACTTGATGGCTTGATATCTTCAAATACATTCAAAATTATCCTTGGTCATGGCAGTTGTTGTTGGTGGTAAAATCCTTTATTGTTTTCATGAAAACCTGCCTTCAGTTAATGACTATGCAAGGACATGGTTGGTGATGCTCTACTCACCACACTACATGCTTGACAAGAACATTCTGGTAAAACAGTGTGAGGCTACCTGTTCATCCAGCTTTCAAATCTAAATTAAATTGCAGGCACATATGTGCCATCTTGGGACTTTGGAAGAAGACACACAGGAGGATCCTTAGGGCTCACTAGGCAGCCAGTCTAGACAATTGGTGAGTTCTAGGTTCAGTGAGATACCCTGTCTCAAAGAAAAATCAAGTGGAGAAATGATTAAAGAAGGCAAATGATGTCAACCTCTGATCTCTCTGTACAGACTTACACACACATGCAACCCTACACACTAATGTGTATACAAATAGACATACACACTCAAAAGTTTCTTAGGCTACCATCATTATATATCAGAATAGTGATTCGATCATTTGGAATAAATAGTCATAGGCATTATCTATACATCATTAAGAGTTGCTGGAGGGAAAAGGGAAAAGATTGGATATAGATAAATATCTAGTTATTTTTGCAATCATTGTATACTACAGTCTGATTAGATGAGCACCACTACCCATTGCTTCTGTTTATCTTTCAAAATAAGTTTAGATGCATGTGTACAGGCAAGATTTGAGAAGCACTGGAGTGAATTATAGACTGCCTTAGAGTAGTTTGGTTTTTTTTTTTTCATCATCAGCACTTTGAAACTAGAAGAAGAAAGGAGGGTGCTGTGCCAGAGAATGTTTTTTCTTCCAGGGCACGGGCAATGGACCATTTCTACAAAGGAGGCTGTACCAACTCTCATAAATGAGGTACAAGGCAGAACTACTATAGGAACTGTTTCCTTCCTTCTTTCTGTTCCCCCCTCTCTTTGTTGGTATCCCACAGAAAAGAATGGAAGTGTGGCATAATATATTACATGCTAATAATTACTCCTTGTGTTCTTTTTGCCATGCCACTAGTGGATAAATTATGCTTCTCTGTCATGCTGGCTTTGAGATTAGTCATATAAATTCAGAGCTGAGATACTACAGTGAAAATGTCTATCAAACCCCTCTATGTTCTTGTCATCTACTATGAGAAGAACATGCCTTGGTAGCTGCTGACTCTAACATGAGACAGAAGTCCTACATGTATCTATATGATTTGAACAAAACCTTTGGCAGAGAAGCTATAGATAATTCATCAGCTTATGAGTGATAAAATTAATATTTGGGTAAGCCACTAAGATTTGGAGGATTACTGGTTATGCAGCAGCTCCATAATAAAAGCTGACTAATACCTGAGAGTAACTGCTCATTACTCAGGGCTTACTTCTTGTCAATCACCATTTATATTAGCTCTTTTATGCTACAATATTTCCTTCTGTAAATGCTCTTCATATTCTCATTTTTTAATGAAATATAAGCTCTGAGAGGGTAAGAACCATGGCTAATAAGTGGCTGAACCAAAAATTCAAATTTATATATGCTCGTGTTTACATATGGCAATTATTCCATGGCTTTTGCCTAACTTCCTGCATTGTACATTCTAGATTACAGCAACGGCAAGCCCATATAAAAAGAAGCTCACTATTTTATGGAGGTATTTACAGTTCAAGGCATGTTTATGCACCTTATCTCATCAATAAGAAGATATTCAGTTACTCATTGGGGCACTTAGTCTACTCTAGATTGAGTCATACATAGCCCATGAGATTTGCAATGGTAAAGTCCTCAGCTTGGAAAGTATTGTGCTTTAGAAACCACAGGAAGGCTTAAAATAGACTGGAATAGTTTGTGGTTGTAGGTATAAGAGAAAATGTACCAGATAAAAACAAGTTGAGTCAGTCAGTGTTTGGAGATTTCCTTGATCAAAGCCAACAAATGGCAGAGACTGATGAGGATCTATCTCACTGCTCTCCCCTCACTGAGAAGGTGCCACCAATACTGGAGCTGTCATACTTGGAAGGAATGGTAACTTTCAACCCTGCACACTAGATCATGTGGGTAGTTCAAGAGAAAGAAACATCAAGGCCCAGTGGCCAAATTAACTGAAAGGAATTTCAAGGTGTAACACTCGGCATCTGTTCTTTTGAAAGTCCCCAGGTTAGTCAGTGGTGGTGGCGCACGCCTTTAATCCCAGCACTCGGGAGGCAGAGGCAGGCGGATCTCTGAGTTCCAGAACAGCCAGGGCTATGTAGAGAGAGTCTGTATTTCTACTAAGTAATAAGATTGGGCTGAACTAAACTAGAAGGTGAGATACAGGCCTTGGATTAGCTGACATTTAATATTAAAACCCAGTTTCCCTCAACAACCCACACCTAGCAATGGAGCATGGTTCCACATGGTATCTATGAACTTCTCACACAGTGACTCTGCTATCACCATTCCTTCTTCACCAAATCCACATTTATGTCCTGAAATCCAAATCTATGTCAGTTCCTTAAAGAGTGTTTGCCAAGGGCTAAAACTGTGAAAGCCCAAGTCATTTATAAGGTACCTCTTAAGTTAGCTTACGAAAGGACCACTGGTTTCATTAAAAAAAATAATGAAAAATTAAAATCTGCTTTTATACATGGTCCTTACCTCCTAGTATTTGGGTGGACCTCAAACATAATGCTGACTGAGGGAGGTGGAAAGAGGAGTGTTTTCTGTACAAGTTCCTGATTTCTGTACAAGTTATAAGTAGAAGCTTTCCTCTCTGCTCCACTTAATCGTCTGTCTGCCTGTCTATCATATATTGATATGGTCACATGAACTCACAAGTTCTTATGTTTATCCGGGAGTTTATTATTCATTATTCTGCTTCCTTATTTTGATGCTCAAGATGTCCCAGATTTGATCCACAGGCGCCCTTTCAAAGTCCTTCCTGACAGACCCCCTCAAATTTTCTTTTTGAGCACATCCTTGCTTTTCAATCTAACAAAATGCCTTTAGATCATCTTGTACGAATGTTATTAGATACCCAGATTACAAAGTTACATATATTAATTTTATTGGGGTGTCTTTGCTTATTGGCTCCATTCCTAGAAAGAGTTAAAAATATGTGTATCTTTTATACATATGGATGTATATATACATATATGTATCCAGGTAGATAGGCATAAAACATGCATATGCAAGTAGGATTTAGGGAAACATCTTCAAATAAACAACACAAACTTTAGAGAAATTATCACTATAGCAAAGTTTTCAGGATTTCCGGTGTTCTCTCAACTTTCCAATTTTCTATTCAAACAACAACCTGACTTTAATTAAACAGCAACAGTAGGCTGATGGCTTGGCTCAATGTGTTTATGGGTGCCCAACTCCAGTCAGAGGCAAGTCTGGGGCCAGTTGCATGCCATTTGGATGAAGGTAGGCTTGGTAGGATGTGGCAGAACAAAGCATTTTGGCTCTCTGGCCTTTCTGGCTTCTGAAACAGCCATTCACAGGGGCATGAAGAGCACACAGAAGCTGGAGATGGTATTGCTTCTTAAGAAGTTTCAAGGAAGGGATTGAGGCAACTCAGCCAGCGGGCTGTTGCAGAAAGGAGTCAAGGAAGGAAGCAGTAGCTGCCTTCTCTAAGGAGTTTCACTATTGGGCATTAGCAGAATCAACTCTTAACCAAAGCAGAGACGAAAGGGTAAGAGAGGCAAGGGATGGCGAGAAGCCATGAACGGTCATAAAGGCAATGTTTTGCCAGGGAAAGCTACTGTCATCTGCTTAAGAAGTATGCGCACAAAAAAATAGTGTGTTACCCTTGACGATTTCAGCCAGCTTCTTTCAAATGAATCATAGGGAAGAGATGTTTGAATCCAGATTAAAAGTTATATTCAAATAACCACAGAACTTACCTGTTTTAGGCAAACTGTAGCTCCCTACTTTGATCTGGCAGCATTGTCAGATTGAAGCCATGAAGTCAAAGTTATTACTTTCCTTATCTTCCTCTATTCATACCACCAAAGTGTGATAATTAAATACGAAGGAACTTTGGAAAATACTTTTTAAATTTTGCTGATTAGATTCAGGGGGAAATTTATATTTAAAGGACCTGTGTTGGTTGATTTAATTCATTCATCATTTTTCTTTTCTTTTCTCTACCCCACCTGTGGTATAATTATATTCATATGTTGGTTGTATGTACATGGGTGCATGTACATGTGTATGTATGAATGTGTGGAGGCCAGAGGTCATAAGTCTCTCTCTCTCTGTCTCTGTCTCTTTCTCTCTGTCTGTCTGTCTCTTTCTCCCTCTCTCTCTCCCTTGTGCTGGGAAGGAACCAAGGCTTCATTTCATGATGCTAAGCACATGCTCTACCAGTGAGCTACATGCAGTTCACACCGTTTTTTTTCTGAATTTGCTTTCAGGTCTTATTTCCAGTTGGATTTTAAATTGCGAGCTATTTTCAGAATCAGTTTTACTATTCCCCCATTCCTTCCATCACCTCTCCCATCTACTTTCCTCTCTTTCCATTTATAAGCTTACCACTGAAGTTTTTCTTTCCCACAAGTGCTCAGTGGGACTGAAACTAAGCATGCTAACATGACTTCAGTAGTGGGAAATTTTTCAAAGAATTCCTTGTAGATGGGATTGGATATTTAAATATTGTACCACAAATTTTGAAAAGAAAGAAAGAAAGGCCTTAACTCTAAAATCACAAACAAAAAATGAATGTGGGATAGGGACTTAGTGGGAAGAAGGGAGCGGGGAATGAGGTTGGTGTGGGTGGGAAGAGGACAAGGGTGTTTAGATGGGTAAGTATGACATAATGTATTCCATACATGTATGCAAATGATTGTTGAAGAATAAAGTTCATAAAGAAAGAGAAAACTTAATGTCATCTAGACTGCAGCCTAAAGGTGTTGGCTACCTCTTCATCCCAGTGGCTCAGTGTCCTTGAATTAAATATGGGAACAACTCTGGGCCTTTCTTTCAGTGCCCTATGACACCAGGATTGTGGCTTCCAACTTCCCCCATATCGGCATTCTGAAAATGCTGAGTAGTTGTGGAGAAAGCAGGAAGGACCCTCACAAAGCAAAATGTCCAAGTTGACATCTTCTAAACCAGGAGTTGGTTTCTTGGCAAAAACATTAGCTATGGATACTTGCAGGCTTGCTTTTCTGGAGTTGATTTTTGGTACTTTTTGTTTGGAGGCAAAAAGAGAAGAAGATGCATGGAGAGAAGGAGAATGGAGTCTGCTGTCTGCCCTGTGTCTTCTCTGAATAAGGTTCTGAAACACAAAGAAGATGGTGGTCAGTACCTAGGGCTGAAGGAGCTCCATTCAAGCACTTTCTGACATACTGGTACCAACAGGGTGTCCTGCATTCTTAACCCAGTCTTATCACAGGCCATCACATAGTGTTGATCCCATGAGGCCTTAAATGTTCAGTAATGGAAGGTGATATTTCATGTAGCAGGAACAGGTAAAAGACTGGTTACTTTTCTTCTTACTATGACCAAACACCTGACAAAAATCAATTTAGGAAGAGGAGGATTTATTTGGGCTCCCAGTTTGAGGGATACAGTCCATCATGGTGTAGAGAGCAGGAGTAAAAAGTGGATAGTCACATTGTCTCAGTAGTCTGAAGACAGTAGTAGATGGAGGACAGGAAATGGGGCAAAGCTATCAAGCCTCAAGGCCCCATCCCCAGTGACTCACTTCCTCCAATTAAGACTCTAGGTCTTAAAGGTTCTAAAACCTTGCAAAATAGCACCAACAGTTGAGGACCAAATATTCAAACACATGAGCATATAGTGGCCATAACATAGGCACATCACAGCAGGTTCCTACCTGGAGACCATCAGGATTCTAGGAAAGTTGACAAAAGGGACAGCAAGTATGTTTCTGAATACCTGTAAGATAGTTGTCCTCCCACCTTGGTCTGCTGGCAGTGATCCAGAGGGTGCTTGGACTGGTCTACTCTGGTGACCGGTCTAATGAATAACCTAGCTGTCATTATAGAGCCTTTGTCCAGTGACTGATAGAGGCAGATGTAGAGATACATGGCCAGGCACCAGGCTGAGCTCCGAGAATCCAATTGATGAGAGAGAGGAGAGAATCTGCAGGCAAGGGACTTCGAGATCAGTATGGGAGGACATGCAGAGATGACTGGCCACACTAGTGGAAGCCCATGAACTGTGAACTGGTGGCTGTGGAGCCCCCATGGGACTGGACTAGGCCCTCTGGATACGGAAGATGGCTGTTTGGCTCTACTGTTTGGGGGCACCAGGCAGGGGGATCAGGATCTGTCCCTGGTGCATGGGCTGGCTTCTGCGAATCTGGTGCCTGTGGTGTGACACCTTGCACAGCCTTGGTGCAGTGGGAATGGGCTTGGACCTGCCTAGACTCAATGAGTTGGGCTCTGCTGACTCCCCGTGGGAGACCTTGATTTGGGGGATGTGGGGATGTCAGGTGGCTTGGGAGAGAGGGCTGGGAGGAGGGAGGAGGTGGGATCTGTGGGTGGTATGTGAAGTGAATGGAAAATTTCTTAATAAAGAAAAATGAAAAAATCCTTTCCTGAACATACATTATGTTTATAAAAAGAAAACTCATAAACATCAATAGGAGTTTCAAAGAACTGTGCGAATAAAACGTTCCATACCAAAAAAAAAAAAGATAGCTGTCCTACAAAGCTCCAAGCACATGAAGGAGTGGACTAAGTCAGTGGCAATGGGCTAATAGTTCTTATAATTTTCTCATAATTATTAGTGTGGTAAAATCTGCGTCTTGAACTGCTCTGAGTTGGAAATTATTCTACAAAGGACAGTTGGAGATATAGCTTAGTATTAGAACACTTACCTAGTAAGGTCTAGATTCAGTCCCCAGCAACATGCAGAAGGGAGGGTAGGAAAAAAAAAAAGGATGTGAAAGATTTTGAAGATTGTAGGTTGAGGGAATATTTTCATACTATTCTGTTCTGTAGGAAGAATAGTCACTACTCAAAATAGTTGAGAAATACTGGATTATATAGTATCAAGCAGCCAGTCATAATGAATCATCTGAGGTAAATTCACTCCTATCTGCTACACCTGAGAAGGGCACAAAGCATAACCCAAGAACAATTCCATGTTTTTGAAGAAACTGGGGTCACAAGACTCGTTTTCTTGGAGTTTTCTCACAAGCATTGTCTTAGTTAGGTTTCTATTGCTGTGAAGAGACACCATGACCATGGCAACTCTTCCACGGAAAACATTTCATTGAAGTGGCAGCTTACAGTTTCAGAGGTTCAGTCCATTATTATCATGGTGGGACATGGTGGCATGCAGGCAGACAGGGTGCTGGAGAAGGAGCTGAGAGTCCTACATCTTGCAGCCAACAGGAAAATAATCTAAAAGTCACACTGGGGGAAGCTTGAGCAAGAGACCTCAGAGACCGCATCCACAGTGACACACTTCCTCCAACAAGACCACTCCTGCTCCAACAAGGATACATCCCCTAATAGTGGCACTCCCTTTGTGGGGGCCATTTTCTTTCAAACCACCACAACAGGTATGTGTTACTGTGCCTGAATTTTTACATGGATGCTAGGGATCCCATCTCAGGTCTTCATCCATGTGCAGTAAGAACTTTACTAACCAATCCATCTCCTGGGCCGAGTCTTTTTAAGAATAAGTTACATGCATACATATCATGGGCATTTCCACCTACTGGAGCTATTCCCTTACACAACTACAGTCCAATTTCCAACTTGAGTAAACTTATTATTGATACTTTGACTACTATTTTGATTCTAATATTGTCAGTTGGCCTCAATAGTGCTTTTTATAAGATTATTTTTCCTCTAGGAAAGCATTGGGTCTAGAGTCAAGTATTTGCTTTAGTTCTTACGTTACTTTAGATTTCATTAATCTGGACTATTTCCACAGCCCCCTTTTTGTATTCCATAACATTAATAATTTTTTTTGTTTTTCTGAGACAGGGTTCCTCTGTGTAACAATCCTGGATGTCATGAAACCCACTTTGTAGACCAGGCTGGCCTCGAATTCAGAGATCCACCTGCCTCTGCCTCCCAAGTGCTGGGATTAAAGGCGTGCGCCACCAATGCCCAGCAACATTAATAATTTTGAAAAATACTCCCAAACACTCTGTTCATTGTACAGAAATTGTTTCATTTGGAACTTGTTTGTATTCTCCTGATTAGATTCTGGTCTTGTATTCTTTGCCCAAAAACTATGAAGACAGTTTATGCTTTTCTTAAAGTATCACATCTAGGGGGCTGGAGAGATGGCTTTGTTGTTAAGAACACTTGCTGTTCTTCTGGAGGACCAGAGTTCAGTTCTCAACACCCACATCAGGTGATTCGTAACTGTAACTTCGGCTCCAGTGGCCCTGACACTGACAGCCTCTCATGGCTCCTGCACTCAAATGCACACACCCGCATTCAGATACACACATATACATATACTTTAAAATAAATAAACTTTTCAGTATCACATCTGGAGGTCTATGGTGTGCATCTGTCCCTCAACAGTGAGATTAATTTATATTACCCAATTTCTGCCAGTATAATATCACTGGATTCCCCCATCTGGCATATGTACAGTATTGATGGAGACACTTTAAGTTTATACAAATATCATACTTTTCATCAGTTTGTGATTGTAGATTTAGAATTCATTGATCATTCTTGCTTGAGCCAATCTTTATCATAAGGAGTAGAAGATGATGATTTCTCCCTAATTCTAACACCAAATTCACACTGACCTTCTGGCTCTTAATATTTCACAATAAGTAGAAGCTTTCTTCTGTGCTCTGCTTATGTCTGTGCACCTGTCCTCTAAATATCTGTCTGCTGATCAGTTTGTCCAGTTGTTTCTTGTTGGAACACAATCCAAGAATGGAGCCATGTGAGATTTCTGAGTGCTTATGGTAGTTTGAATCTAACTGGCTCCCATAAGCTCATAGGGAGTGGCACTATTAGAAGGTGTGGCTTTGTTGGAGGAAGTGTGTCACTGTGGATGCAGGCTTTGAGGTCTCTTGCTCATGCTTCCCCCAGTGTGACTTTTAGATCATTTTCATATATAATCAAGCTATGTGCAGTATCCCAGACTACTTCTTGTCTGCATATTAAGATGTAGCCAGCACTATGTCTGCCTGCATGCCACCATGTTTACCACAATGATAATAATGGACTAAACCTCTGAAACAGTAAGCCAGCCATAATTAAATGTTTTCCTTTGTAAGAGTTTGCAGTGGTCATGGTGTGTCTTCACAGCAACAGAAACCCTCTAAGACACCTGAAATCCCAGTACTAGGGAGATGGAGACAAGATCTCTGAGACTTGTGGACCAGTCAGTTTAGTTCTAGGTTCAGTGGGATTCTCTCTCAAAAATTAAAGTGAAGATGTTGAGGAAGACACAGAAAATTGATCTTTGGTGTGTGTGTGTATGTGTGTGTGTGTGTGTGTGTGTGTGTGTGTGTGTGTGTGTGTGTGTGTACAGAGAGAAAGGGAAAGAGAGACTCAGAAAAAAATTATCTAGATGATAAGTTGGAGACATTAGTAATTATTAATAAAAATGAGGTAATATATTAACAATAGGTGAAACCGTACAAAGGGAATACTGGTATTCTTGCTTTTGCAACTCTAAAAGTATTTCTAAATAAAATGACTTTTAAAAGTTCACTAATGTCAAGCTTTGATGGCAAGACTCTGTGCTAGCCATGTGCGCTTAATCTTGTGACTCGAGTTACAATGAAAGGGTCTGATCCTTCTCACAGAGGTGGCGAGGTTTGCCTCAGAAAAAAAGAAAAAAGAAAGAAAAGAAATTCTAGAAAGTATGTCCAGGCATGCAGCTTGCTTTGTGAACCAGTCCTTACGTGGAAAGGGCCATAGTGTTCAGAGGAATTTGGCGTGGAAAGGCCTGCCCCTTAAAGCATTGATCAGGGTGAATGATCAGAAGGGGGTTTCCCAAGAGGAGGGGCCCCTATGGAAGGAAACACCAGCTCTGAAACCAGCCCTATTTCTAGGGTGCAGCAAGGCTTGTACTAGTCAAGTGTGCTTCTGAAATGTGGCTGAGCATCTCAGTTGGCCCTGCTAACATGTTCTCTTTGGGTTTGGGTATCTAGGGACTTCAATTAAATCAGAGAGACGATGGCAAGTGAAGTAATCACTGGTCATAGGAGGGCTCAGGTAGTCTCATTTGTGATACCTGGGGCCATCCTCATCATTATTGTTAGGCACAAAGAGCCAGTTCCTGAAAACAGGCATTGCAGGCTTTGAAAGATTAATCATGCCTTGAGGCAAGGAGAGTTCTTTACATTCCCGTTGGACTTTCCCATTTGTGCTGTGCCTCTGGTCTTGTTTCCTCCTTAGATGCTGGAAATATTTCCGTGGGATGAGCGAGTCTTCGCTTTCTTTTACAGATAAAGAAACTGAGGCTCCGAATCCTTAAGTGGCTGTGTCTGGATCACACAGGAAAAGAGGGACGTGCAATGCAAGGCGCTACCTGCCAGAGTTGTATGACCTATGATGGGATATGTAAGTGAAAGAAGACACATAGTACTCGGGGAGTGCTCAGGAAGAAACAGCTTCCATGGCGATTGCGCAAAATATTATCAAGCATCTTATTACCATGCTAATATTACAAAAATAAATGTCAGGAAAACAAGTATAATACTGCTCAGCTCGAAAGATTTTTAGCAGGTCAGGAACTGAATTATATCATTTCTTTTTTAAAAAACGATTTATTTTAATTATATGTATGTGTGTTGGGGTTAGGGAAGTATATGCATATGAGCTACACGTGGTTGCAAGCTGCCAGATATGGGTGCTGGGAACCACACTCAGGTCCTTTGCAAGAGTAGAAAGTATGTGCTGTGAACCACTGAGCCATCACTATTTTGAATGTACTCTGTATAATGTGATGGTATATTTCATGTAAAGTAAGGCTCTCCTTATGCCAACTTCACTGTTTTTGAAAGGTGTGACCACTGACTGCCAATTGCAGACAGAAGAGGCAGAAAACAACATTGTGCTTATTTTATTGAATAACTTGCTCATCTTAGAAATGAAACAATGTTTTCAAAGTGCCTTGAGTGGGCTGGAGAGATGGCTCAGCAGTTAAGAGCACTGGCTGCTCCATCGAGGGGACCTGGGTTTGATTCCCAGCACCCACATGACAGCTCACACCTGTCTGTAACTCCAGTCCCAGGGACTCTGACAACCTCACACCAATGCACATAAAATAAAGTTAAATAAGTTATAAAATGCCTTGGATCATGACAAGGAGGATGGTCAGGTTAAGAACCATCAGGGAAGTGGCTTTCAACCTTCCTAATGCTGCAACCCTTTAATATAGTTCCTCATGTTGTGGTGATCTCCAACCATAAAGTTATTTTTATTGCTACCTCATAACTGTAATTTTGCTACTGTTATGAATTGTAATGTAAATATTTGTTTTCTGATGGTCTTAGGTGACTCCTATGAAAGGGTCATTTGACCCCTCCCAGGGGGCTGTGACCCACAGGTTGAGAACCTCTGTTTGGCGGCCTCCATGCTGAGACTGAGTTGGTTGCAGTTTTCTGGACACACACAGAGGGAAAGACAGAAGGAAAGGCAGCGGCTCTCCGGCTCTAGCACCATCCCTGCTTGTGAATACTGGAAATCAACGGCTGTGCTGCAGGCTTTGCCCTGTCAGTGCTTGCTATAAACCAGTGCAGTCAAAATCCAACGAGCCTCATTTCGCAGACCCGTGGGAAGGGCCCATTAGGATCTAAATGATACATCAGCAGCGGCTCTCAATCAGGCTCCGGGCAGGGGGCGGTCAAGGCAGGGCCTGCGTCTTCCAGAGTCCTTTACGGGACATAGCCACAAGTGATCCTACTTGAGGCGGACAGCATAGTGGTGGGTGCTGCAGGCAATTTGGTAGGCATGGCTCTCCAGCCTGCCCTAATCTCGGCACAGGAATTTCAATTCCACGAGAGTTGATCATCTACACGGGGTTGTGGCGGTGGGTTCATCGGAAGGGGGCTGACTTCCACACCTCGGTTAGGATACCGAATGTTGGTATAGTGACTGGTGGAAGGAAGCTGGGAAGTGAAGAACCAAGTATGGTACATCCCAAGATGGAGTCTCAAGTGCCTGTGGAGGGTCAGTGTGACACAGAACTAAGAACACTGCTACGAAGAGGAAAGGGGTGGTGGCATCGAGGGAAACAATTCATATTTTCCTGCATATTTATTTATTTTTATTTTGTGTGTATATGTATGTATATATGCATGTCTGTGTGCACATGTGTATGTCTGCATGAGGAAGCTGGAGATCAAAGTCTGATGTCTTCCTTAATTATTCTCCACCTTATATATTTAGATAAGGTCTCTCACTGAACCTGGAGTTCATCACTTGACTAGACTGGCCAGCCAGTGAACTCTAGGGATATTTCTATCTCTGCCTCATTGGCACTCGGATTCCAGGAGTAGCCTCCACCCTGGCTTTTTCCATGGCTGCTGGGGACTCACACTCGGGTCCTCCTGCTGTACAGCAAGTACTTTGCCCACAAAGCCATCTCCCCAGCCCTTTTCCTGTTTTGTTTTTTTTTAATGTGGGGTTTTTAAACATTTAGTCTTGTCAATTCTGTAACCCAGCTACAGAAAACATCTACAATCGTTAGAAAGAAGGTAAATAGTCATCATCTTGCCAATGGCTGTCCCAGACAGTGAGGCAGCCTCCTCTTGTCTGCATACATACCCAGCAAAATTTAAAGCCACCGTCTCTCCACAAATTTTGCTACTATGCTCTGTGGGCCCTTGTAAGATCTGGGAGGAAAAAATTGGAGTTCTGCTTTCTGCTGTTCCTGATGTTAAAATTTAAAAATCTAAATCTCATGGTTTGGCATGTAACTCATTTGGGCTTCTCTCCAGCTCCTAACAGCATGCCTATCTTGAGTATGCATTGTGCTTCGCTTGCCTGCCTCTCCTACGCAGCTGAAAACACACTAACTAGCGTTCAGGCTAACTATCCACCTAATGATGAATGAAAACACACACTTGCACAGACAAGTTGAACCAAAACCTGATGAGGTCAGGCAGTGGGAGGGGAAAGGGAGCCCTGTGCTTTTGAGAGGGTTAGAAGCATTTCCCAGTCGAAATTTTCAAGAGTCAAATAAACTCCAAATGAACTCCAGCCTCAGGGGTTGTGAGGAGCTCAGGAGAGAACTGTTGGGTTATCTCAGCTGTGCTGAACATTTTCTTCGGCTACTCCCATCAGCAGCTGAGCTCATCAATCCTGGAAGGCAGCCCTAGTATATCTCATTAGGCTGTTTGAAACTGTTGATGTCAGAAGGCATCACTCTTACTTTTTCACAGAGAATTAATGGATTGGAAGTCCACTGTAACGGCACTAGGATCTACAGCCCAAGAAGACGTTGGTTCTGGACAGTTGCCTGCTTGCATCCTACACCCTCCACTGTCCCCAGTGCTGGCCCATCAGTGTGCATTATGAGGGAGACAACAAAAACCCACCAATGATTCATTGGCATGCCTGCTAAGTTTAGAGGCATCCATTAGTGGATTCTTGTCTCTAGTGAAATGGAAGTTTGTTATTTAGAAATTGCTTTGAATTATTAATTGATGTAGAAATGAGAAATGCTTGGGTTTGATGCCAGATCATCTTTGGTCTGCAAAAAATCATTCTGCCTGTTGTAAGGTGAGGAAAGGCTCTATCTTCTGGAAGGGAATTAACCAGCTTTTAAGTACCTTGTAAAGTAGCAAATAAACCGTACTTTAAGTGGCATTGGTTTAGTTAGGTCTACAGCTCTGTGCATAGTGTAAAAAGATCATAAATCCTAGTGCCGGGTGGCATACCTTTGTTTGGTACCTTTAACTCTAACAGTAATACCTTCCATTTCCCCTGTACTTGCTACAAGCAATGAATCACATAAAACAATCTGTATGTGTTCTTTTATCTTCATAAACATCTCATGAGCTAAATATCATTACCCCCATTTCACAGATCAAGAAACTACCATCTAGATGTTTCAGGGGTTAAGTAACTTCCCTTAAGTCCCAGAGCCATTTAAAGATAAGAGAAGTTTTATTAATCTTACTAGAATTTTTCTTGTATGTTGTTATCAATTTTCTGTTTTTATGGATTGTATGCATGGTTTTCTTGTGCTTTTTTATTTTTTTAGATTTTAGTTTATTTGCCTGTTTGTTTTCAACAGAGAGAAGGAGTTGGATGTATGGGGAGGTGGGAGAGATCCGGAAGGAGATGGAGGAGGGGAAACTATGATCAGAATATATTGTATGAAAAAAATATTTTCAAGTAAAAGAAAGAAAATGCTCCGTAGCCTTGCTTACAGGTCAATACAGGGAGTATTTTCTCAATTGAGGCTGCCTCTTTTCATATGGCTCTAAGCTTGTGTCAAGAAAAAGCTTGCTAGCACAATAGTTAGTTGTTTTCAACTTAGGAAGTCTGCCTATGTTTCATTTATTTGGGCTGTTTTATTATGCATATTTAAGCTATACAATATTTTAACAAAGTTAAATAACTTCCAAGACAAACCAATTAATATCCTTTAAAAGAAAAAAAAAGCCAGAGACTTGGCTTTACAACATCTACAGACTCCTAAATCTAGGCTCTAGGGCTTGAAAGGTAAAAGGGAACTGTCAGATAAAAATTAAGTTATAAATTCACTCTCAAATAGTAAAATATGGATGATCTCCAAACCCTGAAGACCACACTTGTTCAGGAGACATGCACGCGCGCGCGCGCGCGCGCGCGCGCGCACACACACACACACACACACACACACACACACACACACACACACACACACACGAGGGGGGTTAGATACATACTTTCATACATAAGTTCAGACATAACAACCTTTGGTCATTCATAATGAGGCAATCAACAGACCAGAACCCTTCGTGCTTAGATCCAGGTTTTAAAAGCAGGCTAAGGTAGGTAGCAACTGGAAACATGGTCCGTGTAACTCTTCTACAAAGGCAATGACATCTCCAGTGGAAATCAGATGTATGGAACCACTTAGTTCAGAGTCCTGCTTGTGACTATACAACTATGAATGTCTGAACTCGGCAATGTACACAGCAGATTTTTAGAAATCTTATCTCGGTGCCAATTCTCCTCCCTCACTACATAGCTGCTGTGTTCCTGTTGAAAGGCTGTCTTTAGAAGCAACCCAATGATTAGTCTGTCTTGAGTGCTTATATGTCCAGACCTGCTCAGGCTATGGGCTCCTGCCGGGGTGGTAGCCTCTACTTCAAGGTGCCAGAGCACTAGAGTGCAAGACACTGGGCCTAGATTCCCTGTCTAATTACACTGTCAATTTTCTCTCCCATGTGGAGTTCAATGTGTGGACTTGCCTCTGCAGTTGCACTCAACCTCTGATCTACTGTGGAATGTGGGGAGCAGATTTTGATAGCCCTGTAGGCCTGGCAACAACTCTAAAATTCAATCTTGACACTAAATTTTGATTTTTGGATTGGGGGAATTTTTTTCTTATTATGTGGCCAGCAGGTGTGTCACTGAGTCTACCTGGGCTGGACCTGGCCTAGCCCAGCCTCTGCTCATACAGGGCCAGCAACCTCCTCTTCTCTTCCTTCCTTGCCTGTTGTGTGTTCAGTACCTCGCTTCTTTTTATATAAGCTCCTTGTTCACCACTATCCTCAGCACCCTGCATGATGCCTGGCATACAGAAGGTGGTAAATAAATACTTGAGTGAATGCTACTTATTATGTGTCTGGAAATGGAAAGATTTTATGCATATCAACCTCATTCTGCTGCTTTTCCCCCCATAGTTATCTTTCTCTCGCTTTATCATATAATCCTTGACAACAGACATTGTGCTCATCTCCTGTACAATATTTGGCACAAAGTACATAATGATTACATGGAAGACACGTGTGGCTTTTTTGTTTTTTATTTTGTTTGCTGGTTTGTTTTAAAGCAGTGGTTTTTAAACCAAAGAAAGTAAAACTAGACCATCTGAAATGTTTAACCTTTTCTTTATGGGTGACACAGGCTGCTTCTGAATAAGGAAAACTCTGGAAAGTGACTGTTACGAGTGACAGGAAGTGGCACATGTCAGATTTCCAGAGTTCCGCCCTGGGGATGTGCCTGAATGTAGTGCTGGGGGTCTTTGCTCACACTTGCTGGAAACATTGTCAGCAGATTTTAGCCCACAGGTCACTTTCCCAATATAAATCTACATTCTTCGGTTTTCTGAAGTTTTTCTAGTACTTAGTGTATTCTTCAGCTGGGTCAGCCCGGAACAGGTGTTCTAGCTGGATGAGGGGTTCACCAGCACAGAGAGATGGCTTTCAGTTCCCAGCACTAATTGCTGGAAGGCAGACCTGTCCTTTTCCATCAATATTCAGATGATAAATATTTGTTGTAAATGTTATCTTAGGTGGTTTGAGTGGATACCTTGCTTGAAAGTTGGTTTCCATTCTGAAGGCTCCCTTATTATTAAGGAAAAATAAGCTCTTGCTAAATCAATATATTAGTTTCATCCACTTAGATGTTATGGCAGTTATTCATTTTGCATTTGGAGAGCTCTTCAGGCCCTTTCATTATCCTGCTGGTTGCCATTTTGGATCTGATCCAGGACTATAGTTTTAATTGTTGAAGTCATATTTCTGATACTACATATGAGCCTGAAGATTCATATGTCTTAAGTGGGGAAGGATATAGGTCCCATATTTGAAAATTCTTGAATTTAAGAGAGCTGCATTAGGATCAAGTTATTCTATTGGTTTCCTTTCATTAAAGTTCTACTATTGCTAAGTTTCACTTGTTTTTTTCCTTTTGTCGGAGTATTTTAACAATAGCCTTTGCTTTGGGTCAGACTAACTTTGAAATATGTAAAATGAAGAACATTTTCAGCAGCCAGCTGTAAGACGTGGAGTATGGGACTTCAAAAGATGCCAGGCTGGCCCTATTTTTTTTCAAAATTATTATATACCATTTCTAGACCCACTGCATGAAAACTTCTTCCTAGAGCCACTTCTTTGCTGGCAATGCGCACTATGCCTCATTATAGGTCAGATGTGTTCAAACCGTGTCGAAAATTTAGCACTTCAAGTGGGTTGCTCAATTAAACGCCAATTTGCTTCTTTTTCTCGTGACATGTTTTCATAGAAAATTCAAATACTGTTTTATTCTGTTGAAGTCAGACATTCCGTTCTTGTTCCCAAAGAATGATTTCTGATAGAATATAATAGTAGTATTTTCTAGTCAGTATTTTGAGACATTGACAGGTTAGAACTTGAAAAATCAAGGACTGTGTTTTTGGAAGAGTCATGGGAACCTGAATTTTCTCTTTCTCTTGAGGAATAAAGTTTTGAAAAGGTGTTAATGTATTGGATCACAAATCTTATAATGTTGAAAAAAATCTTCTGACATCTTTAAAATTCTACATTATTTAACTTTCTCTCTCTCTCACTCTCTCTCTCTCTCTCTCTCTCTCTCTCTCTCTCTCTCTCTCTCACACACACACACACACACACACACACACACACACACACACATTCTAGTTACACATTAGTACATTAACAAATTATCCCTAAACATGGGGACTTGTTAACACCATCAGTTTGTTTTGTTTGCTGTTGAGTTGGTTGGAAATGCAGGAAATGGTCAGTTGAATAATTATCTCTGGGGTGACAGCACTTTGGTATCTTCTTTGGCTACTCCAGCCATCAGAATCTTTTTTTTTTTTTTTTTTTGTTTTTTGTTTTTTTTTTTTTTTTTTTGTTTTTTTGTTTTTTTTTGGTTTTTCGAGACAGGGTTTCTCTGTGTAGCTTTGCGCCTTTCCTGGGACTCACTTGGTAGCCCAGGCTGGCCTCGAACTCACAGAGATCCACCTGGCTCTGCCTCCCGAGTGCTGGGATTAAAGGCGTGCGCCACCACCGCCCGGCCGCCATCAGAATCTTAACTGGGTTTGACATCCATGATGACTTACTCACAGGTTTAGTAGCCGATCTTGGTCATCATCCAGGAGTTCAGTTGGGGCTATGCACTGGAGTACCAACACTAGGTTTTCCATGTGACCGAGGTTTCTCATGGCCAAGTGACTTGGACCCAAGAGGGAGGCATTCAGAGAACAAATATTCAAACAGACCTAGGCCAAAGCTGCAAAGCTCCTTCTGAGACAGTTTGTAAAAGTCATAGAGCATCATTTCCACCTCATACTATTACTTCCAAGTATGGCCAGAGAGCATTCAAGGTGGTAGAGGGGGATAATTACCAACTGATAAGAAGAACACCAAAGACGTTGTAGAACCTTTTAAAACCACACCAACACCAGGCAGTGGTGGTACACATCTTTAATCCCAGCACTCAGGAGGCAGAGGCAGGTGGATCTCTGAGTTCAAGGCCAGTCTTATATATAGAGCAAGTTCCAGGACAGCCAGGGCTACTCAGAGAAACCCTATCTTGAAAAAACAAACAAAACCAAACAAACAAATAAAACCACTACATTAACAAGGTTAACAATAAACACATGAATTAATGAGTGAATTAATGATATGTATCTAAGCATACCTGGAAGATATGTCCTCAAAAATCTCTTTCTTTCTTTCTTTCTTTCTTTCTTTCTTTCTTTCTTTCTTTCTTTCTTTCTTTCTTTCTTTCTTTTTTTTTTTTTTGAGCCTGTCCTGGAACTCACTCTGTAGACCAGACTGGCCTCAAACTCACAGAGATCCTCCTGGTTCTGCCTCTGGAGTACTGGGATTAAAGGTGTGTGCCACCACCTCCCAGTTCCCTGTTTCTTACTAAGGAATGCTGAAAGCAGGAGAATTTGTCTCCCCCAGGGAAGAGCACACCAATTAGTTATCCAATACTAAATGGTCAGCCTTGAATATACACACAAGTAACATTATACAGACTGAGCAGGTTATAGTTAGGAATATATATGTACATACATATAAGCATACAATAACAATGGAAAATAGGCTGTGAACTTGAAAGAGAGCAAGAAGCAGTACATAGGAAGGTTTAGAGGGAGGAAAGGGAAGGGAGAAATGTAATTATACTTTAATCTCCAAAATAATTATGACTCTATATTCAGGAAGATAATAGCCTATCGTTTTCTTTGTTTAGATGTTCTCATCTGCTTGTATCAATACTGACTATATAAAACAAATTAAAAATTGCTTCTCCCTCTTCTGGCTTCTGAAAGAGATTGTATATTGATAAACAGTGTATTGATAAACTTTTCCAATGGGATAAAATACCTGTTTCTTTAAAAATAAATGACATTGCTTCTAAAGTATTCTTGAATCCAAAATTAAAGGTTGGGGATGTAGCTCAGTTGGCAGAGTGCTTGCGGAGGGTGTGATCCAAGCCCTGCAGAAACTGAGCATAGCCAGAATATGTCTGTAATCCCAGAACTCTCAAGGTAGAGGCAATCTGCTTAGAAGTGAAAGGGCAGCCTTGGCTGCATAGCAAATTCAACATCAGTTTGGAATACATGAGATCGTGTCTTCAAAATTAACCCGATTTTATCAGGAGAGAGAGAGAGTCTATAGTAATTTCTTGGCATAAAGTAAAGGAAAGGAAGAATAGAATTGGAGATAGAGCTGGCTTGTGCCCACCTGGCAGGGATCTCCCTCTCCAAATTGCAGTCATGTTACCTATTTCCATGCTTAAAAATTGCTCCCAAAAAAGGGTTTCCTTGTATTAGGCCTTATGGGATTTGATATAGGAGGCATTTGTTGAAGACTATCATATTCTTTTTGTATGATTAAAAAAAAAGAGAGTCAAAGTAAAGAGAAATTGAGAATTTTAGGTGGTGGAAAAGAGAGAAGGTACTAGAAACTTCCCAATTTCCATGACTGGAACAAGGGTACCTCCTTTCCCCCAAGAGTCTGACATGAAGCAGGCTAGAAGTGGAAAGGCAAACTTAATGGGGTAGTTAAAAGCATGCCAGCCTGTGCCTCCAGCTCCAGGGCACCCAACGTTCTCTTCGAGGAAAATATCACACATGGGGCATGTGTACACACACACACACACACACACACACACACACACACACACATTTTTAAAAGATTCTAAAAGTGAATTTAATGTTTCAAAATGCAGACAGGCTATCAAGTTTATCCTGACTTACCAGGAAAATTCCTAACAAAAAGAAGGGAAAAAGAAATACAGACCACTTAATTTGTATGTATCAGGGAATATGCTGACTCCTTGACCTGTGTTCACACACACACACACACACACACACACACACACAATTACGGCAGCCCTTCATCAAAATACAATTACTGTGTCAGTCCAGTGATGAGTGCAGAGCCACAGCATGGAAGGACCTTGGGTCTCTGAATAACTACATAGGAAGCTGTTCAAGCAGAAATGCCAACCAGCATTGCAGTATGATGTGCCTGGGAAATCAATCTGCTGAGGACTTCAGGCTTATTTCTTAGGAAATCAATGCTATTGTTAACTAATAAAGGCTTGCTGAATTCTGCTTCTTCACCAGCCACATAGACAACATTTCTCTATTCTCACATTACATGCAGCTATTCCCTGTGCGTGAAGAGAACCAGGAAGAAGATGAGAAATGCCAAAACATCTCTTAGGAAAGGTACCTGTACTGTGTTGTAGTCTGCTATGGTTTAGCAGCATCTTTTCAACCTCTGCCTTCCTAAGACACAGCCCAGCCCATCCCCAGGGTCACAGGCCATTTTATTTAGGGTCTAGATCTGGAACAGCCCACAATCAGAGACATGCGGTTAGGAAAGCGAATCTGGTATTGGTGGCCCAAGAGTGAGGTGTGGAGTGGATACAAGTGAAAGGAAGAAAGGATTTCAGCAGCTCCGGAGAGCCAGGTCCTGCAACTGTAGTAAGGAGCATGCAGGTGACGGTACCTACTGGAGCATGCCTGTGAGCTGACGACAGGACATCTGGGGAGAAGTACCTTTGAACTTGAGGAATGGGGAAAGAACAAGAGGAGTCATTGACTCCTCACATTGATTGTGTCATATGCACAGATGATTAGGGACAAAGGCTTTTACAAAGGATTGGATTAAAGAGAAGACAACAGTCTACAGCAGGTGAAAGAAGTTAATTTTTTCCATTAAAGAGTAGAAAACGCTTCTCTCCCCTACTTCAGTGTATCTTGGTACGCAAGTTCCAAAATAAGCCACAAGCTTCCCATTTGATCCCCCAGCAGCATTCCCATATCTCTGGACTTGACCAAGTCTGGATTTTAAGCCCATCCAACAGAGGAGCTCCTTCTATATTCAGCTCCCAGAGCAACTGGCCAGTCCTTGTCTAGTTTTCTAAATGCTCAAGGCCCAGCTTTCCACTTCATCTTTTTTGGGCGCAAGTCAGGTAACTGTCTTGGTTAGGGTTTGAGGGAGGGGGGTTTGGGGGGTTGTCGAGACAGAGTTCCTTTGTGTAGTACTTGCTGTCCTGGAATTTACTCTGTAGACCAGGCTGGCCTTGAACTCACAGAGATTCTCCTCCCTCTGCCTCCTGAGTGCCCGGATTAAAGGCATGTACCAGCATCACCCAGCCCTAGTTAGGGTTTCTATTGCTAAGAAGAGACACTGTGACCACAGCAACTCTTATAAAGGAAACATTTAACTGGGAATGTCTTACAATTCAATGGTTTAGTCCATTATCATCATGTCAGGAAGCATGGTGGCATGCAGGCAAACATGGTGCTGGGGAGGAGCTGAGAGTTCTACATCTGGATCAGCAGGCAGCAGGAACAGAGAGTGAGACACTGGACCTGGCTTGAGCATGTGAGACCTCAAAGCCCACCCCCAGTGACACACTTCTTCAAACAAAGCCACACCTACTCCAACAAGGCAACACCTCCTAATAGTGCCACTCACTATGAGCCTATAGGGGCCATTTTCATTCAAACCACCACAATGTCATTCTCAGTTATCTCTGCAGAAACACATTGCACAACTCCTGCAAAGGCCTCCAGAAGTTTCCCTCACAAGGACAAAAGTGAAGAAGGTTTGTTTCCCTCTCTCCTTGAAATATAGAAAGTTCTCTCTGGAGAAGCATCTTCACAAATACCCTTTCCTCTCCCTGCATTGATCTCTTCCAATGCACTTGCTCCAATTGAGGGTCCCAGAGTCATAGAAACAGAATTTGAACCCTGTTCTATAGCCTCTGCCTGTGGCTCTTCGGCTATAGCCACACTTCAGCTGAAACCGAGATAGCAAAAGTTTCGTCTTATTCAACTATTATACAGATGACGACACTGCTGTATAAAAGCTAGACAAAAAAATAAATTTAAAAAAAAATGTATTTTCTGCCTTCATAAAGCAATAATAGCTACTATTTTACCAAGGTTCAATGTTACTTACAATGCCCGTTTCAACAGCTCAGTCTTATGAACATGCTGACTGTACATATCATTTTCCTTTGATCTTGGCAATTCTTTTTAGCCAGAGATCACTTTTCATCACATAACTGATGGTCATTTGCAAGATATCCCTGAGGTTTGCGGAGCTGTGTACAATGATTGATGTCTCTTGCACTTCTTACCCCAGCAAAACTAATCCACAGAGAAACCCATTGGAAAGCAAGTTCTGAAGATCAAAACCAATTTTCATGAGGCCTGCCTGAACCACCTCCAGTACCAAAAATATTTGTGCAGACTCACTTACTAGTGGAGAATTTAATATAAATGGGAATGTGTTCAAAAAAGTCTTTTTTTTTTGTAGTTGTTTTCATGAGACAAAGTCTTTCTATGTAGAGTAGGCTGGCCTCAAACTCCTGGTGTTCCTCTTCCCTCAGCCTACCAAATTGCTGGGATAATAAATATGAGCCACCACACCTAACTGATGAAAGTTGTCTTTAAAATGATACTTTCATTGTAGAGATGTTTCTTTCTTGGCTTTCCATTTTCCACCCTTAAAAAAAGAACATATATTGTTTTGATCATTGGAATATGTTACTTACATATCTGTATGTACAACACATACATACACACACAGACTTAAAGAGTTAGATGGCAGACAGAAGATTCAAATGGTCTTTACATGTGTTAGGTTTTCTGGTTGTCACATTTAAAAATATGAAAACCACACATCTTTAATAATATATTCAACCTAATACATCCAAAATATTTAACACACAACCAATACATGTTTCTTTTTAAAGATAGGATTTCATGTAACCCAAGCTGGCTTTGAACTCCTGATCTTGCTGTCTCACTTCCAAAGTGCTAGGATTACAAATGGGTGTCACCATTCCTGGCTAATATAAAATTATTCATGGAAGTGCTCATATTTTATATAAGAAATCCTTGAAAGGCACGAGTTTCTTTCTTCTGATGTGCTTGGTCAAATTCTAGAAAATTCAAAACTTTGTATAAAAATGAGAGAGGTCAGCTATTCAACAGAGCATTCTTGAATTTGTCACCCTATAAATGTTATATTTATGAGCAGAACCTCCTGTTCCTTTTTAACGATTTGTTAAGTCCCAAAGCAGTATGTAGGTAAGCAATAAACTGCTTCTCAGAAACGTGAGTAAATCCCAGTGGAGAATAGATTAGTTCACATCAGCACTGAAGGTATGGGGACCAGGGCTCTCCAGTATTTATTGGTACTTATCTCTCAAATCAATAGTTCTTTTCTATTTTTAATGTCTTTCTGCCATTAATCTCTTCTCATGTCCATTTTTCTTGCTCAACCAAAAATTGTGGAGGCATCTGAGTGTTTTTTTCTAGGGCTTTTTGTCCTCTGTAGGAGCAGATTGTATTTCATTTGGAGGTTAAACCATGTCAGGATTTAAAAGTTGGCAGTGTGTAATAGTTTTAGACAAAAGGGGAGATTAATTCTTCAGTCCATTGCATGGAAAAAAACCTGAATAGTAAGGTAGGGTGTGGTGGTACACACCTGTAATTAAAACATTTTGGAGAAGGAAGCAGGAAGATCAGGAGTTCAAGGCTATCCAAATAACTTTTTTTTAAAAATCAACAGCAGAAAAACCACCTGACCTATATGCCTTTTTATTGTGTTTTTCTTTAAAAAAAAACAGCAAATTTGTCATCTTAACCATTTTAAGTATGTAGTTCAGTTATATTAAAGATGTTCATATCATCATGCAACCTTCTCCAAGTACTGAAGTACGCCCCAAGGGAGACAGGCCCATATATGGTCAAGCCTCAGAGACCATTGGATCTGGATTCAGAACTAGTGGGCCTATAAAGAACCAAGGGGCATGAATTCTGTCTGGTGTACTAGAGCATATACACCATCCTTTTATCATCCTGAGGTTACAGGAAACCTTGTTATGTTTTCTGCATTACTGCTTGGGCGTCAGAATACCTTGTACAAGGGTCAGCGTGGTTACCAAAGCCCCCAATGTTTCTCATGTGACACTGGTAGCTTGTATCTTCTTGCTTTTAGCCATCTGTAAGACACATTTGATGGTAACAATGCCCAAATATACTTACTCACCTAGTTTCAAAAACTCAGACCATTAAACTGAACCAAATGTTAGTAGCACCTGTTCAGAAGGATCCACTGATATTTCTTAGGTATGGTGAAGAAGTTCACAACTTACTAGGCACCTATGTTAGACAGTGACTCTCCTAAAAACAGCGGATTTTTATTGCTAAAAAATACACTGGCCAGCAAATCAAGGTGCTCTAAACACTACATACTCAAACTGGATGAGTTTCAGGCTACAACTATCAGCCTCAAACTAGCAATCTCAGAAAATGGTTTATTTCCAGAGATACTTTTAAAAGGAAATAAAGTTATTTTTGTTGTTTTTAGATTTTTGGATTTTTTTGGTGGGGAGGGGCTACAGAGTCATGTATCTCAAGCTGCCCTTTAACTCTCTGTATAGCTCAAAGGTGATCTCAAATTCCTGATCCTCCTGCCTCTATTTCCCAATTACTGGACTGAACCCAGGACATTGTGCATGGTAGGTAAGCACTACCAAGTGGACTACATCTTCTGCATACCTAGGAATTTTAATCAACTTTTTGTCTGGAAAAAAACTTCTAAACTTCTGAGGGAAATTGTTTGGCTGGCACAATGATCTCCTGAATAGCCCACACCTCCACCTACCCAAGTGTTAACGCTATTTCCAGACTATTTTATTACCCCATAATAAAACCCTTGATCAATCAAGCAATCACTCTCTACTTGCCCCCCCAGCCCCCTAGCAACCACCAATTTGTTTTTTGAATCCATAATTTACCTACCTTGGGTATTTCATAGAAATGGAAATATGCACAATATGACTGGGAGTTTGGCTTCTTACCATTGCTTTCTCAAGCAAGGCTCATCTATAATATAATATGGACTATGTTTTCACCAAGCTGGCTTAGCTCTCCTTTCCTCCCCTTTCCTCCCTCCCTCCTCCCTTCTCTTTCTTTCTGACAGGGTCTAACTGTGTAGGCCAGACTAGCTTTGAACTTGTGATCCTCCTACTTCAGCCTTCACAGTACTAGAATTACAAACATGTATCCTCACTTTTCACTGCAGACATTATGTACTTTGAATTGCAGTTATAGACTGGCCATGGGGAGCATTTCAACACTTACTTTCCCCTTCTCCCACTTAACTCTCAAACAGTCTGGGGAAAAATCTTGTAGTCTGTTCAATTCAGTATTTCTTTTCAATCTGACACCTCTTGGGGGAAAGACTGGGTGTTTATTCAAGTACCTGTTGTTCACATACCATAAGCTTATTTCACAGTTTAAAATGAGCATGAAGAAGAAAATATCATACCAAATAGAAGACAACCATAACACATAGCTACATCATACTGAATGAAGCACCTAATCTCTCTCAGTTTCTTCATCTACAGCGTAGCCAGATTGGATCCAGGCCCTAAGAACTATTGAGATGAAAATTGTATGATTCGATTCCCTAGACTGATAGAAGTCTATTATTCCAAAGAGCTGCTTTCCCTTAGTGCTTTATTAGAACACAACTGATAATGAACCATTGAGGGTATGGCTTGGGGGTTAGAGACTATAGATTATCATTGAATGATGCTAAGGGAGACCAGTGTGTAACCAGAAGATAAATCTTGTTAGGTGAGAAAAAATAGTCAACATTCAGCATTGAACACACCTACCTCATATGGAAACTGGTAAAATGTCAACAGGAAATATCAGCCAGAGCCCACTCTTCATGAATCACTGCCTTCTTTGATTTGATCAGTCTTCTGTGGGTCAAATGGTTACAGGATGTTTCTGGAAAGCAAAAGCCTTTCAAGATGAAAGGATGCCTTGTTGGCTGTGCCAGACAGAACATTCTCTCTTGAACTTATTTTTAGTGTTGTATTCATTTTTATTTGTGCCAACTTTTTATTATAAATTTTTTCAAGAACCATAAAATTGGAAAAAAAATTTTACTATAAATACTCATATACCTACCTTCTAGATCCCACCAGTAACATTTTGCTGTACTTCTTTGATTACATATTTATCTACCAATAGGTTAATTCACTAATCCATCATCTTTTTCTTGCATTTTTGTGACTATAATATAATTACATAATTTCTCCTTTCCCTTTCCTCACTCTAAAATCTCCCATACACCCCTCCTTGCTCTTTCAAATTCATATGCTATTTTTCACTAATTGTTATTGTATACATTTATGTATATGTATATACACACATATTCATATCTATAACCTGCTCGGTCTGTATAATATTACTTGTATGTTCATTTTCAGGACTGACCATTTGGTATTGGATTAGCAGTTGGTGGGCTCTTCCCTGGGGACGACTATTTTTCTTATTCTCAACACTCCTTAGTTGCCTGTAGTTCTTTGTGTAGGGCTGAGAGCTTGGTGGGCTTCCCCCTACCCACTTTAACATTTCAGAGTAATGTAAGTGGATACTAGATGTAAGGCAAAGGATAACCAGACTATAACCCACAGCTCCAGAAAAGCTAGCTAACAAGGAGGGACCCTAAGAGAGACACATAGATAGCCCAACGAAGGAAAAATAAATGAGATCCACATGAGCAAACTGGGAGTGTGTGTGTGGAGGGGGTAATTGAGGGCAAAGAATGGGGGATAAGAACATAAGGAAATGGGAAGGTCAAGCTGGAACAGGGACAGAGTGGGAGAGCAAGGAAAGAGATCCCACGATAAATGAAGACATCATGGTAGGGTGCTGAGGAAGCTCTCAGGAATCCACAAGGATGACCCCACCTTGAACTACTGGCAATGATCAAGAGGGTGCCTGGACTGGTCTACTCTGGTGACCGGTCTAGTGAATACCCTAACTGTCATCACAGAGCCTTTACCCAGTGACAGATGGAGGCAGATACAGAGATCCACGGCCAGGTGCCAGGCTGAGCTCCGGGAATCCAATCAATGAGAGAGAGAAGGGATTCTGTGGGCAGGGGACATCAAGATAATGATGGTAAGACGTGCAGAGGTGACCAGCCACACTAGTGGAAGCCCATGAGCTGTGGACTAATAGCTGTGGAGCCCCCATAGGACTAGACTAGGCCCTCTGGATACGGAGACAGTAGTTTAGCTTGAACTGTTTAGGGGATACCCAGGCAGGGGGATCAGGATCCATCCCTGGTGCATGGGCAGGCTTTTGGGAGCCCAGTGCCTACGGTGTGATACCTTGCACAGTCTTGGTGCAGCAGGGAGGGGCTTGGACCTGCCTCAGCTGAGTGTGCCAGGCTCTGCTGACTCCCTAAGGGAGACCTTGATTTGGAAAATGTGGGAATGGGGGATGACTTGGGAGGGAAGGCTGGGGGTGGGAAGAGGAAAGAGGTGGGATCTGTGGTTGGTATGTAAAGTGAAGAGAAAATTTCTTAATGAAAAAAAAGACAGACTCAAAAAGACAATTAATTAATTTATTACAATGTTCCAGAAACAGCCACATATGTAAAATACTTGTAATAAAGATATCATCACTGAAAAAAATTTTCAGAGTAAGTTACAAACATCAGCATGTATTTCATTAACTAGCCTTTTTTTACTTGCTGATTTTTATTTAATGAAATTTACATACAATGGATCACACAATTCTTTAAGTGTGTATTTGTTGAGTTATGAACAATGCATACCAGTTGGCAACTCCTATCAAGGTAGTACATGTTGCATTTAGCAATTTAATTTTATATAAATATAGTATGTTAAAAATAAAATAATAAAGCTGGGCATGGTGGCACAGGCTTTAATCCCAGCACTTGGAAGACAAGGCAGATGGATCTCTGTGATTTTGAGGCCAGCCCGGTCTACAGAGTGAGTTCCAGGACAGCCAGTATTATAGAATATTTTTTAACTAGGCAAAGGTGCATTACATTTGTTAATGCTGCAGAATATTACTTTAACTATGTAAAGATGGGTTACTTTTGTTTATGCTGTATTTGTTTAACAATTTAAGGATGTATGTTTTATTATGTAAAGATGTATTGCATTTGTTTCACCTTGCCTGCCTAAGGCACCTGATTGGTCAAAGAAAGAGCTGTATGGCCAAGAGCTAGGCAGAGAAAGGATAGGCAGGGCTGGCAGGGAGAAAGAATAAATAGGAAGAAAAATCTAGGCTCATAAAAAGGAGAGCCAGGCGGTGGTAGCACACGCCTTTAATCCCAGCACTTGGGAGGCAGAGCCAGGAGGATCTCTGTGAGTTCAAGGCCAGCCTGGTCTACAGAGTGATATCCAGGACAGGCACAAACCTTCCACAGAGAAACCCTGTCTCAAAAAACAAAACAAAACAAAAAAACAAAACAAAAAAAGGAGAGAGGGAAGAACTAGAGAAAAGAAGAAGAAAATGAAAAACACACCTGGGGCAAGAAGCCAGGCAGCCTCCAGCCAGTCAGACACAGGAATGAAAGTAAGTTGTACAGAAGGAAAGAAAAGGTAAAAAACCCTGAGGCAAAAGGTAGATTAAAAATAAAACTGGCAAAGTTAATGGTATGCCAGACTTTAAGTTAAGTTAATGGTATGCCAGACTTTAAGTTAAGTTAATGGTATGCCAGACTTTGTTGACTACTCAAGGGAAGCCTTACCCACTCTGAGGAGTGGAGACCGGTAGAATGGGGGGAGGGGAGGATACAGGAGGGCCAGGACAATGGGAGGGAGGGGGAACTGAGTATGTAAAATGAAATAAATAAATAAATAAATAAATAAATAAATAAATAAATAAATAAATAAATAAAAGTTAAAAAAGCTGGCTAAGTTAAAAGAGCCAGCCAGAAATGAGCCTAAGCTAGGCCAAGCATTCATAACTAATAAGAAGTCTCTGTGTCATGATTTGGGAGCTGGTTGGTGGCCAAAAAGAAAAAGCCTGGTATAAGCCACGGCTGTTACACAGAAAAATGCTGTCTTGAATAACCAAAAATAAATAAATAAATAAAAATAAAATAACATGACTTGTTTTGAAGCAAAAAGCCATCGTGACCTGCTTCTTCCTAAAGTGAACTACTTTTCATTTTTGACAAGTTTATTTTAGTAATTTAAAAATACATTCTGCATGGAATTATATTACTGCTATTTCTTAAAACTTTTACTTCGTAATTATTGGTTAGTTTCTATAGAAGAACAGGATTGAGTGATCTCAACTCCCACAGTTTCATTTAAATCAGGTTTCAGCCTTTACATTAATTATGAAAATCATTCACAATAGATAGTAAGTACTGATTCCATTTTTATAACCACTTTGATTTTTGTGTTACTACTCATCCCTTTTTGTTTGATTTTAAATATTCTTTTTTAAATATTTTTAAATTTAAAAAAAATGTAACACATTGCTTACCAATTTGTCTCTGAGCCATCTAAGAAGCCATGAAAATGCCTTTGAGGGTGTTTTATTGTTTGTTGTTTGTTTTTGTTTGGAGACAAAGTCTCACTGTGCATCCTAGGTTTGTTTCAAATGCTTCATCACTACGATGGTTTGAATGAAAAATGTCACTCATAGACTGGGGCGTTTGAACACTTGGTCCCCAGTTGGTGATACTGTTTGGGGAGGTGGTGAAGCCTTGCTGGAGGAAGTAGGCCACTGGAGGGCAGGTCTTGAGAGTTCATTGCCTTGTTTTACATCTAGTCACTCTATTTCATGTTTGCATTTGAAGTTGTGATCTGTCAGCTTCCTGACTTGGCCACGTGCTCATGGCATCTCTCCTGCCATTATGGACTCTCCCCCTGAAACTGTAAGCCAGAATAGACTCTTTCATACATAAGTCACTTTCGGTAAATGTGTTTTGTCTCAACAACAGAAATGCAACTAATACTATCACCCTGCCTTCAGTTCCCTCAGTGTTGGGATTATAGGTTTATGCCACCACTCCTGGCTCCTTGTAGTTGAACCCAATAGACACTGAATCTGTTTCACTCTCGCTTGGAGACATCACTCCAACCTGTGTTATTAGCCTTCCAGCAGAGCAGCTCCCAAGGTTCTCCTTCATCTTGCTCCTGTACTAGATTTCTGTTCCTGGTGGTACCTTCCTTCTCACCAGAATACATCCTGCAGTAGTTTTCCTGAGCTTTTCTGTGGAAGACAAACTTTATAAAGTCTTACCTATCTGGAATTGTGTCTATCCTACCATTATATTCTGTTGATCATTTATTTGGCTATGTCAGGTTCACCATTACTTTTCCTCAGAACTCTGAAGATGATGTCATTTTGTGGCTTAGCTTTCAATAATGCCATATCAGACCATTCTGTTTCCTAATACTTTAATTCTGGAACGCTGTCTGTATCCCAGTGTTCTGAACATTTATGGTTATAGGATTTGGCATACTCATTACCTCTAGATACTGTATTCCTTTATTCCCAGATGATGTATTCTTATTTTATGTCTTTGATAATTTCCTCTGAAAGAACAGTATCTGTTTTCTACTTTTGTAAACCCTACTAACTGAATGTCTGACTTCTGATTAAAATCTCCAGTTTTATATCTTTTTTTGTCCCATGAATATATTTTACTAAATATTAAATAGATTAAGATCATCTTCATTGTTAAAAGACTATCAATGCTAACAGTACCACCATTAATTTTATGCATTGATTTTTAGATGGGCTCATGAAATCTCTCCCATGTTGGCCTCAAGAGCATAATCCTTCTATCAACAGCCTCCTAAGTTCTGGGATTATAGTTGTACCATCAGCTTTGTTGAACTAGCTGTTGAACCCAGGGCCTCACACATACTAGGCAAACCTCCTTTTTTTACTTTTTGCTTTGAGACAGGGCCTCAGTAAATTGCCCAGGCTATCCTTGAACTCTCTCTGTAGTCTGGGCAGATCTTTAATTGATAATCCTCCTGCCTCAGTCTCCCAAGTAGGCAGGATTAGAGCACTGCACAAGCCCCTGCTCACATTAACTTTAAGAGCTTCATCAATATCACCTTTCTAGATCCAATTGCCCTCCTTTCTGTCTTAGAGGTAACCACTACCTTGAATTTAATGTTTGGGGCATATTTTTCTTTGTAGTTTTGTTGCATACTTCTTCATTTCTGAAGATGATATTGTTGAGTTTTCAATGTTTCTCGACTTCATATGAATTGAGTCATTCTGTATGTTTTCTGATACTTGCTTTTTTTCTCATTTTACACTGAATGCCTGAGATTCCCTTATGGTACCATATAATTTTTACTATATTCATAAAACCCTTACTTGATTGATTGATGAGCATTTGGATTTTTAAGTTTCTTTAATATTGAAGAAACTGCTGCTAGGACTATTCATCAACAAATCCTCTAGTTCTAGCATATATGCTAAGGAAAGGGATTGTTAAGTCATGAGGGGAATGCATCTTTGATTACTAGATAATACCAAATTGTTTCTCCAAGTCATCATAACATCTCACACTCCTGCTGCTTCACATCCTTGCCAAGTCTTAATTTCATCCTAACTTTAATTATTGTTAACCAAAGGTAGGTGAAGTGATAGCCCACAGCTTTGGTTTGCATTTCTCCAATTATAAATTAGGTCAAGTCATACTTTATGTCTATTGAAAATTTATAAAATTATTCTTCCTTCTATTTTAGTCATGTATGCCCAGTTTTGGTTTGAGTTTCTTGGTTTTTGAAAAAGTCTCACTGTGTAATAAAAACTGGCCTCAAATTCAGCATCTTTCTGCCTCAATCTCCTGGAGGCTGGAATTACAGGCACATACCAGCAGTCCCAGCTAAATTGATTTAATGATTATAAGTCTATCAGGTTTTCTATTTCTTCTTAAATCAGATTTTGCAAGTTACACATTTCTAGGAAGGTTGTCTTTTTAATTCAGATTTCAAAACTTATCACCTATAAGTAATTTAGAATATCATTTTTGTTACTTTTTAAAATCCCATAGTATCTATGGTTACATTCTTGAAATGGTTCATTTCTGTTATTTTTCTTCCTGATCATTTTGTTTTTATTTTGTTTTGAGATGGGGTCATATGTAGCCCAGGTTGGCCTTGAACTTGTGATCTTCCTGCTTCCACCTTCTGAGTGCTAGGATTATATAGCTATACCATCATGTTCACATCAGTAATCTATTTTATGTGTGTACAATTCATTAACCTTTTTCAAAGAAATAAAACTATTTTGATCAAAATTTCCTGTTGTATAATTTTAAGATGTGTTACATTTGTTTATGCTGTGGAACGTTTATTAATGATGCAAAGATGTGTTGCATCTTTTATGTTGCATTTTTTAACTCTGTGAAGCTGTGTTACTGTGCCTGCCTAAAACACCTGATGGTCTAATAAAGAGCTGAATGGCCAATAGAGAGACAGGAGAAAAGATAGGGCTGACAGGCAGAGAGAATAAAGAGAAAGAAAAGTCTGGGAGGAGAAGAAGGCACAGAAGAACAAGAAGAGGAGGACATCAGGGTCCAGCCACACAGCCAGCTACAGAGTAAGAATGAAAGTAAGATTTACAGAAGGAGAGAAATATAAAAGCCCAGAGATAAAGGTAGATGGAATAATTTAAGAAAAGCTGGCAAGAAACAAGCCAATCTAAGGCCAGGCATTTATTTTTTTTTTATTTTATTTTATTTTATTTTACAATACCATTCAGTTCCACATATCAGCCACGAATTCCCCTATTCTCCCCCCTCCCACCCCCTCCTCTTACCCCCAGCCCACCCCATATTCCCACCTCCTCCAGGGCAAATCCTCCCCTGAGGACTGCAATCAACCTGGTAGACTCAGTCCAGGCAGGTCCAGTCCCTTCCTCCCAGACTGAGCCAAGTGTCCCTGCATAAGCTCCAGATTTCAAACAGCCAACTCATGCAGTGAGCACAGGACTCGGTCCCACTGCCTAGTTGCCTCCCAAACTGATCAAGCCAATGAACTGTCTCACCTATTCAGAGGGCCTGATCCAGCTGGGGATCATAGTTCATGTGTTTCCATTCATTTGGCTATTTTTTTCAATAATTGAGTAAAACTGAAATTTATTATAAGCCATAGTCATCCTAGAGACCTCCATGCTATATATATATATATATATATATATATATATATATATATATATATAGCCTCCATGGTTCTATGGGTTGTGGTCTGATTGTTCTTTATTTTATATCTAGAATCCACTTATGAGTGAGTACATACCATGACTGTCTTTCTAGGCCAAGCATTTATAAGCAATAATAATGTGTGATTTGCTTGAGAGCTGGGTGGTGGGCCCCTCAAAAGACCAAAAGAGAAAAAACAGCCAACAACTTCCCATTTTATGTTTGTTTCTATTTAATTATTTAGCCATTATATATTTTATTTATTCCTTTTAGGTTTGGGAGAGTTTGTTCTGCTCTTTTCTCACTAGTTAAGTTGTATACATTGCTCCTTGTTTTACAAATGAGTTCTGCTAAATAACCAAAAAACCAATAATACTAACCACACAAAACTATTCTATAATACAGAAATAAAGCATTTTCCAGCCAATTTATGAGGTTAGCAGAACCTTTATATTAAAAATGATGGAGAGATCCTGCTAACGAACCACAAGCTTTCTTCCTTCTTAGATGTGGAAGTGAAAAGAAAATCCTAAACAGGATATAACAACACAGAAACATGACAAACTGATCATGACAAACTTTCCTCAGTAAAATGCGGTATGATTTCTTTGAAAAAAAAATCAATCAATACAATTTTCCATATTGCCTAAATGAGAAAAACTGGCATAGGGTAATCTTTACAGATGCAATAAGACATTTGTTAAAGACATTATCCATTGCCGGGCGGTGGTGGCGCACGCCTTTAATCCCAGCACTCGGGAGGCAGAGCCAGGCGGATCTCTGTGAGTTCAAGGCCAGCCTGGGCTACCAAGTGAGTTCCAGGAAAGGCGCAAAGCTACACAGAGAAACCCTGTCTCGACAAACCAAAAAAAAAAAAAAAAAAAAAAGACATTATCCATTAATTATAAAAATCTTAGCATCTTAAAATGGAAGTTAATTTCCTTTGCCTGGTACAAAATAACTACAAGAAATTCCATAACTAACAATGACACATTGAAATCATTTCCACTTAAGAACAAGAAAACAGAAAATGACAGTCACAATCACTCCTTTTTAATACCCCACTCCATACCCCAGTGAGTACCCAGAGAAACAGTGGGTATAAGGATTTGTTTTTGTTTTCTAATTTAACTTTTTATTGATTCTTTGTGGATTTCACATCATGCATCTCGATCCAATTCATCTCCCTGTCCCTTTGTATCTGCCCTCTGCCCTTGCAACCTCTCCCTCCCCCAAAGATAAAATAAAATTTAAAAGCAAAAAAAAAAGAAAAATCTCACTGTGGAAGCTGTAGTGTGGCAGAGTGAGTCACACAGTGGGTACAAGGATTTGAAAGAAATAAAGACAATTCTATTATTCACCAATGATTTTACAATGCACACAGAAAACTTGAAAATCATCTCTGTGTGTATATATGTATGTAGGTATATGTGTGTATGCATTATAAAATCAACCTACAGGAAGCAATTGCATTGATATACAATAGCAATCAGCAAACATAAAAGAATTATGGTTCATAGAAGTACAAGAGTGTAAAATAAACATGACAAATGTTATGTCAGGTTCTGTTTTAATGAGAAAGTAAAATACTTGGCATTTTAAGTAAGTAAATCTGACTAAAGAGTTTATAGTTGATCAGAGAAGAGCAAAGTGAAAGCATCCTAATGAAGGAGAGCTAAGAGCAAGGACTTGATCATTATTGAGAACTACTTGAAGCTGATGGTAACTGATACCATGTGCTGTATACATCAATGGAGGAGAAAGAGCCCAAAGGACAAGTTCTGTGGAAGGAGAATCATTCCAGGGACATTTTCGACTGCTCACTACTGTCACAAGTTCAAGAAATACCTTTCCTTTGTGTTTTAGCCATTTTCTATCTGAAGATCCATCCTAATACAGTTTTTATTACTTTCATAGTCTCTCTGTGAAAACAGATAGCAAAAAATAGCATCAATATTTAAATTAAGACATTTACTTTCCTGTTGACAGATACGAGAACTTTTGATGCTTTGAATTTAATGACCATCTGCCTGAGTTATACATATTATTACTGGATATCATGGCTCTATTTTTTAAGACCATCTATTATGGCTTTTATGCTCACTGTTTTAAATCACCTACATGTTTACTACTTTATTTGTACTAATTCTTCCTCCAGCCTTCCATCTGAGGTCATATCTTTTCTGTCCATAGTACACTCTGTACAGGCCCTTTTATGGGGAACGCCATTGGTGCCAAATTCACGATATTTGGAAATGTACTTTGCCTACAGTCTTTTTATTGAGGCTGGGGGAGGGGGTAGGAGTGGATTCAATTAACTATAGTTTTTAAACTTGCAGGAAGTTAGGGGCCATAAAATCAAGATGAAGTGAGGCTTTCATTAATATACCTGTTATGAACAGTCTTCCTGTAAGTGGATGTGGGAGCTCATCTGAGCTGAATTTCATCACAGAACAAAGTCATCTCTTCTCACCAGTTGAGAAGAGGTGACACTCCCCTTGTATGCCTCCACGACAAGCCAGAAGGCCAGTGGAGCTGCTCACAAGGACTGAAGGACTGTTCAAGCTACCAGTGGCAGGGACGGACAGACCCTGTTGCACTTTACCTTAAAGGGCAGATGAAATGGAGTTTCCCGACAAAGCTAATAGGGCTTCAGCATCCCAACTATGTGGTTTCTCTCCTTCACCTGCTTGACACTAAGCTAGTATAGACAAGATCTGGAGGATGCAGTCTAAAGATGCCACACACATTCTCATACTCTTCCTGTTCTGGCTTCTTGCCTTTGCCTATTTATGTTTCTGCTGCCACATAGCTTGAACCAGCTGTCCTCTGAAGACACAGACCACCCTGGTGGCCTGAAGAAAATCAGTTATGGCAGAGAAGCAGTGGGGACACAAAGGCCACAAAAGATCAAAACAGCCCTTGTTCTAACCTCTTCCATCTGGCTTTTCTCCATTTTCAAAAATACACAGTCACTCCATAATAGCACAAGGTCACTAGCAGAATTCTTCAAACCAAAGCGGAGGAGTAAGGCTTACCCAGATCAATGTGATTTCTAGATAATTTCTTTATCTGTCCAAGGGATCAGAGTTATTCATGAAAACTGCAAGCTTTGTTTTGTGCTACTAAAAGGCTTTACCAAATAGAGATGAACATGGACATAACTGGAATGTGAGTTAAAGTTGTAAATTGTGTTGTAGAATATTATTTTAAGATGTGTTGTTTGTTTATGCTGTGGAACATTTGCTTTAATGATGCAAAGATGTGTTGCATTCTTTTTTATTGCATTTGTTTAACTCTGTGAAGCTGTGTTCCTGTGCCTATCTGAAATACCTGATGGTCTAATAAGAGCTGAATGATCAATAGCAAGGCAGGAGAAAGGAAAGGCGGGGCTGGCAGGCAGAGAGAGTAGATAGGAGAAATCTGGGAGGGGAGAAGAAGGATCAAGAACAAGGAGAGGAGGACATCAGGGGCCAGCCACCCAGCCACCCAGCCATCAATGGAGTAAGAGTGAAAGTAAGATATACAGAAGTAAGAAAAGGAAAAGGCCCAGAGGCAAAAGGTAGATGCAATAATTTAAGTTAAGAGAAGCTGGCAAGAAACAAGCCAAGCTAAGGCCAGGCATTTATAAGTAATAATAAGCCTCCATGTGTGATTTATTTGGGAGCTTGTTGACGGGTTCCCCAAAAGAGCAAAAACAAACAACAAGATTGTATTAATTTTACTACACATATTGGATTCTTACCTTTGTAGAAATTTTAATGTTATTCAACAGAGATAGTATACAAGCCACATATGTGATCTTATTTTCTATAGTTACTACCCTATGAAAGAAAAAGAGAGGAATGGAGAGATAGGTCAATGGTACAGCATTTGCCTGGCATGCATGAAACTCTGGATTCTTCCTTTAGCACCAAAGAGAGAAAGATTTGGGATGAATGTGATTTTCCTGTTATATATCATTTAACTAAAATATTTATTTAATTTTAATATTTTATTAAATAGATTTATTCAAATATCTTTGTCAATTTTAATGATACATATGATACATTTGTCATTTTTAAAAGATAATATATTTGACTTGTGCCTATGTACAATGCTATTTCAACATAAAAAATTTTATTGCTGAGATATCTTAAAATTCTTTATGTATTTTATACCTCTGGTGCCTCTCAGTTTGACCTAGCCACATTTAAAGTGTTCATCAGTTATTTATGACTAGATGGCTACTGTTCTGTACAGGACAGCTCCTAGGGAAGGCCTAGAAACCTGTAGGATTACAAATATCCCAGAGACTAATACTATGGAAAATGCTGCTTTATGAAACTGCGGACAGGGGCTAGAGAGACAGTTCAGTGGGTAAAGTGCCTGTTGTACAAACATGAGGACCTGGGTTTAGATCCCCCAGCAGACACACATAAAAGTCAGGCATGTGCCTGTAACCCCAGTGTTGGGGACATAGAGATAGGTAGATCCCAGGGACCTTTTTTGCAGCCAGTCAAGCTGAAACAGTGACCCCAATATGCTTAGAAAAAGCTCTGTCTCAAATAGTAAGGTGGAGAATGATAGAATAAAGTTACCCAAAATTAGTCTCTAGCCTCCACATGTGTACATACAGATGAACGCAACCACACACAGGGATGTACACTTAAGCACATGTCACACACACACATGAAAGAAATGGTTGGACAATAAGCACTGATATTTTTAGCTGCCCTGACAGTTTCATGGATGTGTAATGTTTGAATAGGAGTGGCCTTAGAGGTCACAATCACTCCTTCTACACATGAGAAAACAGTAATTGATTTACCATTTACATTCTCTCCTAGAATTAGCCTTCAAACCCCCAAATGTCTACTTCATTCTTTCTACTGCCTTTGTAGGTACCCTTAGACTGTCTGGATTTTAGGAAAAAAATGCCAAAATATTATCAGTCTGGTATACCTATCTCTTATCTCAATTCACACTTGAATATTCTGAGGAAATAAAATACTAAAAATGAAAAAAACGCTAATAGCAAGTGTGGCTTGCATTATAATGTATGGTACTTATTTTGTGTTCACCTTTGCAAGGAACTTATAAAATTATACCCATTTTAAGGATGAGGAAAACAGTTCAGAATGGTTAATTGGCTAGGAGAATGCTAGGGACAGCTAGGGAAGAGTTCTTCCACACAAATCTGTCATTAAGTAGATTTATAAATCACATCAGCTGGAGGAGCAGGTCTTTACATGCTGCTCAGGCAAGGACTAGACATCCCAAGATTGTCAGGGGTGGCATGTGAACTTGTCACTGCTGCCATAGGCCTTCCTTATATGTGGAAACATTTCTCCTCCACAGCCCACCTCCTCAGAAGGGCTGCCACCCCTCCCCTGCTCTCCTGTGGACATGGTCCTTTAGTTCTCCCAGACACCAAAGGAAAAATGGAAAAGTATCCTGCCTTTTTAGTTACTTTTGTGTGTGTAAATACCTGATGAAGAGAATAAAGGTTTATTTTGGTTCACAGTCCAAGGACGCAGAAGCCATTATGGCAGGAAAGGCATGGCAGCTCTTCAGACTGTATCTGTAGTTAGAAAACAGACAGCAGACAGGAAGGGGACCAAGTGTTCCAACACATGACTGTAGGGGACATTTCCCATTCACACCACACAGCACGGACATTCAATTACTTACCTAGCTGCAGCATCTTTCCATGCTGTAGACTTTAAAACTCTTATGAGAGGATTCCATGGTTCTGGGTTCAAATCACAGCTAGGGAAGAGTTCTTCCACACAAATCTGTCATTAAGTAGATTTAGAAATCACATCAGCTGGAGGAGCAGAGTGAGGTCCCTATGTCTTCTTATTTGGTTGAGCAAATATCTAGGATGTGTGTGGAATACATCATTCTTTGTAATGCTTTTGTATAGACATGTGGCATTTTATTTCCTCAGTTTCCCACTGAGGGTTGAGATATGAAGTAGGTATAGCAGATGTGTATACAAAGGTAGTAGAGAGAATGAAATGGACATTTGGAGGTTTGAAGTCCAGTTCTAGAAGAGAATATAATTGGTAAATTGGGTGTGGCTCATACCTGTAATCCCAGTACTAGGAAGGCTGAGGCAGAAAGTTCACAAATTCAAGATCAATCTGGGCTATATAGTGTGACCTTGCCTCAGATGATGTAATTATAATCTCAAAACAATTTTTAAAAATGAAACCAAAACAAAACTGAGAAATAAAAGAGTACTGGGAAGACAGTTGTCAATGATCTCAGAGGCATCTTTCAGCTCTAACAAGCTTGGAAACACGAGCCAGTGTTAACCCAACTGCTTCCTGCTAACTCTCTGACTAGTGACAGTGATAGAGAGAGAAGCATCCTCGAAGTGTAGGGTGCAAGACAGTCCTCCAGCTGCCGTATGAGAATGAATCATTTGGCTGCTGCTAACTGGCATCCCTAAGGAACTAATGTGACTATTGAATTTGCAGTGATGGACATCCATTCTGGGGAACCACGGGAAAGGCCCAGTACTCACTCTCTTCTCTACACCAGGTTTATAGTTTGTCATCTGACTAGTAGTCTTCTTTATTTCAAAGAAGACTCTGCAGTCTCCCCCTAAAAATGCCTCTAAATGGGGCTAATGTTTCCTTAGGGAGAAAGTGAGGAATTTGCTCACCAAAGTCCAGGTTATTTGGAGTAATATGGAGGTAAAAAACACGCACAATGTATAAAAGCAGATAGAGCTTGTTTAACTGCAGTTGAAATCCAGCTTAAATGTGCTTTTGGCCAAAGGTTGAAAAGGGAAAGGAAATGCCCTCCTACTCCAGGTGCGATAAACTGGTTAAATTGCATCCCATCATGTTATAGAATACTATACAGTTGGTGCCACTTAATATGTCTTAGAGCAACCAGCTAAACGTCCAAGGGCGGGGAATGAATGTATGTGTCCTTGTATATGCATACAATATAAGATCCTACACTGGAAATAAGTGACAACTGAGCATGCTCTCAGCAGCCTAGCTAGCAATTGTTACTCTAGGATGTCAGCTGTCTTTAGGTTTGAGGGTACCTCCCAATCTCCTGGAGAGCTTCGGAAAACACAGATGACTGGACCCCACCTTTAGAGCTTCTGACTCGGGAAACCAGGGGCCTAAGAAAATTCAATAATACCAAGTTCCCAGATGAGGCTCCAGGTCTGAGGACTACAGTTAGATTCCAGGAAGTCCAAGGAATTAGCTAAGGCACTGACTTTCACTAAGAGCTGTACTCAATCTTTAATTTAAAATGCGTACATTAAAAATCTTAAAAATCTTCATCATAAAAGTGTGCATATTGGAAGAAATAGGCTTTAAAAGTGAAGAGTAGAGATACAAATATTTCAGCCATAGTGCCAACATCCACACCCAACCACTCAATTTTATTGGCTCTGTAATTCCTAATAAGATGAATTATTCTCCAAACCTCCAGGGCACTACAGATAGATTAGACACTGTTATCTAGAATGTCTCTGGAGCTAGGAGGAAGCAATTAAAAGTGTGCTCCAAATGGCTTTGTTAAGTGGCAGCTGAGAAAGTAAAAATAGGAACAGTAAAGTGTGAGCAGACAATGAACTAGTTCGCCATTAAGACAGAATCAAGCCTGTTGTTCACCTGGACCCCATCATGAACAGGGCATTGTGGGACTTCTAAAGAGGGGAATCCACTTCAGCTAATGAGCATGGTAGGGAAGACTGAGCACTGTCTTCTTAGTCCCTGTTCTGTTACTGTGAAGAGACACCGTGACTGAAGCAACTCTTTTAAAAGAAAGCACTTAATTAGGGCTTGCTTACAGTTTCAAAGATTTAGTCCATGGGAAGCATGGTGGAAAACATGGCAGCTCACAGGGAGATATAGTGCTGGAAAAGTCTACATCCAGGTCCCCAGGCAGCAGGAAGAGAGATAGCCTCTGGGCCTGGCTTGGGCTTCTGAAAACTCAAAGTCCACCCCCAATGATGTTCTTTGCCCAACAAGGCCACACCTCCTATTCCTTTCAAATAATGCCACTCCCTGGTGACTGAGCATTCAAATCTATGAGCCATTCTTTTTCAAGCTGCAAGCTCATTTTGAAAGAATGGGTCTGCTGGCAAATTTTATATCAACTTGACACAGGCTTGAATCATCTGAGAGGAGGGAACCCCAATAGAGAAAATGCCTCCATAAAATTTGGCTGTAGGCAAGCCTGTAGCATATTTTCTTAATTAGCAATTGATGTGGAAGGGTCCAACTGATTGTGGGTGGTGCCACTCCTAGGCTGGTGATCCTGGGTGCTATTAAGAAAGCAGAGGAAGCAAGCCTTGGGAGTCAGGCCAATAAGCAGCACTCCTCCATGGTCTCTGTATCAGGTCCTGCCTCCAGGTTCCTGCTCTATTTGAGTTCCTGTCCTGACTTCCTTCAATGATGAACAGTGATGTGGAAATATAAGCCAAGTGAACTCTTTCCTCTCCAACTTGCTCTTGGTCATGGTGTTTCATAATAGTAACCCCAACTAAGAGGGCATGAGCTCTTGCTGCATCCTAAGAGAGAGTTGGGATTGGGCAAGCAAAGAAAAAGGGAAAGGTTATTCAACCTCCAAAGGATAGCAGAAGCAAAGGCCTGGAGCCTGTGTGATGCTGTCTTTCCATCAGAACACCAGCAAAATGTCAGTAGAGGTAGGGAAGAGCAGAGAAGTGAGACAGTTGAGCAGTGTTTCACAGATTACTTGGGGCTCTCTTCCTAAGCTTAGACTTCATTCTGCAAATAAGAAAACAGTGAAAGATTCCCAAGTAATATGACGTGAGCTAGAGTAGATTTTAATATGCCATCCATGCATGAAAAGAGGATGATGTGGCTTTCCCTAAAGTCTAAGCCACAATGACTATGCTGGCTAGTCTTATGTCAACTTGACACAAGCTAGAGTTATCTGAAAGCAGGGAACCTCAATTGAGAAAATGCCTCCATAAGATCTAGCTGTAAGGCATTTTCTTAATGATTGATGTAGGAGGGCCCTGCCCATTGTGGGTAATACCATCCCTGAGCAGGTGTCCTGGGTTCTATACAAAAGCAGGCTGAGCAAGCCAGGAGGGGCAAGCCAGTAAGCAGCACTCCTCCATGATCTCTGTATCAGGTCCTGCCTCCAGGTTCCTGCCCTGCTTGAGTTCCTGTCCTGACTTCCTTTGATGATGAACTGTGATGTGGAAGTGTAAGCAAAATAAACCCTTTCCTCCTCAACTTGCTTGGTCATGATGTTTCATCATAGCAATAGTAACCCTAACTAAACAGTGATTGTGAGCTCTAGTGTGCTGGTTAGTTTTTCTTGACTTGAAACAAAACTAAAGTCACCTGGGAAGAAGGAACCTCATTTGAGGAATTGCCCCAGTTAGATTGGCTCATATGCATGTTCATAGGTCATTTCCTTGATTAGCAATTGATATGGACTAGCCCATCCCACTGTGAGTGGTGCCATCCCTGGGCAAGTGATCCTGGGTTGCATTAAATGAAACAGCAAGCGGTGCAAACCATGAGGAACAAGCCAATAATCAACATTCTTCCATTGTCTCTGCTTTGGTGCCTGCCCTGACTTCCCACTTTGGTTCCCTCAATAATGGACTGTGACTGGGAGCTATAGGATGGGGTGGATCCTTTCCTCCCTACTTTTGGTCAGTGTTTTGTCACAGCAACAGAAGCCAAACTGGAATATCTGGGAATGGGGAGTGATAGTAGGGATGCAGACAACGACAGACAATTGTGCTGAGGAGAATTCAGTAAAATGCTCAGGGGACAAGTCTTCTTCAGGGCTTAGGGACTGACTGAGGTAGGTGGGAAGGGTGACACACTAGAAGGGTGTGGTTGGTGGCACCTGCACCTGAGGCAGGAAGGAATGGAAGCCTGAGTTTGTTCAAAAGTGAGATGCATTCAAGGTAAAGTATAGTAGGACAGGCCCATAGGGTTGAGAAAATTGGCTCAAACCAGTTGCCAAGGCATGCACATAACATACTTCCTTATGAGCCAACCTTGAGTCTAACTAAGACACTGTGCAGAGTTCCTGATCATGTGGAGTATGCCTGAGGGCCTAGCAACAGGTGCTGTCGGAGCTCCTGATCATGCCTAGACAGTGAGGGGCGACCATGCAATGTTACCAGATTGGGATGCAGCCTGGGTGCTGGGAGGAGGGTATATAAGGCTTTTCCTGTTACTGAATAAAAGAGTCTGCTATTTTCCTTTCACCTGATTTCTGATGTCTGTGTTGTTAATGCTGCACCTTCTCACCCCCTCCCCCGAGGGAGCTGTTAGGACCCAGCAACAGTGAAGCATGATAAATGAAATCATTTTCAAAATTTTCTACTAAAAGAGCCAGCATATCACACACTTGAGAATTTGTTTTAAATAAATAAATAAAAGTGTTGAAATGAAAGCTCTCAGTTCCCAAAGGAATTAGATTCAATTTTCCACAACATGATAGGATGTTTGCTTGTTTCTTAAGTCAGAAAAGTGAGGAATTGCCCCAATGCAACTATGCCTTCACATGCAATGCATCACATTAGTCCGGTGGTTTGTCTATCAAGAGTTTATAATAAAAGGCTCTGGGGACTCCAGAATTGTTTGTTTTATATGTCTGAATAGCTACAGAAGTATTCTGGAGGAGTTTTGACGTCAGCACAGCTTTTCAGTGGCTTCTCCCCTTGCAGAGGCCAATGTAGTCATCTTCTTAGAACACAAGTAGATTTCCTAGAAAAAGAGCAGTAGGGAACACCAAGGCCAGAATTGCCTCATACTCTTGAGACCATCTCTACACCACCCTGATCACTTGAGAAAAGAAACCAGAGTCCCCATCCAGAAAGTGAAGAGAGATGTAATAGGAGAATTACCAGGGCCTCAAAGAGCTGTCACTGCTTGGGAAAACTTCAAAGTTTGCCAAGAAACACAATGAAAAAGAAAGGGGATTTACCTAGTTAGAGTTGCATTATTATGGGATGCAGAAAGACTAAAGGAGCCTTAGCATATATGCTTATTAGTGCTTGTTGCGTCTGACCACTGTAAGTGAAGGTATGCTAGACCTAATCTACCTGTCGACAGATTCCCTTACAGAGGGCCTCACACATTAGAGCCACTTGGGGAGCTTTAGAAGAGGTCCAGTGCTTGGCCTCATTGTTTGTTTGTGGGTTTTTTGTTTGTTTTGTTTTGTTTTTCCAGACAGGATTTCTCTGTGTAGCCCTGGCTGTCCTGGAACTCACTCTGTAGACCAGGCTGGCCTCAACTCAGAAATCCACCTGCCTCTGCTTTCTCAGTGCTGAGATTATAGGTGTGTGCTATCACGGCCCTGCTTGGCTCTCATCTCTTAAGATACTAATGTAGTTATTGATGTGGTGTGCAGTCTGGGCATCAGGACTTTCCTGATCTTTTCTAGTGTTTCCCACACAGAGAAGCACTGCCGATGCTTTCAAAAGAGGTGTTTTGATTTGGTTTGTTGGTTTGTTGCTTTTGCAGTAGTGACATTCTAAAGAAGCCCATGTTCACTTGGTTATTGACTTTTGAGAGACAGGGTCTCATCTAGTCCAGGCTGTCTTCATGACACTATGTTACATTGAACTTCCTTATTCTCCTGCCTCCACCCCCTGAGTGCTGCAATTATAGGCAGGTACCACCATGCCTGGCTTATGTGGTGCAGGGGATTGAACCAGGGCTTCATGTATGCTAGATAAGCACTCTACCAACTGAGCCTGGTCAACTTTGGCAGATATATACAGTTGAATTCAGAAGATTGAAAATATTTGAGTTAGCTGCAGTGGTAGCACACGCCTTTAATCCCAGCACTTGGGAGGCAGAGGCAGGCGGATCTCTGTGAGTTCGAGGCCAACCTGGTCTACAGAGTGTGTTCCAGGACAGCCATGGCTGTTACACAGAGAAACCTTGTCTCTTTTCACTTAGTAGCCTGTGCTGATATTGATATTCTAAAAAATTTTTTTAAGAAAATATTTGAATTAATATAAAAACTAAGTAAACAAATAGAAAAAAATCTTTAAAAAAAGAAAAAGACAAACTCCCATTTTTTTGTTCAAACATTCATAGCTGTTCTAAGCCCATCAGACAGTCAGACCACTGAGCCATCCCAGTACCCATGCCAAAGTTGACATTACAGGATTTAGAGGGTGTTCTGTCAACACACAAAGCAAAGGTAAATTCTGTGTGTCCTTTTCTCTCATTAGTTGATCCAAAATGAATTCAATTTCAAAACATACAATTCTAGCCGGGTATGGTGGTACATGCTTATAATCTCAGGCACTCAGGAGGCTGAAGCAGGAGGATTGGAGGTTCAAGTTCAGCTCGGACTACATAGTGAGTCCTTGTCACCACCAGTACGTAGGCTGAATTACTGTGCCAATTCTTTACCTCCTTTTTTTTTGCCAAAGGCTTTACAATGCCACCTAGTAGAAAAGGAAACTCTACCTTTATGTCCCTGTTGATTTGGAGCTTTGACACGTGACTTGCTTTAGCAAGTGCAATATCAATCTAATTGACGTAAGTGAAGGCTCCTAATTTTCTATATTTTCTTTTACCTTTGTCTTAGGGTTTCTATTGCTGAGACAAAACACCATGACCAAAAAGCAAGTTGGTGAGGAAAAGTTTATATAGTTTACACTTCCACATCATAATTCATTGCTAAAGGAAGTCAGCACAGGAATTCAAACAGGGCAGGATCCCAGAGGCAGAACCTGAGGCAGAGGTCATAAAGGGGCTACTTTAAGCCTTGTTCTGACTGAACCTCATTTGGCACAAAGACCAAAATACCCGTATAACAATCAGAAGCAATGCAGAATGGGCTCATAAGGGCTGTTGGCCATGAAGAATAAGATTGTACTTAATTTAGTAGACCAGAAAAGCCTTGAAAGTGTATGAGGGGCTAAGGTTTTCAGCAGAGGGACTTAGAAGAAAAACCCAGAACACCTGCATTACTTCCTTTTCCCATTGCTATGACAAAGTACCTGACAACAGAACCTTGAGGGATGAAGCGTTGATTCTGGTTCATGGTTTCAGGGTATGTGGAGGGCAAGTCATGACGACAGGAACTTGAGGCATCTGGTCATATTACATCCATAGTCGGGAAGCAGAGAGAGATGGATGCTGGTGCTTAATTTGCTCTTTCCTTTCTCCTCTGCCTGGGACCCCATCCAACAGGATGGAGCCACCCACAGAGTTAGGGTAGCTCTTCCCACCCCAGTTAACCTAATCTAGAAAATCTCACACAGACATGCCCAAAGGTGTGTCTCTTATGTGATTCTAGATCCTGTCAAGTTGATAATTGATATTACTTATCCAACAATTCTCATTGAACAGATAAGAGACTTGGGAAAGGAACCCCTGAGTTTTCGTTTCATCTGTAAAATAGAGACAGCGTGCAATGACTAACTGGGTATTGTGGTTCAAAGTGCCTGGTATGATGCCTGGCATATACAAGAGATTATTGTTTTACTTTGTTTATTGTTGTGTGTGTATGAGCATGCATACTAGGACACACACATGCCATGGTGTGCAAGGGGGTGCTGAAGAACAACTTTGTGGAGTCAGGTCTTTCCCTCGACTTTTGCATGGGTTCTAAGGATCAACTCAGAGTACTAATCTTACATGATGAGTGCCTTTACCTGCTGAGCCATCTCACCAGCCCAGCAGATGGTAGTAAGATACTTGGGGAAGACAATTCTACAGCAATATGAGTGGAAGATAGTTAATGGGGGGAAATGAGGCTGAAATAGTATATGCATGTTGGATGCTTACAGTGTTCCGGGCGCTGTGGTGCACACATTTATTAAATCCCATAAAACCATTCTAGACTAAATATTTATCATCCTAGTGGTATAGATGAGAAAAGTCAAGCACAGAAACATTAAATAAATTTTCAAGATCCTGAAGATGGTAACCCTGGCTCCAGAGCCCTTTCTCTTAATTGCCAGATATGATGCCTCAAGGCAATGAGAGCTTTCAGAGAGGTACATGGTGAGAACATTTGAGGCAAGGTGCACATCAGGACTAATGGAGCAGCCAAGAGCACACAAAGGAGGAAGTTTCCCAAAGAAGCTAGGTAGAGAGACAGTCTAGCAAGTTAACATGGTAACCAACAGCAAGCCAGTGGAGTCTGGAAGAAGAAAGAGAGATGGCTCTACTATAGCTGATCTTTGCACATTGGGAATAGGTAGTTTTTTGGCTTTATATTCTAGGCAATTTTATCACATCCCAGGAAGTTATCATGAAGCAGGAGAAACCTAAGCCATGAACTGGAAAAAAAAATCATTCCAGTTTTGGACTGCAGTGATTGGCCTCCAAGGAGGAGTAGAATCTTCTGTTTGGCCTTTTTCTAACCCAGAGAGACTGCTTTGATATTATGCCAAAGTAATTCACATGAGAAGGGCCTTAGTGGCCAAGCCTCAAGCAAATGAGAATGAATGATCAATATGTATATCAGATTCTGATATTGACTCTACCTGAAAGCTTCTCACAGCTCTCCATGTCTTCCAAAGGCTGACTCTCTCATACACATCCTCACTACCACAAACTCTTCACCTTTCCTTTAGTGAAGTCAGTGGATCTTCCTCATATTATGGCATCTAAACTGTTTGCTTAGGATTGTTGCTACACATAGCAATTGAACGATAAAAACAATGAAAACACTTATACATCTTTCTGCAAAAAAAATATTTCAGGATCAGAAATTATATTACCAATATTATATCATGATTCTTTCCATTGAAATGAAGGGAAACTCCCCATTTACTTAGCAACAGGGTTCAAACTATGATGTACTTTGGTCATACAGTCAGAATTTGATACATTTGACAAATAGGTATTTACACAGATGAAACAGCAGAAGCTTCAGTGTCAAGGTGGAGGAAGCCTGCTGGAGACACTCTGTAGGGAGATAATGCATACATTGTAGAGTTGTTGCTTTCCTCTCACATTACAGTTTTTTAGTAGCTACTTGGAAATCGTCTTCATTTAGTTTTTTAAAACAAGATGGGCCGTGCATGGTGATGCCAGTGTTTAATCCCAGCACTCGGGAGGCAGAGGCAGGCAGATTTCTGAGAGTTCAAGACCAGCTTGGTCTACAAAGTGAGTTCCAGTACAGCCAGGGCTGTTACACAGAGAAACCCCGTCTTGAACCGCCCCAAAGAAAAAACCAGTTCATGGGACTTAGAGATGACTATGTTTGTGTTTTGTACTTTCCTTTTGAAATATTAAGGCAACTAATCCACCTAAGATCTACTAGGCTATTTTCCCTCATGAACCAGGCCAGCACTCAAGACTAGATTATATATATACATAGTTAAGGCCTGTATGGAAATGGGGGCATTGTTTTTGAAAGGTACAAAATGGATGCACTGGTAGCCATTACCATGTTATCACTAACTAATTCCCTAAGGATAAACTGTTTTCTGTTCCACTGTCTGGAGGGTGAAAGTCAGCCTGGAGAAGTATATGCAGTTGAAAAGAAGCCCCTGGACAGATAGGAGAGGCCATGTGTGTGTAATGGATTTCTGGACTTGGGCAATTTGTTAATGCGAGGCTATCAAATGGGCAAGCATGCTAAGAACAAATAATTTACCTCACTGGTTTCACTAGAATTGGCCCTCACCATAGCAATGAATGTTGTTTAGATTGTGTTACTCATTGGCTGAAGATTAAAAACAAGGTTAAACAGAATTTTTCATCACAGTGACATTGTGATGTAATTTGATTCTTTCACTGCCCATGTAAATTAGAAGTCTAGCTCTGGACAGTGCCTATGATAGACACTGGGCTACTTGCCCAAGAGCCCAGTCATCCCCTTGCTCCCTAACAAACAGTACCCTGGTGTTTGCTCAGATTTCAGATGGCTATGTGTTTCAAAGAAGGGCAGGATATCCCCTCAGCCCCACAGGATGAATCCTGAATAATGGAAGACAAGCAGAACAAAGCTTCTTGCTGGGCATTGGTTTAGGAAAGAACTTACAACACCCAATTCTGGCAAACAGGACATAAGGAAAGATCTGTGAAAGCACTTTCTTTACCGAGAGAAGAAATGATCATAGGATCTGCTACATTCATTTTGTAACCACGAGAGAGTAAGCATACAGAGCAGTACCGACAAACTCACTATGGAAGGGCTGGAAGACAATTTGTGATGATCTCATGAAACTACTGGGTGAGCTTGTCAGAGAGATCTCTTCCTTTGGACTTGTTCCACAAGGCAACTAATGATCTCACCCTTAAGTCTGTGCCACTCAAGGTGCAGAATGATTCCATGTGTCATCTACATGCCTGGGAGCTCATTAGAAAGTCAAGATGCCAGCCTGTCCAGATAAATGGAATCAGAATCTCCATTTTCTCAAGAGCCCCAGGTGCCCAGCCACATTGAAGTTTGGGTAAACCCTGGTTTAAGCTGTTTCTGATTAGGCTTCCAGTATTGGCAGTTAGAAAGTAAACTGATCCCCTGCCTTACAAATCTATGGCAAAGATCTCACATCCTTCTTGTTAGTGATATGAAAACAAGAAAAAGAGAACTGTGTTTCTACTTATGTAATTCTTTGAGATCTATTAGAAGAGGTCCCTTGGCTATTTCTCCTGCCTTATTTCCAAATTGAGAGGAAACAATTTATAGTTACATAGTGAATGCACTTTTTTGGCTCTGAGGAGCAACTAGAACAGACCTGAAGCTCACCATAAGTGCAGGCTGTGCGTATGCCTCTTGAGTTCACAACTCCAGATAAGCAAAGACAAAAGGGGCCCAAGGAATGGAGAGAGAGCAAGCTACCAAGAAAGTGGGCAAGCTGTCAACTGTTGACTTGGTTTTGGTCAGAACATCTCGAATTTCTTCACAAAGACTGTTGCTCAAGAGTGGCTGCCGTGCCCATCTAGATGGCAGACATGTTAATAACACAGCATGAAAATAATCCTATGTGGTCAGAAAGAACAGGACACTCCAGCAGCATTGTCATTCCTGAAAAGACTGCTTGAGGATTTTGAGTTTGTCCAAATAAGGCCATTTCGTAATCTGTCCTGTTTATGCTGTTTAAACAACCATTAGAAGGCTGAAAACTTGATGGTCCATCAGGAGATTCAACCAAACCCAACTGAAGCAAGCAGACTTGGCAGCAGCTTGCTTTCTTTCTCTTTCTTTCTTTCTTTCTTTCTTTCTTTCTTTCTTTCTTTCTTTCTTTCTTTCTTTCTTTCTTTCTTTCTTTTTCTTTCTTTTCTTTCTTTTTTTTGGAAGCATTACTGTTCCATTTTGTCTTTTGACAATAAGCTACTGAAAAAACCTTTAGGTTCGTGTGTATGATAAAAGCAACGAAGTAGGTTTATTTTTCACAACCAGCCTGCATTTCTGAAATCTCATTTTTTTTTCTGGGTGAGAAAGAAGCAGCTGAGGAAAAAATCATACTGACGGTTAAAGGTTAAACCAATGTACAATGATGTTTTTATTAAAAAATGTGACCTCTAGTTCACAAATTTTATTGGCATTTTACCCTATAGAACCACTGGGAGAGAAAAAAAAAGATGTACACACCAAAGGACTGAAGATATGGCTCAGTGGTAAATAGAGCATTTGCTTAGCATGGTGAGTGCCTGTGTTCAACCCCCAGCACCAACAGAAAAGAAGGAATAGATAACACAAAAGGACTCAAAAGAGACAATAAGCCACCTCCAAAACTTATGCCAGTCAGTTTAAATATCTATAGGTAAGTATTGTCAATGCTTATCAGAAAGAATTGGTGAACTGAATATGTTCACACTCCCAGCACATAAAGTGTCTCTGAAACCCTTACCATTCCAGCTGCCTGCTTTGCTGTCCTCCTCAGCATCCCCATGGATGGAAAGGTGCCAAAGAGCGAAGAAAACCTTGAGATACATCTTTGAATGGCTTCAAGAGTTGATGAAGCTATTTGTCTCAAAAGACATTGACAAGACTTGTGATGTTTATGTACTTCATTCACATAGCCCTGGCAGATCTATTTCCTCCTGGATTCTGTTCACGTGAGAATATGGCGTGATTTTTCTGTCAGCTGCCTCATCCTCAGTGTTCAGACAAAAAATGAGGCTGAAGCATTTCACAAGCAGTTGTCACATTTCTACCCATTATGTACCTTCCATGTGATCCTTGCAACACTATGGGAATTGTAAATGTACAGAAACCTTCTCCACCCCCAAAACAATCCTTACCCACCAGGCATGGTAGTATACACCTGAAATCCCAGCACTTGGGGGTAGAGCCAAGAGGATCGGGAGTTTCAAGGCCTGTCTGGGCTATGTGAGACTAAAAACAAATTTTAAAAATGTCTTTACAACCTAGTTAGTTATGAAGATGAATTTCCACTCAAAGTTTGCTTCCCCACTCAATATAACCTAGTGATAGTTTTTGAATCGTGAAATTAGCTTATTCCTTCCTACAAATCAACTCCCTGGGCCTCATTGAACGTCTCAGAGGTAACAAATGTTGGAAATAACATCCGGGCTTTTTGATTCTCAGAGCAATGCTCCCATTCTGTCTCTTTGTGCCTTTCAGGGATGAATATCACTGAAATTATTTTCGACAAAATTTGTAAGACTCCATACATTTTCCTCTTTTTCCCTACTGTACTGACAGCTCTTTCATTTTCAGCTCCCCAAACTGTAAGGGGTGGTGGGGGCCAATACCTCTCACTTCAGAACATTCTCCATCTGCTCACCCTCCATTGGTGAATATACTAGTTAGTTTTATGTTAACTTGACACAAAGTGGAGTCACTGGAGAAGACAGAGCCTCAATTGAGAAAATGCCTCCGTAAGATCAGGCTGTAGGCAAGCCTGTAGGACAGTGGCTCTCAATCTCTGTGTTGTGACTACTTTGGAGGGTTGCATGTCAGATATCCTGCATATCAGATATTTACATTATGATTCATAACAGTAGCAAAATTACAGTTATGAAGTAGCAAGGAAATAATTTTATGGTTAGAGGTCACCACAACATGAGGAACTGTATTAAAGGGTCCCAACACTAGCAAGGTTAAGAACTACTGCTGTAGGGCATTTTCTTAATTAGTGATTGAAGTGGGAGAGCCCAGCCTATTGTGGGCGGGGTCACCCCTGGGCTGGCAGCCCTGGGTGCTATAAGAAAGCAGGCTGAGCAAGCCTTGGAGAGCAAGCCTGTAAGCAGCACCCCTCCATGGCCTCTGCATCAGCTCCTGCCTCCAGGATCCTGCCCTGATTGAGTTCCTGTCCTGACTTCCTTCAGTGATGGACTATGATATGGAAGTGTAAGCCAAATAAACCCTTTCCTCCCCAACTTGCTTTTGATCATGGTGTTTCATTACAGCAATAAAAACCCTAACTAAGACAGTGATCCCATCCAATGCGTAGCTTTAGCTCTCATCCATGTACTGATACATCTCCTTCTACCCTCCAGAAATGGATGTCCATCTACCTACCTGACATCTCTATGTGGATTTCCAAGAGACACCTCAAACTTAGATTTGCTTTCTCCTAACTCTTCTTTTCACAAGATCTTCCTCAATTCAATAAATAGAAACTCAATTCTTCTCATTTTCCAGCCCTGAATCTTGGTGTCCTAGTTTAATTGTTATGATAAGCACAGTGACCACAAGCAACTTGGGGAGGAAAGGGCTTATTTCAGCTTCTAGTTATAAACCATCATGAGAGGAAGTTGAGGTGGGAACTCAAGGCAGAAACAGGAGCAGAGACCATGGAGGAGTGCTGTCTCCTGCTTGCTCCTCCTGCCTTGCTCATTTTGCTTTCTTATGCACCCTAGAATCACATGCTGACAAATAACACAGCCCATACAGGCTGGGTCCTTCCACATCAATCAAGAAAATGCCCCACAGGCTTGCCTACAAGCCAGTCTAAAGGAGACATCTTCTCAGTTGAGGTTCCCTATGCTCAGATTACTTTTGTTTATGTCAAGATGACACAAACTGACCAACACATTTGAGTATCATCTTTGATTATTCAATTCTCTTATATGTCACATCCATTGGATCAGCATCTTTTGTTAGAATTAGTTTCAAATTATAACTGAATTCTTGGGGGAGCCCACAGAGGTTTCCTACTGAGATCTGAGCTTGCTTTGCCCAACAGGACTGCATAAGAGGATGATTGGACCATGGGCCTGGGTACCAGGTATTTGGAAGGGTCTACACTTGGTTGTATCTAGTAAGGGGGAGGTCTTTCGTCCTTCCCCTTGGCATTGTTATAAAAAGCCTCTTTTGAATAAAGTTCTGGGCCATTGGGTATTGACCCAGGTCCTCCTGAAACTATCCTGTGTTTCTGTCTTCTTTCTGTTTCTTGGCTAAGCCTATCATTCTACCTAATATTTCTTATTCCTCTCTCCTCCTCATGGGAGCCCTGTAAAAGGTGGGGGCTGGTCCCCCACAAAGTCTCATCACTATTAATGGGCCATCATAGATTCAGTCACCATCACTTCTCAATTAGATTACCACAGTAGCTTTGGAAACAGGTCTTTCAGTTCTACCCTGGATCTAACACAGAAACAGGATCTTGTTTAAACAGAAGCTGATCATCTCCCTTCCCTCATTCACAGTGTTGCATTGACTCATTTTTGCATTACTTTTTCTGGAGAGATGTAAACAAGCATTTATTTATTCACCCCAGATAGGATACAATGATCTACCAAAGAAATTATCTCATTGAAGTACATTTTGGTGAACCAATACATTTATTTGGTTTTCTCACAGAAGCATGGGTGACTCAAAACAGATGCATTGTGGGGAAAAAAATCTCATCCTAGTATAGGTGACAACCTCCTTAAAGTTGAATATAAGGAGTCCATCCTTTAGTTAACTTTGTACCCCATAACAGTAGTGTCCAACTTGTCTGTGGGCCACATGTAAGCTATGAATGAAATCCAACACAAAACCACAAACTTACCTAAAACATTTTTTTAAATAACTCAACTTTGAATTTCTGAAGTGTGTACTTATAGATGACAATGTCATTTTGGAATGCCAAAAAGTTAGACATGCCTGTTAGCACTTCCTGAGTCCATATGCAGCTAGACAGGATCATATGTGACTGGGTGTTGGGGGAACAAAGTTCCTTGTACCCACAGATCACTAGGGAAACTGAGGATGTTAATCACACAGGGTTGTCTCCTCAAAGGAGGAAATACCTGTTTTCTACCTAGAAGTCTAGGAGTGGATATTGGTAATGACCTGGTGACCTTTTGCTATCTGTAGAGGGAGACCTCACCAAATCCTCCAGAATGTTTATCCCAGACTCTCCCTCCCTAGACCGTTATCTTTAGCTCCCACTCAATAGAACCATCCTTAGGGGAGATGTCCCATGTACTTTATAGCCGGCTGACCTCTATGCTATCTCAGTCAGAGATCACACCAGATCCTAGGCCCTTAAGCTATAAAACCCATCTTCATGGTCACATGTACTTTGCAGGAGTTTCTATGTGGTCATGCCTTAAGCTTTATTGTGCACCTGGAATTGGAATGATTGTTGCCTGGTAATCTTTTTCCCAATTCTACTGTGTTTAAATATGCTAGCAATAAACTGCCTGACATCAGAAGTTTGATCCAAACCTGCTAAGTCAGGCTGAACCAAGTTTACATTCTCACCTCTTTGTGGCTCATTTCCCTACCTGCCATGATGCTTGCAGGGACCCCTGAAACTGGAGAGGGATAATGGCTTGGGTGGCTATACTATTAGTTGAGGGTGTGATGATCTGCACCATCTTCTCCAAGGGAGCGTTAATAAGCTCAACTTTGTGAGGGTCCCCTGCAGGTAATCTCAGCTGTTCATCCAAGATGATTAGAGCCATGTCAGGGCCAGAAGATGGAGTTCCATAACATCCCATTGTGGCTTGAATGTGAAATGTCTTCCATAGGCTCATGTGTTTGAACACTTGGTTCCTATTTGGTGGTGTTTGGGGGGAAGGCTGTAGAACCTGTAGGGCGTGGAGCTTCACTGGAGGAAGTGGATCACTGAGGGTGGGCCTTAAGGCTTCATAGCCTGACCCCATTTCCGGTTCACTCTCTGCTTCCTGAGTATGAATACAATGTGACTATCCAGTCTCCTACTTCTGCCACTATGCCTACCCTGCTTGCTGCCATGTTTTCCCCCACTGTAATGGACTACGTCCCTCGGGTATCGGAAGTTAAAATAAGCCCTTTCTCCCTTAAGTTGCTTTTGTCAGGGTATTTCATCATAGCAACAGAAAAAGTAACTCTATTTAGTCTCCTTCTCACTTAAATAAAAAGCCAGTGTCCTCACAGAAATGCAACTCAGTGGTCAAATGCCTTCTGGGCCTTTGCAACACCTTGAGTTCCACCCTAGCACCACTACTACCATAACAAAGGAAGACACTGTCCTCACAATGGCACACGAAAGGCTATATACCATCCATTTCCTTGCCCTTGCCTTTTTCGCTGTACCACCTCTATGACTCTGTCTCTCTCAAGTTTTCTCATCCTGTTCCAGGATGGTAACATCTTTGCTGGTACTCAAGTATGTCAGGCATCTGCCTACCTCAGGGCCCTGGCAGCTGCCATTCTTTCTGCTGTGAACACTCTGCCCCAAGCTTCTGCACTGGATTCCTATAGCTCCTTCGCATCTTTCCTCAAGCATTATCTGAGGAGAGCTCTTTTTTTACTTGCACGTGTACAACCCTCAATCTTAGTACTATTACTTTTGGTGGCTATAGAAAGGTTGAAGTCTCCCATCTAAAATAGATTTTGAATATTTATGGTATTAGGATACCAGCATATGACCATTAAAAGCCTATAATAAATGAGGCTTGAAGAATCTGGATATGAGCAGTCAGGCCAGTGAGGTTGCTCTGCTTCATCATTCACGATTGGATTCCCATCTGCATATTGAAGCTGAGTCACCATCAGGTCTTTATTCCAGCTAGCAGAAAAGAGAAAGAGGACACAGGAGAACTACAAGCAACATGTGAAATCACAGACTAGGAGAAATGCAATTCACTTACACTCACATTTCATTAATGAGAGCTTAGTCATATTAGCATACCTAAGCAAGGTTAGGGATACTCTTGTAAACAAATCCAGCGCTATAATACAGAAGCCTGAAGAGTTCCATACATTGGCTCTGGGAAGAGGATCAATGTTTGTGCTTGAAGTTTTCCAGGAAGAGAGTGAATAGGGTTTAGCAGGAAGTCTTAAGGTTACATCCTACAGTGATTCAGAATGGCAGAAGTCAGTAGTTTTTTTTTTCAACAATATAGGGATGTTGGTTGAAATCTTGATCTGTTTCGTGTTAATGGTCTTGTATTACAGTCACAGCTCCCTTTTATTAACTATGGAGGATATTTGCTTTGCTAATGAACAGTGGTCCCAGGAAGTCTCTGATGGTCTGTGACAATAAGTATCTGTGTCTCACACTCCCTCCATATTCCCCTGGCAAACAGAAGCCTTCCTCCATTTACTCCTTTCCCAAATAGAGCTTAATCACCGAACAGATTTCCTCCAAATGGTCAAAATATAGTTTTTAAAGATTTACTAACCCAAAGCTCTTTGTAACAAACTTGCAGGCGCCTCTGATGTAAGGCTTGGCTCTGTTGAATCCTAGCAGTGGAAGAGAGGAAATCACCATGAAGCCCGGGAACAAGGAAAAGTTTCTTTTCTTCAACTAAGCACTGGAACAAAGTGGAGGACTGGGAATTTTGTGTCTCCATAATCTTTCTCTAAAGTATGTATTAACACTCTTGTTGAAAGATTTGATTTCCTGGTGCAGTGGCACATGCCCCACACTCTGAGATGGAAGCAGGTGGATCTCTGTGATTTCAAGGCCAGCCTCATCTACATATTGAGTTCCAGGTCAGCCAGGGTGACATAGTGAGACCCCACGTCCAAAAAAAAAAAGATTTTTATTAATTTTAGTTACGTGTGGGTGTACACCTGGGTGTAAATACCTGTGGAGACCAGAAGACAGTGTCAAATCCTCTGCATCTGGAGTTATAAGAAGTTAGGAATTGCCTGACTTGGGTGCTAGGAATCAAATTCAGGTCTTCTGCAAGAACACCACATGCTCTTAACTGTTTCCAGGGTGAACACGGGTATTAGAGAAGAAAGCAGCAAAAATGGGAAGAAATTCAATACTGTTTTTTGTTTTGTTTTGTTTTAAGAAAAGGGAGGGGGGTCCAGTGAGATGACTCACTGGGTAAAGGTGCTTACGCCAAAGCCTAGCAACCTGAGTTCAATCCCTGGAACCCTGTGTAGTGGTTTGAATGAGCCCTGTTCCCCATAGGCTCAGGCATTTGAACACTCAGTCTCCAGTTGGTGATGCTATCTGAGGAGGTGATGGGAAGTCATAGCCTTCCTGGAGTAAAGATGTTACTGGGAGAGAGTTTTGAGAGTTTATAGAATAACCTCACTTCTAGTCCTCCCCGCCGCACTTGGGGGAGCTCTGCTTCCTGTTTGTGCTTGAAGATAGGATCTCTCAGCTTCCTGCTTTTGCTGGCTGCTATGCCTGCCGCTTGTTGCTATGCCTCACTGCCACGATGGACTTGTATCCCACTGAAACCATCAGCCAAAACAAACTCTCCTGGAAGCTGTTTTTGGTCATGGTGTTTTATCATAGCAACAGAGAAGTAGCGAATACACCACGTAAAAGGTGTAAAAAGAGAACTGACTCCACCAAAATTGTCCCCTTTCCTCCAATTGTGTTCTGTGACACATGCACCCTCCCCACAATAGCCCCACAATAATAATCAATAAAATTAAAAGAAAAGGGAAAGCACACACATCAAGATTGTTTCCATCTACATCTAAAAGGTTATATTGTTCTTACATTATTGTATTTAGTTACCTGATACCTCTTATGTTTCATCTGTTTTTCAGATTTTTGAAGAGACATATTTTGGTGTGAGAACTTTGTTTCATTTGCCCTCTTGATGTGTTAGAATTTCCTGGAGATCCAGAGTGATATTCCCCAGTCTGGGGGAGCTAAAAGCAGAAACTATGAGAAAGTATTTTCTATTGGTTTCTTGTTTAACTATAAATTCATTAATATTATTCTAAACTGGAAGTATTAACAACTTATATTGAATTCACATTATATTTTTTTCCTATTCATACTTCAGAAACACATTACTATTCTGAGTTTTCTTTTGCAAACTCTGGTTTAGATATTATGTGGCAAAAGCTGAATCTTAGCTATCAATGGAATGTCAAAGTTCCCAACTTCCAAAAAACACCTGAAGGTTGAGTCATGGAAAGGTGGGGCAATAATCAGAAAATTCCAGAATGGGTAAATCTATAGTATAGAGGCACAAAATACTCTTAACCCATACCGCTCTAAACACACCTAATCTTGCCTGTTCTAAAAAGTCATGCAGGGATAGGCCTGGACAGTATTTAAATAGGAAACAAAAAGTCTTTGCTTAAAGCCTGGGCTGAGTGGAAATAGGAAAGACACTTAAAGTTCGTGCTATCTTTTGAAAGGATAAAAATGTCTTAAAATTGCAAAGATGATTATGCATCTGCGTATATACTAAAAACATTCGATTGTATATTTTAAGTAAGTAAATTATATATCAAAAAACATTTTTAAAGCATGAACAATGGCTGGCTTAAAGCGAAGCTTGAAGTGCGTCATAGAAATGCTTCAACCCTACTATCACTATAACACGCATGCATATAAGCATGTGTCTTTACTGTTTTCCTACTTACCAATTCATTCTCCAGTAGCCTCAAAGAGTCAAGACATCTGTAAATACGTAAGGAAAGCAGGAATGACACATGTTACTTCCCTATGTAAGAAAAATCATTGATTTCCAGAGTCCCTGAACACATAGTTTAGAATACTAACAAAAATCTTGAAGCTTATGTCCTCGTCCTCTGGCTCTTACAGTCTTTCCACCCTCTCTTCTAAGATGTTCCCGGAATCTTCAGGGTAGTGATTATATTGTAGATGTATCATTTGGGGTTGGACACCCCATAGCCAGATGTTCTCTGCATTTTGACCAGTTGTGCATCTTTGTAATGGTCTCCATCTGTTGCAAAAAGAAGCTTCTTTGATAAGGGTTACAATTACACTTATCTGTGGGCATAGGATATATGTTTAGAATTGAGTTAGAAATTATACTGGTTTAGGAAGCTGGTAATGGTATGTTCTCCTCTAAGGTCCATGACCCACCAGCCATGGATATAGTTGACTAGGTTTACAATACCAGACATGAATTCTCTCCCATTGAGTGGATCTTAGGGCTTATTGACTGCTGTTGGTTACCTCCAAGATATAAGTGCCAAAACTGCACCATAGGGGATATTTTGACATGCTGGTAATTTTTTGTGGTTTTCCCAGGTCTCACCCCATAAGACGAAGAGCTACAGGCAATTAATGGCTGCTAGAAGAGGGACAATTGGTCCTTCCCAGGGATGAGCCCCTAATTAGTTATCCAATACCAAGTGGTCAGCCCTGAAATCATATACCTATGGTAATATTAAACAGACTGAGGAGATGGTATTTATATATTTACTCATTTATGTGTGTGTGTGTGTGACAATAATTTTTTTGTTTTGTTTTGAGACAGGGTTTCTGTGTAACCAGTATGGTTGTCCTGAAACTCACTTTGCAGACCAGGATGACCTGGAACTCACAGAGATCTGCCTGTCTCCTGAGTGCTAAGATGAAGGGCATGCACCACCACGCCTGACTGACAATAATCTTTAAAAGGCCATAAATTTGAGAAGTATTTTGGGGGCATGGGAGAGGTTGGGGGGAGGAGATAAAGGGGAAAATATGTAAATACAGTAGCATATGAAAATAAAAAATTAATTTCCAGGAGGTGCAATCTCACGGCAGACTTGCTAGTCCTATGGCTCTTGCAAACCCCCCCCCCCCGCTGTGTTCCCCGAGCCTTAGGTGTGAATTCTGTTGTGGATATTATCAGATAGGGCTGGGCAGCATCACACTATCACTGCTTCTCCGCAGCTTAACGGTTTCAGCAGTTGTGGTTCTCTGTGCTAGTCTCTGTCTATTGCAAAGAAAGGTTATACAGTGAAAAAGAGAGCGTAAATTTGAGAGAGAGAGAGAGAGGAGAGAGAGAGAGAGAGAGAGAGAGAGAGAGAGAGAGAGAGAGAGAGAGAGAGAGAGAGAGAGAGCGCACAGGCGCCACATGGGAGGAATTGGAGGGAAGAAAGGAAAGAGGAGATAATGTTATTATTATACTTCAACTTCAAAAAACGAAAAAGAAAAGAAAATTACAAACTTAAAAGTAAATAAATTTAATCAAAAGTTATTCTTTTAAAAAAATCACTGAAAATAAAAATCTGTTAATTCTAGTGGTAGAAACATCAATGGTAGAAAATGTCTCACTTCATACACTCCATGTTTATGCCTCCACCTAAGGAAGTAATACTGTGTCATTCATCTTCAAGGGTAGCTATTCAACAATATGCTGGGAATATGTTTTTTGTGTTAAAAGAGAATTATATGAATGGGGAGTGAGTCTACAAAGACTCCCTGTACAAAATGAGGCAAGTTCAGGTGCAAAGGGAATCCTTACTATCTGCTCTAAATAAACTTAAAAGAAGGTCCCGTTGACATCTTGGGATCCCAATCCTGTGGCGATCAAGGTTAGCTGGTATTTTCTGATGTGCCAGCATTTGCTAGGGCTGGGGTGGGGAATCATTCAGAGAAGACTGATGTTGAAGATGGTACCTGTCCAGACTTGAGATTTCTTTTTCTCTGTAGTTTGCCTCAGGGAGAGAATGAATATCACAAACCACTAAAATATTCAAAGGTAACATAACTCTCAAAATGCCATGTCTGTGAACACTGAGCATTTTTGAATGAATTAGTTTAAAACAAATGATACTAGTAGTACAGCTGTGTTATTTTTGAGAATGGACTCTGGAATTACAGCTTTTTTGAGATAGAGTCTTACTGTGTAGTCTTGGCTGTCCTGGAACTCACTATATAGGTCAGGCTGGCCTCAAACTCACAGATATACACCTGCCTCTGCCTCTCAAATGCTAAGAGTAAAGGCATGTGCCACCATGCCTAGTGAGTTACCCATTTTTCAGCACTATCTATTTATTTTGCCATCGGAGATTGAACCCCAAGCCTTGAACATGCTAAGCACACTTTCTACCACAGAACTCCACTCCTAACCTATACATATTTGTTTAACATTTTTAATTTTTATTACATTTATTTATTGTGTGTGTATGTGAGGAAGGGTATTACACAAACAATTTATGGGAATTGGTTCTCTCCCTCCAACGTGTGGGTCCTTGAGATCAAACTCAGATTGTCAGACTTGGTGGTAAGCACGTTTACCCACTGGGCCATCTCCAGCCCATTAGCCTATATATTTTGAAAAGGTAAATAAGGCTATCTGAGTTACAGTGGAATAATTACAGGTGAAACAATATTATGCTTAGGATTTGCTTCAAAAAAATTAGACAAGGGGCTGGAGCAATAGCTCAGTGGTTAAGAGTACTCACTGCTCTTGCAGAGGGCCTAGGTTTGGTTCCCAGCACCCACGTGGAAGCTCACAGCCATCTCTACCTCCAGGTCCAGGCGACCTGAGACCTTCTTCCTGCATCCATGGGCACTGCATGCACACGGTGCACAGAAATACATGCAGGAAAAACACCCAAATATATAAAAGAATAAAATTTGTTTAAAAAAAATTAGAGAAGGAGGAAGTGGGTAAATTTGGAGGATGAAACAAGATTGACCATGACTAGTTCCTTGTTGAATTAAGTGAAGGATCAAAGTGGCTTTGTTAAACTCTTCTGTCTACTTTTATAGGTGTTTTATATTTTCTACAAGAAAAAGCATAAACATTTTGAGGCAATGGATTTTTTTTAAACATTCAAAATGGAATCTGGGTCCCTTGCCAAAGATACTAAACAGGGGATTAGCAAAAATACTTTGCAAAAAGATTATTCTGCAATACTAGTTTCCATTATAAAGACGCTATGGCCCACATGATTGGAAATGCCACTCTCTGATCAAGTTCAAGTACATGGGAGACACTCTTCCAGGGGTGCCTATCTCTATCACCCATCTCAGAAGAGGAGGGGGAGGAAAAGAATATGACCTAAATGTATCGTGTGGAAAAATAATTAAATAAAAAAGAGGAAATTTTTCAAAAATAAAAACGAAGGGAGGTGACCCGAATAAGAAAGTGGCCCAGCTGTGGCTAATTGGGAGTAGCTGGCTGGCAGACAAGGCCAGAGCAGAGTGCTGGCCCTCCTTCCTCTTGGACTAGACACACTGCCAATCCCAGGAGTTCCCCAGCTGAGAGCAAGAGGGGGTGCTTATGAAAAGAACAGAAAAACAGCTTTCTTAAATAAAAGCTGGAAATTATTCTGGGATTTTTAAAGGGGGGATTAGAAGTAAAATTAAAGTCTTATGTACTTCAAGAACATAAAAGCCCTGTATTATAAAGCCTTTTATTCTTTAACTTGACAGTCAGGCAACTTGGTCCTTCTAGCCTGTGGTACTGATGTGCATGAAATGGACCAGGGACTTCTAGTTACTAGTTTGCTATACTTTCCACTCAGAGAAAGTTTAGGCTAATAAAATTTAAGGAAAGGGAATGTTTTCTCAAAAAAAATCTGTGTAGTTTCAATTTTAATTTGCTTCCATAGTCACAGTGTCATATTTATAATTATAAGCCATGTGAGGAGCCAGCAAACTTTCCATTAAGGGCCGGTGAGTTTTTTGGGTTTAACAGGCTCAGCGTTTTCAATATATGAACAAATGGGCTTGCCTGTGTTCTGATAAAATTTTATTTACAAAAACAGGTAACAGTCTAGACTTGCAGGCCATTGTTGCTGACCTGTAATAATAAACTTTATCAATAAAGGAACTGTATTAGTTTCCTATCACTTTTGTAACAAACTGTCATAAACATAATGACTTAAGACAACAAATATAGGAAGTAATGCATCCATGACCACATTCTGATTAGGCTTTGATTCCTCTAGGCAGTTGGCTCTTGTCATCAGCAAGGACAAGAGTTCACCCTCAGGAAGAAAACACTACTCTAAGTTTTTGTTTTTATTTAAACTTTTTTTTTTAAGATCTCTCCCTTGGTGAGTTGCCATTCAAGATGTGTGGTGCTAGGAATCAAACTCAAGAGCCTCGTGCATGCTGGGCAAGAAGTCTGCCAAATGACTTAGTGCCCTACCTCCTCTCCCAGTTTTAAAAGCAGATGGGGAGTTCTCAGCGATTCAGAGCACTGAGTGAGTCTCCATATAAATCATGGTGGTTCTGTGTGGAAGCAGCACAGATTATATACACGCTCTGGAGTCCAACAAGCCCAATTCCTGCCCCAACACTCAGTGGGCTTGGAATTTGTTGCTTTCTTTGCAGTATCACTTTCCTACATGAAACAGGTGTGATCACAGCTATGTGGTGTGTATTAAATGAGATAACAGTTATGCATAGGGTATATAATAAATGAGATAACAACTGGGAAACAGGAAAGCCAATGTCTAGCCCACCATCAAGCTTGCTTCTGCAGAGCCATGGGATTCTACTAAAAAGTTAATCTCCCCCTTTGAGGACAATAGCCACAGGGTGAAAACATGTTACAGCCTAATTTCCCTGCACAACAATTTTTGGTTCTACCCCCACCATAACTTCATAATTGGGTCCTAGTTATGAAGTCAGAAGCAGCATTCAGATGGCCTTAAAATCGCATTATGTATAAGGACCTAGTTCATGAAAACCTTCTGGGAATGATAACACCTCAAACTATTTACTCTCAAATTACTCTGACAGACCGTTCACTGGGGACACTTCTGGGGGCTGGCCATGAACAGCACTTGTCATATGTTACAAATAGATGTTAGAGAGCCATTCAATAAATGCAGTGGCTTTTACAGTCTTAAGAAATGATATTAAATTGCTCTTGCCAGAGTATGGAACAAAGCTTGCTCAAATATAAAAGCAGAATTCTTTTTCCCATTTTTAAGAGTTAATCATCAGATGTTTTCAATAAACAAATTTTTTAATTATCTACTGCATCATACATGTCCCTCAGCCAGGATTCCTAAATATCTACTTGACATCTCTTAATTATTTGTGTTTTAGCATTTTGACAGAACTGTGAAGAAAAAGGCCACCAAAGAAAGCCTATCAGAAACTAGAGAGAGGAAGCTGAATCTCATTTTGCGACTCAACCAGACACACTCATTTGTAGCATTAAATAAAAACAAATAGTTCCTTCATAGGGAACTTCTAGAATCTCAAGAGAAATAATGACATATCACATCTGAGTCATTCTTCTCTGGTCTGCTTGAATATCCAATTCTGAACCTCTCCAAGCCAATGCAGATGCACACCTACTTTGTATTTATCCAAAAGAGCATCTAGGGTGAAAAGAACATTCTCGAATGCATACTCATTTCCACTTTCACATCTTTGTTTTCATGGCAGTTCATATGGAAATGAATTATTTACTTCAAAGAAAATTATTCTGGTGACTATTAACTTTCTCCTCCCTCATCCCTAGGGCTTCTCATGCTTTTCTTTTTTAATTCTCCACTTCAGAGAAAATCCTTAAGCTGGAGTTGACGCATGAGCCACATGATCAACAGTAATTTCTTTCCCTTTATTCCTTCAGGTCCTTTCCACAATGTGAATATTTCCTGTGCCTACCAGCCAAGATTCCTCAGCCAGTCTAACCAAAGGCAAAATGACCACGTTTCCTTTTCAGTAAGTGAAAGGTCTTTGAAGGCTGCTGCCAGAACTCCACTGAGTGTAGAGATAGGCTGCTGGCTGGCTATATTTTGAGCAAGCTAATTCTGAGGGTGATAAAATTAGGAAAGTCACAGACTAGGTGCTAAGTATTTGTCTAGCTTATTTTGGTCTGCACAGTGGGTTTGATGATTTCCTTATCAAAACTGATTTTTAAAATACAGTCTCAAATGTATGCCCACGAAGTGTATTTAATCTAAACAAAAATCCCACAGAAGGCCTGGGTAAATGGGAAAAAGGCATAAAAGAATTTCAGTGCTGTGAATATTGAAGAACTTGGACCTTTTTAATATTTATCATGAGTGTTTTATGACAATGCCTGATTTGGCTTTCTTTCAGATGGTTTAGAAATATGGAACTTCAAAAAATCTCATGCTTTTAAATGATCATACACATTGGAAGCAAAATACAAAATGAACCCTAGGCATTTCTGGGTGGAAATGTGATAGCCTTTCTACTATCTGATAATAAGACCTTTGAAGATACGCATCCCCTTTAATCCAGAAATCCTATTTCTTTGCCCACCAGCAACATATATGAAATGTATACTTTTGTACAAAGAGGGTCATCACAGCATTGTTTACAATATTTTTTAAAAGTTGAACAACCCTTCTAAAAATAGAGCATTTGAAGTAAATGACATTATAATGCATCCATATTATGGGATATATCTAACCATTACAGTTTTTAAAGAAATTCATTAAAATAGTATTTAACTAAAAAATAAATTGCATAAGCATGAAGTATCATTTCAGTACCTACATATCTTTATATGTAATGAGTATACAAAAGAGAAAATGATGCAGAGATGTATTCCCCAATATAACACATACAGTGATGGTGATTTTCTCTGGGATTTCCCATACTTACTATCATCACTACAATCAAGATGTACTGCTTTTGGAGATCATAATAATGTTGGTGTTTTCATTTCAGAAATGGAATTCTGCAAAAATAAAAAATCTTTATACTCCTGGATGCATGCAATTGGTAAACTGCAAAATAGGGCAATTTACCATGTTGATGCTGTGGCTATTGCTTCAGGGCCTCTCTGTTCTCCCAGAGAAGCTCATCAAAGGTCTGTCTCGAACAATGGTGCTTCCTTCTTTTAGACAAACTTGAGTACCTGATGGAAAACAGGATATGTTTGCTCAGTTCCCTGAACATAGATTTAGATATCCTTTGTGTTGTGTCAAAACCTGTCAAGAGGGCCATAGCTCAATGGTAGAATGAGTTCATTCCCAGTGTCACCAAAAAAGCAAAAAATAAAATAAATAAATAAGTAAAACCTGCTAGGAACCCACTAACATTGATAAAATAAAAATAACTGATGATACAAAGTATTGAAAGACTATCACAAAACTGGAACTCTCACAGCTGCCGGTGGGTGCATGGGAACCTGTTTGCACATTTTAAGTAAAGTTTTACACACATCTGAGGCTAAGCATTTACTCAATTCGGTCAAGTTTGGTCTGGAAATATTAATGGTAAAGTTGATAAAAAAAAAAGTCATAAGTTTTAAATTGTAATTCTGAGCAACATGACAAAAATTTTATGCCATTCTAATGGTTCTTAACCTGTGGCTCATGACCCCTTTAGTAGTCAAATGACCCTTTCACAGGGGTCAATTAAGACCATTGGAAAACAGATATTTACATTACAATTCATAACAGTAGCAAAACTACAGTTATAAAGTAGCAATAATATAATTTTGTGGTTGGGGGTCACCACAACTTGAGGAACTGTATTAAAGTGTCCCAGCATTAGGAAGGTTGAGAACCACTACATCACACTCTGTCCTATCTATAATGTGAGTCATTCCTGTGTCCAGCATATAGATATATGCTAATGTATATGGTCTGACCCAGGCAGTGAGGAAACAAAAGGAAAGAACACACTCATAGAACTTTTATTACTGTTTGGTGTTACATTCTATTTATTATTATTTATTGTTAATCTTAAACATCTATTATAGAAATTAGACTTTATCATAGGGATCTTGGAATGTATTCCTAATGGCTAAGAAAGGACTACTAGATTGTTCTCAATTTTTGACTCTGTTGATTCAGAGCTGTCATTCACTGCTCTTGCTATGGCTTCATGGTGGGAGAGTAGACCTCCCTAATACCTTGACTTTGATATGTATAGGAAAGACATAGCACATACCAATGCTATATCTAAAATCATCCATGATTGTAAGCATCACTAGAAGTTTTAGAACAGTATCCTCTGCAGATAAGGGGACAGGGTACTTCTATATATCTCACTTAATTTTTAATTTTTAAATTATATTTATTAATCTATATGAAGTAGAAAGCATATGTACATGCCAAGGCATATGTGTGGAGGTCAGAGGACAACTTTGTGGAATGGGTTCTCTCTTTCCACTTTCTCATGAGTTCTGGGGATCGAACTCGGGTCATCAGGGTTGTGTTGCATACTGTTTCAGCCACTGAACCACCTCATCAGCCCCTTTATCTTACTTCTTAATGAGAAGTGAAGAACTACCCAAGAACATAGTTGAACTTCCCAAATGTGCTTCTTGCATCCATTGAGGGAAAGGTGGGAATTTATGGCTGTATCCTGGTGTGTATCAGGCTCCTTAACATAAAAAAAAATCAGGCCGGGCGGTGGTGGCGCACGCCTTTAATCCCAGCACTCGGGAGGCAGAGCCAGGCGGATCTTTGTGAGTTCGAGGCCAGTCTGGGCTACCAAGTGAGTCCCAGGAAAGGCGCAAAGCTACACAGAGAAACCCTGTCTCAAAAAACCAAAAAAAAAAAAAAAAAAAAAATCAGACTGCCACATGAAATATTAGCCTAACCTAGGAATCAAATGCATCTCTGCAAAATTCCTTATCAGACCCTTTCAAATGCAAGCATTTCTGGCATTTTAATGGCAGATGGAACCTCTAAGGAATTTCCATTTCTAGGTGGACTAAGAATTTTCCCAATAATTCACTTTTAAAATGATGGCAATGCCCACCTAGTTTAATACCATAGTCAAGAAAGAATCTCTTTTGCTTTTTGTAATGCTTGATAAATTTGGTGTTAACAAGATTATTCTTGCCAGTTGAAAGGCTTAAATTGGGATTGAAATCCTAAATTTATCTTTGACAATGATAAGCATTCCACCAACTTGAAAGAAAACAATAAATTATCCTTTGAGCCACAAAAAAATCTTTTAATAGAATTTTATTTCAACAATATAAGCCCAGGAAAATTCCAGATGTTCATTTTATAGAGCCAAAATGAAGAATAGAACAAGAATAATCTATAAAACAGAAGCTGCTATTTGGAGGAGAAAAATGAAGTGTTCAGGAAAGGAAAATGGACTTAGGTTTTCTTAAGAGAGTGTAAAAGATGAAAGGTTTTGGGGAGTAGAATCTATTATCTCTGTACTTGCTGGTTAAGTGTGGCCCTTGGCACTTTATATAAAGAGATATCCACAATTTCAAGGATTTGCTTTCTACCCTTATCCCATCATTTATACAATATATTTTGGAAAGAAAATTTAAAAATACTTTACTCTCAGTTGCCAGCACCTCTCCCTTACCCATGAAAGGAACGTGTAAACTTGAGGCCTATAATTTGAAGATTTTGTAATAATCTGACCCAAAGTTACCTAACCAAATCTTTTAGTCATCTATACTCAGCCTTTGATCCAACCAACCCTGTCTTAATTGATAACTCCAAAGTAGCTTAATGATTCTCACCTCCCTATTTTTGTCCATATGTATGTGAATATGTATATATATGTATAATGCTGTATGTACTCATGTGTTTGTGGAGTCCAGAAGAGGGCATTGAGTGTCCTTCTTTATCGTTTTCCACTTTACTCCTTTTTGATGCAGGGTCTCTCTGTAACCCTGGGGCTTGCATTTCTTGGCTAGGCTGGCAACCAGGAAGGCCCAGCAATCTCCCTGTCTCCACCCATCTCAGTGCTGGGGTTACAGGTATAAGGAGGACCATGCCCAGCTTATTACATTGATGCCGGGATCTAAACTCCATTCCTACTTCTTACATGGCAAGCACTCTTAACCACTGATCTCTCAGGCCCTGCCCGCTTCAAATGATGCTTTTGCTGGTAGAGTGCTAGCGGAGAAAGTATATGAATTAGATTAACTCTCATTCTCCAGTGGGTCATTTATTAGCCATGCCATCTGCTCACTAGCCACATGAGTTCAAGCAAGTCTCTCAGTCATCCTTAACATCAGTTTTCCTGTCTCTAAAGTGAGAATACTAGTACTTTCCTTTAGTTCAATGTATTAGTGCTCTATTTTGACTATGAAGTGAGATTGCCAGGCACATCAAATGTGATAAGTGTCTATCATTTCATCCCTACTTCTGCTTTGAATCTCCCTAAGCCCTAGCCTTCATTCAGAGTTGCTCTCAAGTCCTACATCTTGAAACCATATCAACACCCATCCCCACCACTCAATTGGCCTTTGATATGACATTGTCCCATGGTGCTATTTAACTTTTTACTAGAATATCTTGTCTTCCCAGTGGCCTTGTAAGTTCCAGAAAGGGAGGAAGTATTTTTGCATGTGTTATACATCAACTACATTGCAGGATTATATTAGATTTTCATGCTGTATTTATTCATTAGGGAGACCCCAAATAGAACTCAGTGGCAAAACCAGCTGCATGTTTATATTGTTGCATAGGTCTCCATAAGAGTTCCAAGTTTGTCTCAATGCTTAGCTATCACAGTCTTAGAATTCTTAGTAATTTGTGAACGATTTTTATTTGCATTTTATTTTGTTCTGGACCCTGCAGTCATGGAAGCAGTTCTGTCTGGAAGGCCTCTCTGATTCAAGGAGAGAATTTAAGGATTTGGAGTATAGGATAACTGGGGTGGAGAGAAAAGAGGACTATAAAAAAAAACTACATGGAAAGAAGGCTCCAAATGTTTGCAGGATTTCCTTCAAATCTTCACCTGTCTGCTGTTAAGAACACACATATATGCGATCTACCCAAGGACAGAGAAAGAAACACTCGAAGGGAGACGGCAGAGTAATTACTAGAGTTGCTATATTAATATCAAAGTTGACTTCAAAGGAAAGTCTAAGAGTAGAAATAAAGAGAGCCATGATAAAGAAATAATTCATCCAGTTGTCACAAAAGCCTAAACATTTATAGTTCTGATGACAGAGTTTTAAATGCATAAATTAAAATGCATAAATCTGAGAGAAAATTAGCTAAGTTCACAATTTTGGTCTGAAACTTCAACATACTTTCCTCAATAGTTGACAAGACTAATCAACATAGCACCAGGAAACTATAAAATTGTCTAACATTGACAACTGACTTGACCTACTTGACATTTATGAAATATTTCAACCTAACAACTGCAGAATATGCATTATTTTAGAGTCACATGAAATATTTAGAAAGGCAGCTCCTAGTCTGGCCTGTTTTAAAATAGTTTTATTATAATTCAGGTACATCAAGGCCAAAGTATTAGGAGAATACATTGAAAAGATAGTTGGTTACTTCCAGATTCTCAGGCGGCATGGCATGCCACAGGGCAACACAGAGGAGTACCAGGCCTGATCAGGAAGCAAAAGGAGATGGGAAATGTAGACAAGAAGCTTTATTGAGTTTTTCTCTAGTGGAAAGGAATGGGCAAGGCAGGAAACTGCAGGCTGAGGACTAGCTAGCTAGTTTGAATACTGCAGGCTGAGGATTAGCTAGCTAGTTTGAATAATTTTCTTCAGACCTGGGGCTTAGGAGCTGTCCCTAGTTGTTAGGCACCCGGTTCTGCATGATTATGACAGGTGGATGAAGTCACTGGAATAAAGGAGTTCAATAAAGGAGATAATTGGTGCTGTGAGTTCTAGATTGGTTGGTTTACATATGAAAGGCAATGGTTCCTGATAAGCTCTTTGCTGTCTCTAGGAACTAGCCAGTCCTGGGAGAAGCCATCCCTGTAAAATCTGAAAGATCCAAGCTTTCAAAGCATCAACAATACAGAATTAAAATGCATAATTAATAAACAGCCACAGAATAAGTTTCAATAAAATTAGAGGGATTTCTTTCATTCAAAGTATATTTACTCAGCCAAGCATGGTAATGTAATTCTGTAATCTTAGCACTTTGAAGATGGGGGAGGGTAGGAAGATCAAGAGTCAAGTTCATCTCGGCTACAATCAAACTTGAGGTCACCCTGGATTACATGAGATCTTGTCTCAAATAAATAAAATATATTCTCTAATCAAAAGTAATTAAATTGGAAGTCAATAAAATATCTAGATAATCCCCAGCTTTGTAGCAGTTTCCTGTAACAGGAAAATTAAATAATTTTTAAAAGCATCAGAACGTATTTAAAATTGATGGAAAATGAAAACAAAGAACTTCAAACATGAAAGTTTGTGACATGCAGTTGAAGTGGTCCCTGGTGAAAAATGCATAGTGTTGGCTACACACAGAAGAGAATGGTCTGGGGATGTGGACTCCTGGTAGAGTGCTCTCCTGGTGCCTGCAAGGCCCTGAATTCTAGCCCCATGCACACACACATAAGCCACGGTGTAGATGTAGATATCAGAGAACAAGAATCATCTTCTCCTTCCACCACGTGGATCCCAGAAATAAAACTGAAGTCATCAGGTTTTGTGGCCAGCACCCTTGTCATCTGAGCTGTTTTGGTCTCTTCATTTTGTTGTTTTGAGAAGGGTGTTGCTGTGTAGCCCAGGCTGGCCTACAATTCAGTCTTCCCCAGAGCTGAGATTACAGGCATGTATCAGCATACTTAGCCCCATATCTATTGAAGACATTAGCATTATAGTGAAAATCATTACCACATCAAAAACTTCAGATCCAGATGGTATAAATGGAGAATTAAACACAAATATTACAAACAGTAAAGATGAGAAAAGCATTTTCTAATTTATTTTGTGAGGCTAGCATTTCCTTGATGTCCAAATCACACAAAACAGGAAAGAATAGATCAGTAGCTCTTATGAATATAGATAAAACCCTAAAACTGGAACAAATTGAACCCAAAAACATACAAAAAGGATATAAAATATAAGTTAGTAGAATTTATTCCAGAAAAGCAATATTGGTGTAGAGGTTGAAAAGATCAAGACATTGTAATTATTCTTTATTAGGCTTCTCTAGAGAAACAGAACTGATAGAATGAATGGATAAAATGATAGAGTAAAAAAATTATGTATATATGAACGGGATTTATTACAGAGGACTACTGCCTGTGATTTGGCTAATCCAACAATGGCTGTCTCCTGACACAAAGTTCAAGAATCTAATCAGTTCCATAGCTCTATGCCTCAGCTGGTGTTCAGTATATATTAGAATCCCAAAGAAGTAGATTTAATAGCAGTGAAGGAAGGAACTTGCCAGTGAGAGTGGGTAAAAGCAGACAAAAAGAAAAAGAAAAAACTTCCATCATTCATGTCCAGAAGAACATTTATCTGAGACCCTCGGTTCACTTTCCAGAATCACATGGTGGGGGCCTGGAGGTGGGGGGTTGAGAGATGGCTAAGCAGTTAAGACTTGTTAAGTACTTCTTCTCTTGTTGAGAACCCAAGTTTGATTCCCAGCACCACATGGTGGCTCACAAGCATCTGTAACTCCAGTTCTATGGGATCTGATTCCTTCCTTTTGCCTCCAAGGGCACCAGGCACACACATGATGCACAAACATACATGCAGGCAAAACACTCAAACACACAAAATTAAATAAGTAAATATAACAAATTTAAGAAAGAAATTTTAATTCTTGCTCCCCTGCATGTATCAATGATTAAAAAAAAAAAAAGTCTTAGCAAGCGGGATGCAACCCACTAACCCTGATAAAGAATAGCTATAAAAACCTATAATCTTTGATGAAATTCTCTACAACTGAACACACTCTTTATAAAATTATAAACAAGGCTGGTGAGACGGCTCCACTGGTAAAGACACGTGCTGCCAAGCCTGAGAACTCGCATTCAGTCCTCCGAATCTCCATGATGAAGGCAGAGAACAAACTCCCAGAAGCTGTCCTCTGAGCTCCACCTGCATTCCTTGGCACATATGTCCACCAAGCATGTGCATGTATACACACACACACACACACACACACACACACATACACACACACACACACACACACACACACACACACACACACACACACAAATAAATGTAAGCAGTTTTAAAGGTTATAAATGAGGTAAAATGCTCCCCCTTACCATACAACAATATACAAGACGTACTGACCAGCACATCAAAGCAAGAAAAAGAAAATCAAAAGTCTACATATTGGAAAATAAAACATCAGGTTGTCTTTGTTAACAGTCGTCTGTGTAAGTGATCCTGGGGGACCTAAAAAAAATGTATGCTAGAAGTGAAAACTAAGTCACCATCATATTTCTTTTTTTTTTCAGGGTTTTTCTATGTAGTTTTGGTGCCTGTTCTGGATCTCGCTGGCCTAGAACTCTCGGAGATCCACCAGGTTCTGCTTCCTGAGTGCTGGGACTAAAGGCGTGTGCTACCACTGCCCGGCCCACCATCTTATTTCTATATAGTAGTAGTAAGCCAGCAAAAAGTTACAAGAGTCCATTTATAATTCAACATAGCTATGAGAAACGTACTGATAAATTTGACAAGAAATAGCAAATCTCGTAGAGTAAAAATTACGAACCAGTTCCAAGAAGAATAAAAGACTTGAGTAAAAATCAAAACACACTGCAATTGTAGAACTGAAGACCAAAGACTTGATATTGTTATGATGTCTCTTATTTCCAAATTCATGTTGAGACACGATAATCTAAATTTCAATCAGAAGCTTAGCCTAAAAAGGAACTGACAAACTGATTCAAAATTTACATGGAAATATGCTGGGCAGTGATGGCACATGCCTTTGATCCCAGCACTTGGGCACTCAGGAGGCAGAGGCAGGCAGATTTCTGTGAGTTTGAGGCCAGCCTGGTCTACAGAGTGAGTTCCAGGACAGCCAGGGCTGTTAAACAGAGAAACCCTGTCTTGGGGAAAAAAAAAAAAAAACAAAAAAAAAAACGCTGGGCAGTGGTGGTGCATGTCTTTGATCCCAGTACTCAAGAGGCAGAGGCAGGTGGATCTCTGAGTTTGAGGCCAGCCTGGTCTACAGATCTACTGAGTTTCAAGACAGCCAGGAGATACTCAGAGAAACCTCTACAGAGCGGGATCCAGGACAGGCACCAAAAATACATAGAGAAACCCTGTCTCGAAAAAATAGATAGATAGATAGATAGATAGATAGATAGATAGATAGATAGATAGATAGATAGATAGATAGATAGATAGATAGATGATAGATAAACCAGAGAGAGAGAGATGGCAAAGGACCATGAGGATGTGTTTCAGCAGTGCTGATAATTTTGTGAATATATATGCACACACAAACACACGTGTATGTTATAATATATCAAGTTCTACTTTTGCAATATGTGCAAATGTACATCATTTAAGCTAAAAGTTAGAGAGTAATTTATTACAAAAATAGATCAGATTATTGTTATTTAAATTGTTTGGAACTGTAAAAAAGAAATTTTAAATTAAATTTTTTCATTGGTACTAAAATTTGATAAATATTGTGCACATATAATACTCTGGTCCAGTCCCAATTATTTTTGAGATAATCATTCTAAATAAAATACTTAACAAATGTGCTCGACAGAATATTAAATAAATTAATACCACTCAACTAAGTATAATTCATTAGGGATTAAGGATCATTCAATATTAGTACACTTTGAATACTAATCGTATAATAGATCTGGGGAAAGATGAAACAGTCTTTTCTGCACACACTGAAAAATTATTTGGCAGAAACTAACAGTTTTTCAGACTTAAAAAACATTGTGTGGGGGGTAGGTATAGAGACAAACATATGCAAGTGTGCATGCCTATGTGTGTATGCAGAGTCACGAGACTTTGGGTCTTCCTCTAAGGTCCCCCTCACTAGCTTTTGAGACAGGATGTCTCACTGTACCTGAAGCTTGCTACTTCAGCTAGGCTGACTGGCCAGCCAGCTCCAGGATCTGCCTGTCTCTGCCTCCCAAAGCTGTGATCAGGACATTCATGGCTATGCCTGACTTTTAAATGGGTGATGAGGATTTAAATGCAGGTCTTATTTATGTAGAAAGTACTTTTACCCACAGAGTCATCTCCTGAACGACCACTTTTGTAGAATAATATATACATAACAGGAAACTGTAGATTATTTAAAGATAGATAGATAGATAGATAGATAGATAGATAGATAGATAGATAGATAGATAGATAGATAGATAGATAGATAGATAGATAGATCAGAGGTATCTTTTAGGAAAGTCAGTATGTTCTTAAATGGGAAAGCAATAGTACCCATCCCACTAAAGTCAAGATCACGACAAAGACAATTTTTTCTCAATGAGCACAGCTGAGAAAGAGCAAGAAAATGAAAGTGTAAAAACTGGGGGAAAAAAGTATGGTGTGGTAATGCACATCTGTAATCCTTGCATTCATGAGGCTGAGGCAGGAGCATCACATGCTCTGGGCCACCCAGATCTATATAGTGAGATCCTGTCTTTTAAAAAGTGAAAAGAAAGAAGTAAACCATCAAATAATTAACTGAAAAATTACCTCAAATATTAACAGAATAGATAAAATCAGCAAGACAAAAATTTAATAAACAGTATTCCAAAGAGACAGAAATGAGGCGATAGAAATGGGCACAATTATAAGAACAATAAAAGTGCTCCACTAGATAGGAATGAAATTATTAAGAAATAAACACAATACCAATGGAAACAAAATTTTGAAGAGCAAATAAGGAGATATAACATGTTCTTAGGAATAAATGGCACCAGAAATGTGCAAATATGCCTACGTAAGTATATAACTTTAACATAATCCCATTGAAATTAAATTTCCTGAGCTTTGTTAATTACCATTGCTTGTTCTCTATTTTGACATGCTGACATTGACTGTCCACGTTTTTTTTTTTTTGTATCAATTACTAACAGAGGAGTTTCCTTCACAGATTTTTTTTTCTCAAAAAGAAAAGGGCAAACCTTCAAAAACCGGCAAAAGACATGAATAGGCTGTTCACGAGAGGAGGTATATCAAATAAAGATATGAAATAATGATCAGGTTCATTTGCTATTAGAGAAATGCAAATGAAAAGCAAAGTGAAATACTACTATATACCCATAAAATTTACAAAAATTATATCTGATTATGTTATTTTCACAAAACCAGAGGATAAGGTAAACTCCTTTGATAAAGTTTATAAAGATATCATTTTCTCATAAAGTCAAAGTTGTATATTTCTCCAAGATTATAAACTTTTAAGAAACTTTACTATTCATATACCAGGACACAAATACAAGAGTCACAGCATTGTTCTTTTTTTTTAATTAATTAATTTATTTTACATCCTGACTGCAGTTTCCCCTCCCTCCTCCACTTCAAGCCCCCCCCCCCCGCTATCCCTCCCCACCCCCACCTTCTCTCTGCCCAAGGCAATCCCAGTGTGAAGCATAGGTTCCCAAGAGTCAGCCAAAGCATTAGAAACAGCCCCTGCTCCCATTATTAGGAGTTTCACAAATAGACCAATCTACACAACTGTCACATATATGTAGAGGGCTTAGGTCAGTCCCATGCTGGCTCCCTGGTTGTTGATTCAGACTCTGTGAGTTCCTATGAGCCAAATTAGTTATTCCTGTGGGTTTTCCTGTGATGCCCTTGACCCCTCTGGCTCCTACAATCCTCTTCCACAGGATTCCCCAAGCTCAGCCTAATGTTTGGCTGTGGGTCTCTGCATCTGTTTCCATCAGTGGCTGGATGAAGGCTCTCTGTGGTGGTTTGAAAGAAAATGTCCCCCAAAGGGAATGGCACTATTAGGAGGTGTATTCTTGTTGGAGGAAGTGTGTCACTGTGGGGGCAGGCTTTGGGGTTTCTTTTCTCAAGCTTCACTCAGTGTGACAGTCAGTCAACTTCCTGTTGCCTGTAAGATGTAGCACTCTCAACTCCAGCACCACATCTGCCTGCATGCTGCTATGATAACAACATTGTTCTTGATAGACCCAGATTGAAAACAATCCAACTCTCTATCAACAATAAAATAATTTATCAATAGTCAGATGTTTTACACTGAAACACTACATATCAATGGAAATGAATAAACTGGAGCTACACAGGACACAACGAACTGCACAAAATAAAGTTTGGATTTGCTACAAAATACCTTGATTTGAAAGTGTATAATAACTCTAGACATAGATAAAACTCTGTGTGTGTGTGTGTGTGTGTGTGTGTGTGTGTGTGTGTGTGTGTGTGTGTGTGTGTGTTGCCAGCATGCATGTCTATGCATGGTCTATTCAGGACATGTGTGCCTGATGCCCACAAAGGCCAGAAAGGGTGTCAGATATTCTGCTATCAGAGTTAGAGACAGTTGTGAGCCATTATGTAGTTACTGGGACTCAAACACAGATCCTCTGGAAGAGCAGTCGTGATCTTAACTGCTGAGCCCTCTCTTCAGCTCCCATGTACAAAACAAGGAGAAATAAATTACCACATAGATCATAAACTAGATAAAAGTGATAAAGTGCTTATAATTAAAATTATTACAGCTGGGGCTGGAGAGATGGTTCAGCAATCAAAGGTGATTATTGCTCTTACAGAGGACCCAGGTTTGATTTCTAGTGTCTACATGAGGCTCCAGCTCCAAGGGATCCAACACTCTCTTCTGCACAAATGTGATGCACAAAAATTCATGCAGGCATACACATATGCACATCAATAAAATAAACAAATCTTTTTAAAATGAAAACCTGGTTCCTTTTAGGGAAAAGAAAGAGATTAACAAGGGAACTTGTATGCTGTGTTGTAACTGAGGTTTTCCTATGTCCTGGCCTGCCAGCAGTCAGTACAAATCTCTCCCACTCATGTCCCCCAAATAAACACACAGAAACTTATATTACTTATAAACTGTATGGCCGTGGCAGGCTTCTTGCTATCTGTTCTTATATCTTAAATTAACCCATTTCTATAAATCTATACCTTGGTACATGGCTCGTGACTTACCAGTATCTTAATATCTGCTTCTCATCGTGGCAGCTGGCAGCGTCTGCCAGCCTCAGCCTTCCACCTCCCAGAATTCTCCTCTTCCTTGTCCCGCCTACCCTATCCTTCCTGCCTGGCTACTGGCCAATCAGCATTTTATTTATCAATCAATCATAGCAACATATATTTACAGCATACAGGACATCTCACAGCACTATGTTTTCCTTCTAAACTTAATGATATCTCAGTAGGAGTTCACATAGTTCATGTAATACTTCCTGATTACATTTTCTGTAGGTTTTTATATAAGTCATTCCACAGTTTCGAGGTGGAGGAAAAGCACTACTGCAATAGTAAGATGTGCTCAGCACATAAGAGAGACTGAAGGAAAAGGAAAAGGAAACAGCTCTTTAATATACAGCTGGATGGACTGTCAAAATAGCTCAATGGGTAAACACTCTTGTTGTACCAGTCAGATGACCTGAGTTTGAGCTGGATGTGGTGGCCTGTATCTGTAATCCCAGAATTCCTCTGGCAAGATAAGAGACAGAGAGAACAGGAGAATTGCCAACAAGCTGGTGGGCCAGCTAGCCTGAAGTACATAGCGTGGCAGAAACAAGAAAGACCCTGCCTCAAAACAAGAAAGTTGAAAACCAACTCCTAAAAATTGTTCTCTGATCTCTATAGGAGTACCTTGTTGTAAGTGCACATGCACATATGCACACTGTAGCAAAACAGCATGGCAGAGAGATGACATGGGTAATGTGTCTAGCATAAGAAATAAGAACCATTCCTCTGTCCCTAATCCAGAGGAATGGTAGATTGATCCTACCCATGTTCACAGGCTTCAGGGTCAGGTGATATAATAGGAACTTAAAGGAAAGGGATGGTGGCTAGCTGGTAACTATGACTCTGTGAGTTTCAGGACTGTTTATAACTGAGAAATATTAAAAGACTGTACCAAGGAAATAAAACTGATAGCATGCTCAGGCCTTGGGGATCTCCTTCTCAATGAAAATTGAGTTAAAACATGTAGTGGTCTCTGTGACCACCATGGCCAGCAGAGTAGTGATCTGTGGGAGGCAAAAAGGTAGTTTAGTTCACCATGACTCAGTAGCCAATGTCGGTTCAAACTTCAAGAGTCTGACCCCCAACTAATTTATTTTGGGCATATGTAAGCATAGCACAATTTGATGAAGTTTCCTGGTGAAAAATAACTTAATTCCACGTGTGCAGCATGACTATATCAAAACTCTTTGTAAAGTACATGTACCATCTTCCATAAACTTAGATTCTATAGATTTACTGAGAAAAACACGCTCATGGTAAGGGTCTGTTGGCGAGCCAGTGTGACCTCAGCCTCATGGATAGTACAAAGGTCACCAGGCTACTCCCATCCTTCTGGGTGGAAAGCAGGTTATACATCTCCCCCCTTGAAAAGACATTCCCATGTGTTTAACATTTTTGCTTCCTCTAGTGTTTATCTGTGAGCACATGAACCTCCATGCCTCCTACACAGACAAAAGTTAAGAAAGCAATAAAGTACTTTATAATTGAATGAACATGAAAACACCACATACTATAACCTATGAGACACATGAAGGCAGTTCTAAGAGGGAAATGAACAGTACTAAGTAAGTGCCTTTATTTAAAAAAAAAAAAACTGGAGAAATCGCAAATTAGTAACTTAGCAACACACCCGAAAAGTCTAGAACAATGAGAAGAAATAATACCCAAAAAGAGTAGACAGAAAGAAATAATCAAACTTTGGGCTGAAGTCAATGAAATAGAAACAAATAAAAATATAGAAATACAATAAAAGAATCAATGAAAGGAGTTGGTTCTTTAAGAAAAATCAAAATTAACTAAAAGACACAGAGAAAATCCAAATTAATAAAATTAGACATGAAAGGGGGGACATTAAAACCGACACTGAAGAAATACAGAGACTCATAAGGACATACTTCAAAATTCTGTACTCTGCCAAACTGGGAAAGCTAAAAGAAATGCATAGATTTCTTCATAGATATGACCTATCAAAGTTAACCCAAGATCCAATAAACAACGTAAATAGACCAATATAACCCCTAGTGAAATAAAGGAGTCAATAAAAGTCTTCCAAACAAAAAAAGTCCAGGATCAGATGGATTCAGCACAGAATTCTACCAGGCTTTCAAAGAAGAATTAACATTGATACTCCTCAAATTATTCTGCTGAATGGAAACTGAAGAAATATGTCCTAATTCTTTTTATGAAGGAACCTTAGCACCAAAACTATACAAAGACCCAACAACAGCAACAAAAAAAAGAAAATTATAGATTATCCCTTATAAACATAGATGCAAGAATTCTCAATAAAAATAGTTGCAAACCAAATTCAAGAACACATTAAAAAGATGATCTACCATGATCAAGTTAGCTTCCTTCCAGAGAAGCAGAGATGGTTCAATATATATAAATCAATAAATGTAAACTACCACAGAAACAAACTGAAAGACAAAAACCACATGCTCATTTCATTAGTTGCAGAAAAGAATTTGGACAAAATCTAACATCTTGTCATGATAAAAGTCCTGGAGAGTCAGGCAGTGGTGGCACATGCCTTTAATCCCAGCACTTTGGAGGCAGAGGCAGGTGGATCTTTGTGAGTTTGAGGCCAGCCTGATCTACAGAGCAAGATCCAGGAAAGGCACAAAGCTACACAGAGAAACCCTGTCTTGAAAAACCAAAAAAAAAAAAGTCCTGGAGAAACTGAAGACTCAAGAGACAAACCTCAATATAATAAAGGTGATTTACAGCAAGCTGACAGCCAACACCAACTGAAATGGAGAGAAACTCAAAGCATTTCCACTAAACTCAAGAACAAGGCAAGGCTGTCTACTCTCTCCATACCTATTCAATATAGTACTTGAAGCTCTAGCTGGAGCAGTAAGACAACTGAAGGAGATCAAGGGGATACAAATTGAAAAGGAAGAAATCAAAGTACCTTTATTTGCAGATGATATGATTGTATATATAAAAGACCCTAAAAACTCTACCAGAGAACTTCTACAGATGATTAAACACTGTCAGTAAAGTACCAGAATGCAAAATTAACAAGCAGAAATCAGTAGCTTTCCTATATAAAAATGATAGTCTGAGAAAGAAATCAGAGAAAAAACACCTTTCACAATAGCCTAAAAAAATATAATATCTTGGGGTGACTATAACCAATCAAATGAAAGACGTGTATAATAAAAACTTGTTTATTCATTTTTTTCATTTATTTTATATCCTGACAGCAGTTTCCCCTCCCTCCTCTCTTCCCATTCCCTCCGCTGTCTCCCCTCTGCCCCCTCATCCATTCTGTTTCTGTTCAGCAAAAAGATACTAAAGAAAGAAATTAAAGAAGACATGAAAATATGGAAAGACCTCCCATGCTCATGAATCAATAGGATTAATATAGTGAAAATGGTCATCCTACCAAAAGCAATCTACAGATTAAATGCAATACCCATTGTGGGAGTCCAAATTACTCAGGGTCAGAGAATCTGAGCTTGCTTTACACAGTAGGGCTGCATAAGGAGATGATTTGGCCATGGGCGTGTTTACTAGGTATTTGGAATGGTCTACACTTGGCTGTAAGGTGTGCTTTGATCTTCCAAGGGTGAGGTCTTTTGCCTCTCTCCTTGGCATATTATAAAAAGCTCTTTTGAATAAACTTTGAGGCAGCTGGGTATGGACCCAGGCCCTCCTGAAACTATCCTGTGTCTCTGTCTTTCTCCTCACTGTCTAGGTCTATCTTTCTGCCTAATATTTCCTAATTCTCTCCTCCAATCAAGAACCCTTTGAAAGGTGGAAGCAGGTCTCCCACAAACTCCCACAACCCATCAAACACAAAAACCTGCATTATCTAAAATAATCCTGCATAATAAAAAAAACTGCAGGAGGTTTCACCATTCCATATTTCAAGTTGTACTGCAGTGCTGCAGAGCTATAGTAATAAAAGCAGCATGATATTGACATAAAAATAAATACATTGATCAATGGAATTGAACTGAAGATACAGATATAAGTCCATATGACTACAGAAAGTTGATCTTTGTTTTTACAAAGAAACCAAAAATATACACTGTAGAAAAGACAGTGTCTTCAACAAGTGGTGCTGATCAAACTGGACGGCTGTATGTAGAAAAATGAAAATAGATCCATACTGATCAGCTTGCAAAAAAGTCAACTCTAAATGGATCAAGAACCTCAATATAAAACTGGATACATTGAACCTGATGCAAGAGAAAGTGGGCAATAGGCTTTAACTCATTGGCAGGAAAGGATTTTCTGAACAGAACACCTATAGCACAGCCACTAAGAACAACAATTAAAAATTGGACCTCATGAAACTAAGAAGTGCTGTGGGATGGTATGTATGTCAAATTACTCTGATTGGTCAATAAATAAAACACTGATTGGCCAGTGACTAGGCAGGAAGTATAGGTGGGATTAACAGAGAGGAGAAAAGAAAGAACAGGAAGGCAGAGGGAGTCACTGCCAGCCGCCACCATGACAAGCTACAAGTGAAGACGCCAGTAAGCCATGAGCCACGTGGCAAGGTATGGATTTGTGGAAATGGATTAATTTAAGCTATAAGAACAGTTAGCAAGAAGCCTACCATGGCCATACAGTTTGTAAGCAATATAAGTCTCTGTGTTTACTTGGTTGGGTCTGAGCGGCTGTGGGACTGACGGGTGACAAAGATTTGTCCTGACTGTGGGCAAAGCAGAAAAACTCTAGCTACAGAGAAGTTTCTGCATGACAAAGGACACTGTCATTCAGACAAACTAGCAGCCTACAGAATGGGAAAAGATCTTTATTACAGATCTGATAGAGAATTAGTATCTAGAATGTGTGTGCGTGCGTGCGTGCATGTGTGTGTGTGTGTGTGTGTGTGTGTGTGTGTGTGTGTGTGTATTAAAAACCAACAAAAAACACCTGAACATCCAAAAAACCCAAATAACTCAATTTAAAAATGTGGTATAGAACTAAGCTGAGAATTCCCAAAAGATGAATTACAAATGGTGGAGAAACACTTAAATATTCAACATTCTTAGCCACCAGGAAAATGAAAATTAAAAGTGCTTTGAGCTTTCATCTTACTCCAGTCAGAATGGCCAAGATCAATAAAACAAATGACAGCTCATGATAGTGAGGATTCAGACAAAAGGGAGCAACTATCCATTGCTGGTGGGAGTGCAAAATGATACAACCATTATAGAAATCAGTGTGATGGGTCCTCAGGAAGCTAGGAATAGATCTACCTGAAGATCCAGCTAACCCCTGGACATATACCCAAAGGACTCTACTTTTATAGACAGAAATTGGAAACAGCATAGATGTCCATCGATCAATGAATGAATAATGAAAATGTGGTAATTTACACAGAGAAATATTATTCAGCAGTTAAAAAATAAAATTTGCAGGTAAATGGATAGAGCTAGAAAACATCATCCTGAGTGAGGAAACGCAGACCCCAAAACAAATATTGTATGTTTTCTCTTATGTATATGTTGGCTTTTAAGTTTTTGTATGTGGTCTACAATCTCAATAACCACAGGTGTTTGTTACCTAGTAAGGGCCCAGTGGGGAGGAGTGGATCTCCCAAAGAAGGAGAAATAGAAGGCAGTAATATGAAGAGACAAACAGGAAACTAGAATAGGAGGATTAAATAGGGAAGGGGATACGGAGCAGGGTGGGGGGGGGAGTGTGTGGGGAAATTAATAACACAAAGGGCTATTTGAAAATCATTTGGAAGCCTAGTCCTCTAGAAGCTTCATAAATTTTATATATAGATTAAAGTAAACTAAATGCAGTCCCTAAATAATAGGGAAGACAATGTCCCAACTGGAAATGCCATCAAGTAAAACCTCCAGTGCTGGAAATGGGTTACATCTTTTTAACAATTGGCTAAAAAGAGCCCCATGGAAACCCCTAAATATCAAAAGGTATCCCCAAGGCTATTGGCTGTTCCCCACAACCTGATGGTGAAGCCCTGTTGCTGAAGACAACACATACTTATGCCATCGAACACAGAGAAGTCAAGCTACTACCTCACTAGAAGCTTCACTCCTGCTGACTAGCATGCATGAAACTGGAAGGCACCTTGCATCCTGTGGGAGGAGAAAGTTAATCATTAATACCACCCAGCTACAAACCCCATGACCTACAACAGTGGCCTGCCTGCAAGATATACTGGTACAATAATGGCATAAAAGTTATGGGAGTAACCAGAAGCTTTTAAAAACTGATTTATGGCCCACTCCATGAGATGGATCCCATATCTGACACTGTTAAAGTGGCCAAGAACCTGAGCCTAGCTAGATCATGGCCTTATGGGAAAACCTACTACTATTATTCGTTTAAAAAGAACATATCAAGCCGGGCGGTGGTGGCGCACACCTTTAATCCCAGCACTCGGGAGGCAGAGGCAGGCGGATCTCTGTGAGTTCGAGGCCAGCCTGGTCTCCAAAGTGAGTTCCAGGAAAGGCGCAAAGCTACACAGAGAAACCCTGTCTCGAAAAACCAAAAAAAAAAAAAACATATCAATAAAAGGAATCCTAATGACATACTGTTATGCCCATAGACTGGTGTCTCCCCCAGTTCCTATCAGAGAAGTTTCTTCTTACAGTAGATGTGAATTAAAACAGAGACTCACAATTGGACAATGTGCAAAGAGTGAGATACTTTAGAGCACTCAGACCTAAATGGGAAGACTTTATCAAATCTCTCTCCTCAAGACTCAGTGATCTATATGGAAGAGGAAGCAGAATAGTTGTAAGAGCCAGAGGTGATGGATGACTCCAAGAAAACAGTTTCATCCAGACACAACAGGAGTGGCTTACATATAAACTCACAGTGACTGTGGCTGAAAACGTAAGACCTGTACAGGTTCAAACCAGACAGGGTCCTATCACTAAGAAAGGAAAGTGGACACACACCCCCATCCCTAACCCAGAAGCTATCTCCAGTTGATACTCACTGACAAAATGAAAATCTGTTTTCTCCAATGGAGTCTCACTGGGTATATCAACCACACATCAAATATCCCATGCTCACGAGTAGTTGGCTAACACAAGACAAACTCAATGATGTTTTTGTGGACTTTTTTCATTTTACTTTATTTTGGCTTTTTTGACTTATTGGTCTTTCATTTATTTGTTTTGATTTTCATTTTTGTGGTTTTGGAGAGAGCTGTGTTTCTTTTGTTCCTGGGGGTGTTAAGAGAGAGAAAGAAAATAATGTTGGGTGGGAAGGGAGATGAGGAGGATCTGGAAAAAATTGGGTGAAGGGAAAAACAGGATTAAAATATTTATTATATGAATTTTTTTTTAAAAAATGTGTATACTGTGGTAGTCTGAATGAAAATGGCCCACATAGACTCATAGGGGGTGGCATTATTGGAATTGGTGTGGCCTTGTTGGAAGAAATGTGTCCCTAAGGGTGGGCTTTGAGGTTTCAGAAGCTCAAGCCAGACCCAGTGTCATTCTCTCTTCCTGCTGCCTGCTGATCCAGATGTAGAACTCTCGACTCCTCTCTAGCACTGTCTGCCTGCACACCACCATGCTTCCCGCCATGACTAAACTTCTGAAACTGTTAAGCAAGCCCCAATAAAATATTTTCCGTAATAAAGGTTGCCATTGTCATGGTGTCTCTTCACAGTAAAAGAAACCCTAAATATGACATATACCTTCATATAACCTGACTATAGTGATTTAACCAATAAAGATTTCTATTTCTCACATTAGGGGAATGGAGAAGTTGGCAGCCAGCCCAACCTGCAAGCAGCATCTCATGCTCCTTTTCCTTTCATCTCCAGCATTCTTTGAGCATGTTTCCACAGCCTGTGTTTGGTACCC